>NC_045769.1:39194242-39497272 GCF_008692025.1 Phocoena sinus
TCTTCCATCTAGAGTATGCCAGAGTTTCTCAGATTACCTATGGTCGTTCAGATCCATCACAGACACTGATCTTTCATTAGTCAGAATAAAAATAAACTATTAGAAGAATGAAATTGAATAAAAAACAAGATCCCCAGGATATAAGCCCACATTTTTATTATTAGATTGAACAGACTTAAAATTACTCTGACAAATTTCTGTAAAAGTTTCTAAAGGGTTCAATTTCTGTACTTTTCTCAGGTGATTAACAGCCAGCTTATGGCCCAGTGCTGGCCCATGGCCCATATTTTGAGGAGCACTGTTCTAGATTTAAATACAGACAAAAACTTTTTTTCTCATGTTAGTGTCCCTTCCTGTCTCTTCATTTTTCCTGTACTTTCTTGTCTTCTTCTTACATAGTTTTCCTCTTTTCTTAAGATGGATTGGAAATAATCAACATGAGAATTGTTAGGGTAGGTAACACTGCAAAGGTACAAAGATGCATGTCTCTTTTTGAGTTTTCTACTAAAACGAATTTACAAAATCAAATATGACATTCATATACACACATACCTTAATATATGGTCTGTTGGATTTTGACTCCAGGTCAGTGTCTCTTAAAGTGTGGTTTAAGGACCAACTATATCAGAATTAGCTCGGGTAATTGTTTAAAAATGAAGACTTCTAAGACCCATCTTATACCTACTGAATCAGAATTTCTCTGGTTTGCTCTATGAAATATAGTCTGAATTTTAAACATGAGTCTCACCAGTTGATTCTAATACACAATAGAATTTGAGCTCTACTCTTTAAGGGTGTGGGAATCTGTGTGGTTATTCGATTCTGTATCATACACTATGGTGGTATATTATAAATGCCAATTCTGAAATGTCCACTAATGTGAATATTTTGGAGTCTCTATATATGTGCTTTCAGCAGAGAATCTCCAGGATATTATTGGGTTCATTGCTATCTCAGACATATACAAAGCCTTATTGGAAAAAGGTATGTTTTCATTTTACAGACAGAAGCAAAGAACACACATACACAAATAAAATAATTGTACATCCTTCTTTATTGTAATGATTTTACAGCCTTCTCATTTTATTTTCAAAGTTTTACATACCTAAAATCTATTCTTAAATTCACCTTGCTTTATATAATATAATTTTATTTGGAATAAAAAGTAGCATAGGGGCTTCCCTGGTGGCACAGTGGTTGAGAGTCCGCCTGCTAATGCAGGGGACACGGGTTCATGCCCCAGTCCGGGAAGATCCCACATGCCGCGGAGCGGCTGGGCCCGTGAGCCATGGCCGCTGAGCCTGCACGTCCAGAGCCTGTGCTCCGCAACGGGAGAGGCCACAACAGTGAGAGGCCCGCGTACCGCAAAAAAAAAAAAAAAAAGAAAGTAGCATAGCTACAGAATCCATTAACCATGTAATTAAACAGTTGTTATGAATTGAATGAGACTTGTGGGATTGTATATAAACCACGTTAATATTTCATTTAAAAACACTTGTCTTTACATTAATCTGGGGTTAATACAAAATTTATTGTTAAGGAAAAATATTATATTCTTAGGTGTTAATACCAAATTCACCCATAAGGAAAAATAATATATCCTTAGATATATTATTCAAGGTACACGTCAGTCAAATAAAGGAGCCTCTGCTATAGCTGGATCTTTAGTTCAGTAGTGGAAATTACTAAAAAAAAACAAACACCACCACATTTATTCTTATTTGTGTATTCCTTTCAGAGTTTTTGGCACATTATATCCTGTGTGTATTTGTCTTTTAGAAATAGAAGAGTGAGGGTCATTTATTCTTGTTTAGGAAAGCAGTAGATCATAATCCTGATATTTTGTCTTGAATGGACAGTGATAAAGGGATTTCCTTATTCACTTAAGATAAGAAAATCAGTTCTTTGGGGACTTAACTCTCTTCCCAAGCAAAATGATAACTTCCCAGGTAAAACTGCAAAACCCTAAGAAAGTAACAGGTCCATACTTGTATTTACTGAACTCAGAGTACCACAAGAATGTTGCTGATGTGAAATTATGCAGGCTACTGGAAAATTTTCCTCTGGACCTTTCAACCTTGCCATTGTGTGCCCTTGATCAAGTTACTAGACCTCTCCAAACTGCTTCCTCATAAGGATAACAAGACCTCTTAGAATTGCGGGGAGAACTCTATCAGTTAATGATTCTGAAATACCGAGCACAGTTCTTGGCATTGGTGAGTGGTAGTCAGTAACCTGGGGAATTTGTATAGCAGTGGGAAATGTGTGGGTAATCTCTGATGTCATGCAAACTCTAGATTTGAAATTCAGCTGGTTTCCTGCTATGTATCTTGTGTTAGCAAGTAATGCAATCCATCTATCCCCCCATTTTTCTTAATCTGTGAAATGGGGATTGTAGTGACGATTCCAGAAGGTTATTATGAGGATTAAATGAGGGAATGTGTGCCTGGCACATAGAAGTTTCTTAATAGATAACAGGTGATAGCCATTAGTATTTTTATTGAATTTGATTGCATACCACTTTCTAAGATAAATTTAAAACAAACAAACATGTTTCATGTACATGTATCTACTTGAGTTTAGTTTTGAGCGTCCTCCCCTTGATCTTTTAGCAGCTGTCTCATTTTAAAATTTATTTTCAAAAGCTTTCTGGTTTATACACAAACCAATGTGTATTTCCATTGGAAGATGTTGGGAATCCGAAAACAGAGCAGTGATGAAATGACTATTCATCTGGCTGCTTTACGAACACAATTTCAGAAGAAAAAGCAGGCAATACAAATTGCAGCAGATAGGCAGACCCTTGCTGCAAGAGCTCACTAATGCATATGAGTGATGTCAGACTCACAGGCATGCAAAATGCATAAACACAAAGGAAATTCATAACGGGCTTTTCAGGAAGAGGGTTGTTGCTTCCTGATGTGCTAACCTTGATTCTACTTCGTGTTTTTGGTGCCCGCATAAAGATAGCTGGAGGAAACACTGTTGGAGTTTTCCATTGTCAGTCTGTATTGTAATCTAAGAATTGTGTTTTGCTCTTCTCTACCCTATTCTTAATAAATATTCTGTGAGCTTTGGGGAATAGGCTACTTCAGTTAAGTGATGTCTTTAATTTATATGATTAATTCATTCAGCAGCCACAAATCACAGTTCTACCCACAAGCATCCTTGTTGATCAATAGATCAGAATGCTGAGAATGTGATAATCAGTTGGGCTTTCAGAAGGAGAGCTTAAGGAGATGGGGAAAGGGACATTTCCTTTCCCTTATTTTTTTTATTTTTATTTTTTTGCGGTACGCGGGCCTCTCACTGTCGTGGCCTCTCCCGTTGCGGAGCACAGGCTCCGGACGCGCAGGCTCAGCGGCCGTGGCTCATGGGCCCAGCCGCTCCGTGGTGTGTGGGATCCTCCCGGACCAGGGCACGAACCCGTGTCCCCTGCATCGGCAGGCGGACTCTCAACCACTGCGCCACCAGGGAAGCCCTCCTTTCCCTTATTCTTAAGCTTCCTTTTCTCTCCCTATACACTGATGCTTAAATTTTCTAGTCTGTTCTCCTTCCATGGCCTCATCCTTCCCTCATCCTCTGTGCTCTAGTCACACTGGTCTTCCTTCAGTCTCTGAAAGGACCATGCTGCTTCCTACCACAGGGCCTCTGCACAGCTCTTCTGTCTGGAATGAACTCTCTCTCCTCTTCCCTCCTCCCCTCCCCAATTCCTAGTGGTCCACTTAGCCCACACACTGATTCCTTGAGGGAGCTTTCTCTTATTCTCTGGCCTGGGTCATGTCCCCAGCTCATCCATTGCCTTACCACCTTCTCTTTTTCCTTTGTAGCATGTGTCATAATAGTAACTAAAGAATTCACTTTATATTTGTTATTTCGTGTTTCTCTCTCTCTAAAATAGAAGCTCTGCAAGAAGAAGGAGGGGCTGTGTTTGTCTTGTTCGCATATGTCTCCCAGTGCCTAGCACCTATATGATAGCATAGTAGGTGAAAATGCTAAGGTGTTATATGGATGCAAAATTGGTATTAATGTGCTTCACCATTTTATTTGTTGCTATGGATTTTTTCTTTTTCGGTGTTTTCTTCAAGGGTGTGGTTTGGAGGAAGGAACGGCATATGTAAATTTCAAGGCCTGACACTGTCATCCTCTGGCTGTACTTTCTCAATACAGTAGTTTATTGTGAGTGAAGAGGTACTGGCTGAACTACTTGTATTTAAGAAACAGCATCCCCATGAAAGGGTACATGTGTGTGGTGGCCTTAAGGCTAAGCTCTAATGTTCATCTAACCTCCCTTGCTCCACTCGATAAGTTCCTTTCATGATCATCTTGGGAAAATCTATGCTCTATTATGACAAAGGCTTGTGCTGTGGAGAAGTAGATTTCCTTTACATAGGAAAGTAGCCTGTTTGTCACAAGTGAGTGTCATTGACACGTGGATGGACCAGAATCTAGAGTTCAGCTAAAGTGGCGTATCTGACAACTGTTACAATATTTGGAAGGCAAGGAAACGTGGCTTGGAGGGCCAGCGTGGTGGGAGCATCAAGTGGGTCCAGGGCCCTGGGAGTTGAGTGGAGGTAAGGGTTAAACACTGGGGTTGAAAACAGAGATGCTGACATTGTTGAGCAGTCTGTTGTTCATAGGCTCTAGCCATCTTTCATGCCAATAATAGGAAATAAATTCATCCTTTCTGGCTTATTTTTTCTAATCTCCTAATGGTGACTGAGGCTGCTGTGGGCCCATTGGCCACCTATTAATTAGTGAGGTCATGGCATTTTCACAGTGTTATTTGGGGAGGCAGTGTATTATAACAGGATTTGGGCTTGGGTGTATTCAGGTCTGACTTTAATCCTGGTTGTTATCACTTTCTCTCTGTGAGTCTCAGTTTCCTCATCTGTAAAATGGACCTAATAACACTACTGACCTCAGTTTTAGAGCACGGTGGCATTCATTAGCGACTATTTCTAAAGCATTTACTATGTGTTCCTGGTACATAGTAGGCATTCCATACATGCTTGCTATTATTGTTGTTTGCTAGGATGTACCTAGAAATCCACAATGATTTGTCCTAAGACGTGGCTGGGTTTGCATGTCCAGAAGAGGCCTGGACGGGGCGGGGGTGGTTCTGGAGTGACAAGCTTGCTGTGTTCACTCAATCTATTCCAGAATCAGCCCAAAGTTCTGTGCACCTTTGAAGTTTCATGGCAAACTATGTCTGGGTTAAGGGAACAGTGGAGAGGAAATTGCAGCCACCAAATGTACCATGGAGCTTAAATCTAGTCTGCCCCACTTCACAGCAAAAGCACGTGACAACTGAGCACATCTCATCTTGCTTTCCTGGAAGTTTTGCTGGAAAGAGATGGTCTTGTAGCCTTTGATTGTACTTATGCATTCAACCAGCACTTAAAAATTGCAATGATGGGGCTCCCCTGGTGGCGCAGTGGTTGAGAGTCCGCCTGCCAATCCAGGGGACACGGGCTCATTCCCCGGTCCGGGAGGATCCCACATGCCGCAGAGTGGCTGGGCCCATGAGCCATGGCCGCTGAGCCTGCGCGTCCGGAGCCTGTGCTCCGCAACGGGAGAGGCCACAAGAGTGAGAGGCCCGCGTACCGCAAAAAAAAAATAAAATAAAATAAATTGCAGTGATGGCACTGGGTGGGTGAACAGCTTTACGAGGCCCCTCTCCCCATTGAAGAACAATGCATCTGAACTGGAGATTCTCATACCACAACTGCTTCCTAGAATAAGACAGGAGTACCAGGTAAATCGGTGATTGTGTCTATTTTTGCATTAAAAGTAGGGTCTGGAAATAACTTCTGTACTGATAACTACATTTGGCGATTTTCATGAAAGCTATATGATATATGAAAAAGTTTTAGTCCTTTTTCACAGTTTGAAACCACAAGTCCAGAAACTCTATTCTGGATTGGCTAGGATACTATTTCAGTAACTTAAATTAAGTCTGTATCTGATTAATGGTAACAGTAAATTAGAGTTTCCCAGATAGTGGCCACTCTATTCTGAGTAAATGAAACAGAAAAACCCCCTCTCTGTGATAACAGTCAGCTTGTTGACATCAGCCCCCTGTGTGTGAGTGTGTGTGTGTGTACACACATAACTTTTTCTTTGGAATTCTCCCATGGAAAAGCAAAGGAAGGAAGCTGAGGGGAGGATGGGGCGATTGCATCCTGTGCTTTACAGGGGCGTGGCCGCAACTGCCTCAGCCGCGGGGACACTGATACATGATTTTTTTTTCACTTTGGATGCCTGAACAGTGATAAGTCTTGATGAAAGGCAGGGGCGGCTCTCAGTGTTGTTTATAGCTGGACAGGAGTCTCCTAGTAGCAGCCTGCTCGGGTCCCACTCAGTATTTCACTGCTAGAACTTTGGGGAAGAGGAAGAACAGCAGGCGCATCTGAAGTGGACCCGCAGAGCTCTCCCCGCCGCATTAGGATTTCAGACCCTCTTTGACTTCAGTTCGGGCCACGCTTATGAATGACATTGCCAAGTGGGTAGGCCAGGTACATGGTTTTAAGGAGAATGAAATGTCTCTTCGTGCCGCTTCCTAAATCTGATTTGAAATGATGGATTCTGCCCTGACAAAGGCAGAGAGGAACTCTTTGGGATTTTATGAGGTAAGGTATTAGAAAGTTCTGTGAAATGAATTCCACTCTCATCTGATTTCTGTGTCCAACTGTTTGGGATTCACAGTTGTCTCTGCCTTTCTTTTTGAAAAATTCTTAATGCTGTCCCCTCCCAGCTTGGTTAGGGACAATTATTAACAAATTCTGTAGTGCATTCATCACATTTAGTCATTTGACATCTCAACATAGGAGATCAGTGCTGGGATTAAAGCTTTTGTAAAACTTACAAATAAAATGCAGTCCGCTCACTGAATTTCTAGAGTCCCATTGGTTTTAGATGAATTATTTTACTGTGAAGTTAAGTACAGGTTCTACCTACAAGAATGCTTTTGAAAATGGCATTAGACTGAGTCCAGAGAGGTTTCATGACAGCTCATCTGCCTTTGGAATAATAATGTTTTTGATGGATTTAAAAACTCTTCCCTCAGGGAATGAGATGTTAAAACAGATTTATTTATAATGTAACATTTTTGTGGACAAGTATTCATTCATAGGGATTCACATTTGAGAGACTAATGATTTAACAACAATCTTACAACAAAACTTTAACTCAAGATTAAAACCATGTTTTTAAAAAATATTGTGGAAACTGTGGCAAACTGGCCCAGTCTCCTATAGACCTTATAAATCTGCTTCAATTAATTGTTTAAAAACTGGGATGAATGCAGGGCAAAATTTCAGTTCTATTTTAATTTTTTCAAATTAGTGTTTTTGAATGAAAAAATTTTGGGGGCGGGAGGGCTATATGCCAAAAATAGTTCTCAAGGGGGGTGGGGATGTTATTTTTTATTGTCATAAAGCATATAATTGGCATTTAGTGCCTGGGAGCTGGGGATGCTTAACCATTCCTATAATGTACTGGACAGACTCTTACAAAGAATTATCTGCTAGAATGCCAGGAGCATCCTTAATGAGAAACATTGATACATGCTCAGTTTAATGAAAAGGAAGTTGATGATTTAGTAAAGATTGAGGTGAGCAGTCTAATCTCTGGGAAGGTTATCCATCTTCTGATCAAGACATTTTGGGGAAGGGCCCAAGGGAGTAGCCACTCAGCAAAATTATTCTTTAGAATCAGTAGCAATAACTGTTCCAGAAAGATTGCTCCCACATATTTCTTATTAATATTTTCATAACTAGTTTGGATTAGCTCTAACAAGTATCTGGTTCATTTCAATAAGGGCAACCTCCTTCTTTAAATAAAGTTATCTATTACAGGTTCCAGTCCTTATTATATGAGCTCGTTAAGATCAAAGGAGTAATTTACCCTGAACCAAACGATGATTTGGTACTAAACATTATATTTTATAATGGTACATTTCTCAGAATCTTCAGTTATCATGGGCAATGTAAGAGTAACATCCTGGAAGATCTAGAGGTTGCTTTTAAACTTCACTTAGTATTAGAAGGAATTACCTATGAGTGAGAGCTTAGTGTATGCATGGTATTTAAAAAAATAGAGGAAAGAAAGGAGGATATATAGTCAAAACATTATAATTCCTGATGACTTTTTATACAAAGTGCTGTGACAGAGATTCCCAAGTTGAAACTGTATTCCAAGTGTTGGATTTATTGTGTAGGGAGATGAGGGCACCTCTGCCTGACTCTTTATTAAGCCAGGCTTAAAGCTCATTGACAGAACTTTCAGCTCTGAGTGACCCTCCATCCAAGAACTGGGCAGTATTCAGATACTCTGTGTGGGAGACTGTGCTACACGGCGTAGTACGTGGCATAATGTGCAATTTCTGTACATACGGCCTGCACTTTTGCTGCCTGGTCATTTGGCATCCATTGCTTAAGAAAGCAGAGTCTCCAAAAACATAAAAATAACTATGCTTTTGGTTTTTTTTATATAGTTTTTTATGCTTTTGTTTTAATTTATTTATGAAATATCAAAATAAGACAAGGTCTTTAAAGGAAATAAATTTAAAAAGTTAAAAGGAAAGAAGTTGAGGAATTGTGCTTTTGAGTATTAAAAACATAGCACTCTTTAAAAAGGATGAAATAAACACCTACACATGTATAATAGCTCCTAATATGAACCAGGTTCACATCCTGTACACATGTCCTCCTCACAGCTTTCTGAGCTTGGAGTGCCATTATCATTTTACAGAATAGAGAAATGGAGTCTTTGCAGTTTTAAGACTTGCCCAAGGTCATACATTCTGTAAAAATGGGAAAAATGGAATTTAAACTCAGGCGTGCTGTTTCTTGAAGTTCTGGGATCTTAGCATCACACAGCAGCCACAGCCTGGTAACACCATTATCAAGCAGCATACTACTTTCATTGCACCCATAATAAATGATGTGTACCTAAAAACAAAAGCCATACTACACACCATCTACAAGCTGGCCCTGCCTGTCTCTCTGATCTCATCTTCTCCCACTCTTGGCCTCATCCTTCACTCTGCATCACTTTGTTGTTCCTAGGAACACAGTGGGCTTGTCCTGTTTCAGGGTCCTTGCATTTTCGTTTGTTGCCTTTTCCCAAATCTCCCAGTGGAAAGCAGTCTCACTTCATTCAAGGCCCTGTTCAAATGTTTCCCTCATCAACCTACATAAAATAGTACTCTCCCACCACTCTCTCTCCCCCTCCCACTCCCTGGCTGTCTTCCTTCAACCCATGTCACCACCACCTGACATTACGTTGTCTCTACTACACTACCTGACATACACATTATTTTGTGTCTGATTATTCATCGCTTTTCCCACTGGACCAAAATCTCCACAAGGAGAGGGACTTTCACTGGCAGAGAGGGGATGCTCAGTAAATATTTGTTCAATTAATTTTCAGTGATTTTCATTTCCATCATTACTTCTGTAATTGTTTTCTTTCTGTTTTTAGGCCTTAAAGTCTTCCTTCTAACTCTTGTTAGCCTGTCATCACCTTGCCCCACATGATGGACCTTTAGAAAAAGATCATTTACCTACTCTTTCTCATGAAACTTCTTTAGCAATATGAAGTCTTGTTCTAATCTGTCAGCTTTGGTACCAGGAAGGGGATTGAAGCATTTTAGTGTCATCGTTATAGAATATTCATATAGGACCTAAAAGAGAATCGTGTGCCAAGGTGTTTACCAAGCTACCATGTGCTGACAGTGCTCGACCCTTTGAAAGAGCTGAGGCTTACATTCTCATTGTTAAAGTGTAATCGCTGGAGGAAATATAGCCATGCAAACTGTGATGGGGAAAATTATGTTCTGACAGCAATGTGTGCTTCATGAAGACATTGGAAATTTTTTTTTTTTTTTTTTGCGGTACGCGGGCCTCTCACTGTTGTGGCCTCTCCCGTGGCGGAGCACAGGCTCCGGACGCGCAGGCTTAGCAGCCATGGCTCACGGGCCCAGCCGCTCCGTGGCACGTGGGATCTTCCCGGACCGGGGCACGAACCCGTGTCCCCTGCATCGGCAGGCGGACTGTCAACCACTGCGCCACCAGGGAAGCCCGACATTGGAAATTTTTAAGCCTCAAATTTTATAAAGATCACCGAATTCCTGCTGATATTTCTAACATGAAATTGGCTAAAACTATTACCAGTTGCATATCCTGTTTTCACAATATTTATTATAAATTTTTAGAGTAGCCAAATTAAATAGATTATTTGATATAAGTAAACTTTTAATAATTTTTTCATTTGAGGTATTATCAAAGAATTTGAGTTTCCTATGTTCTATATAGGACAGTATTCAGTTGGGGAAAAAGTAAATGTTAATTCAGAAATGCTCTGAAAGTCTTCATCAGGAAAAAAACTTGTTTAAGATGTTTCAGAGGCCTTTACCAGAAACTGGTTATGTGATCTTAAGTAAGCTAGTTCATCTTTTTGTGCATTTGGTGTGATGGACTATAAGCTATAAACAAAGTTGAATGTCAACTCAGCATAGCAATGTGATTGAATTAATTAGAAATTCTTGTTATAAAGATTGAGAGTTTAAATAAATTGATCTTGTTAAGTTAGTCTAGTAAAGCTTAGTGAGGAATTTGCAATATTGTCCTTGTTTTTCTCTATTTTGAACAGGACAGAGATCTCTTTAAAAAGGCTTTATGCATTCCTTGGTGAGAATTTTATTTTCCTCCTTTGTATATTTTAACAGTATAATACTGGTATTCAGTTAATGCCATATCATCATAATGAAAAGAAGACATGACAACATCTTTTGTTCAACCAAATATGAGCACCTACTATGTGCCAGGTATTGTTCTAGTTACTTGAGATACATCAGTGAACAGAATAGACAAAAGTCCTTGACCTCTTGGAGTTTACGTTCTAGAGAGAAAGACAATATACAAGAAGTGTAAGTAGATTATATAGTATGTTAGATGGTGTTAGGGTTATAGAGAAGAAATTGAGTGGAGTAGGATAGTCCAGGAATGCTGGAGACAGTCAGGGTAGATTTCATTGAGACAGTGTTATGCAAGCAAAAAATTAAAATAATTTAAGGAGAGGACTGATGCATAAGGGTATATTGGGGGAAAGATTCAGACAGATGGACCCTGAGGCAGAATCCTGACCAGAACTTTGAGGATATTGTAAAGGAGGAAAAAAACTTTATTCTCTTAGGTTTGGCTACTGGCCCTGCAAATCTGACTGACAAAAGACAGATTAACAGGAAAAAGAGGATACACATTTTAATAGATGTTAAAAATTTGATTTCTACTTGCATGAAGCCTTCTTGTATATAAAATGAAGACCCAAAGAAGTGGTTAAACTCAGGGGCTTATATGCTACTTTACCAAAGGCCAACAAATTGTGGACAAAGGAAGGGGGGTTGGCTTCTGTGGGTGGTAAATTGTGGGAAGATAAATATATGGGGGAAACTAATGGAAGATAAGGGTTATTTAGGAAGGTTTGTTACGCAGACTGAAGTTGGTTCCTTCTCCATTGATGAGTAGTGATTAAGGGTCATCTTACTCTTCCTGGTATGGGAGAGGGAGACACCTTTACGGATGGAAATTTATGTCTTGTTTTTAGACATAAAGGGGGAGAGCCGAGGGCTGATTGCTTTCAGCTCAAAGTGGCATAGTTTGGCCTGGCATACTCTTAACTCCCTTCATTACCAAGGAGTCCAGTGCAGCTGGAGTGGAGCAAGCGGGGAGGGGGAGAGGGTAGGGAAAGATGAGATCAGAGCTCTAATTTTTTGGCGGGTGGGGAACGGGGCTGCCAGATCCTGTAGGGCACTATTAACCTCCAAAAAGACTTTGAATTTTACTCTGAAAGAAACAGGGATCCTAATGAACAAGAGGTAAGACATTTTCAATATGTAAACATTACCTATGTTTAAAGTGAATTCTTCTGTAAACCCTCTCTGACTGAAACTCTTGAGAGGTATTTGCTAAAATGAAGCCAAGTGTTTCCTCTCACTGGTCTGTTGGTGGTTCCCCCCTTGTCAACTGAGTGTTTAACTGACTAGTTTAGGATCAGGTATTTTATACAGGAAGTTGCTTAGCATGGCCTCCTGCCTCTGCCTAGCATGTCTGGAGGTCTGAATGTTGAGGAGACCCCTCAGGGGTGTGGTTAGGACTTGGCTATAAGTTATGTCACCCAGCCTGGATCTACTGAAACATATAACATTCTTCAGATTGGGCTGCACCACCCCTGGTGAGGCCTCCTGTAGAGGAGACAGCAGTAGCACACCTCTCTCATACAGCGGTGTGAGTGACACTGAATCAGTATATGAGCCTCACTTTTCCCACCCCACCCCCTCGTCAGTGCTCCCTTCTTAGCGGGGCACACGCCCTTCAGTGCAAACATCCCCAAGGCCAGACCTTACCGACTTGCCGGAGGGTCTTCTCAGCCTCTGTTGCTTTTTCTGTCCTGTAATGTGCCAGTGTCTTTTTCTCTCATCTCTGGCACATTATAATCAGCAAACCTTTCTGGTATCTTATCAATATAAGAAGATCTTCAAGTGGCAGTGGGCGTATTCTCATTTGATAGCATGGTGTCATCATTGCAATCCCTAAATATGTCCGATACTCACACTCTTTTTTTTTCCATCCAGGGAGGGTGTCAGTGTACAGAATTGGGCATCTAGGGACATTGGGTTGAAAACAAATGCCGAGTGTGCCAATTCATGAAGTTTGTGAGTGAATTCTCATAGCACTTAATAAGACTGGTGCTCTGTTTGGTACAATCAGTGGTAAAGGGTCACCCCCTCACCTGCCTGCAATGTAGTTCATATCTCAGCCACTGTCAGAGTTTTGCTCTCGCATAACTTGCCTAGTGGGATTCCATAACTTGCCTAGCACGTGCAGGTAAATTTGCAAAGTTTTAACAGTCAGGCAGCCCCTGTGAAGATGTGTTTTTGCCCAGGTCTAGAATGATCATTTTGATTCAAATTGTAGCTTAGGATTGCTCTAAATCCCAAATCCTAGACAAGGCATCTAATTTCTGAGTGTAGCTGGAAGAAAGCCAGGCCTCTTTATGATCCAATCTCAGGACATAGGTATATTCAATTTTTATCCGAAAAGTAATTTAAAATCAAGTTAGATGTTTATGCCATTTTTCAAGAAAATGTAGGGAGGAATTACTTCAAAGCAAAAGAACATTTGTAAACATCATTTTTCATCTGTCACAGTCTGTCACATGGCATCTTTCTTACAAAATTTCTTATCTTTTTTCAAGTCCCCTAGGTTGACTGATAGAATAGTGAGGACTTTGAATACTTTTTTTGTTTCTGTTTTATCTCCAGTATTGTATGGAGGTTTTGGAAATATTAATATAGACATAGAAACATTTCCAAATCCCAGTTATTTTGGATATGTTTAATATGTCTGGCCATGTCTCCTGTATATGCCTATTCACAGGACATTTCTGCAATCCATAAGTCATGTACAGAAAAAAAATTAATCTTTAAAAGATTATTTTCACACTGACCTCTGTGTGTGAAATATTATGAGGAAGGAAGAGTTTGAAGCATAAAAGACTTTATGCTTATGTTATTTTAGGTTTTTGTGGCATTTTAAAAAGAATTCATTTATTTTTTAAAATTACTCTTTACAATCATATTATAAGTTAATATAATTAATCCTACTTTTCCAAGTAAGAAAATGATAATGCCATGGGACCTAGGGAACAACAAACAGTAACTTTTACCACTGAATTCAGCTCTAAATATGCCACTTGTTTGTTGCTTCTGATGACCATTTATGGAACCAAAAAATGAACCTTGGGAGATAAAACAATATGTCTAGAGAATAGCGAAGCAAAGGAATGGATGGGATACCTTAATGACTGGCTTAAATGTGTAAACCTCTGAAAGGATATCTCCATATGCATCTCCCAAAGACACTTCGCACTTGATAGATCCAGAGCCATAGTCATTATACACGGTCACAGGGAATGCTGATCTTTCCCCCTCGGTTCTCCTTTAACACTTTATAAAGTATGCACACCTCTATCATAGCACTTTTAACATCGCATTGTACCTTATATGCCAGTCTTCTCCTACTGTACTGCCAACTCCTTATGGCAGGAAATGGATGTTCCTGACCTTTATAAGACAGTCAATAAATGCCATTCAGATGAAAGAAGGAAGGGAGGGAAGGAGGGAGGAAGAAAGGAAAGGAACAGGCTAGCAAATGAGAGGGACAGTGGTCAATGAGATGTGCATGGTCCACAGCATTGCTATGATTGCTCAGTTTCTCTGGAAATAACCATGGAACAGATTTTTTTCCATGTGAGGTGTTTGTAGTACCTGTAGCAGAATCACCTGGTTGGGGTGCTTCCTAAAGTTCAAATTCCTGCATCCCGACTCAAACCTACTGAATCAAAGTCAGCATTTTTGAAGGAGCCCCCAGGATATTCATTGTGAGCAATGGACTTGGGCAATCATTGCCCCAGAGGATCAGTTAGCTAAAGGGGAAGGTAGCCAATGATGATTTGTGACCTACTGAAAGTGCAGGAGATGTTGGTAAATCAGCCTATTTAGAGATTTTGTTTAAGACCCCAAGGTAAAATCATGTGGTTCTCATTAAGGGAAGGGGACTATTTCTCACCTAATTAACCAAATTTCTGAGAAAATTCTCTGAGCTACTATACTCTGCAGTTAATAGAAGAGAGTTAGTTCTGTGTGGTGTAATCTTATATCCCTACTCCTTTACTTCTGGGTCCAAACACTTTGTTTCTTCCTTGGAGAAGCAGACTTAACAGAACTAATTCCAGTATTAAAAAAAAATTAATTGGAAAAGCCCTAGAAGAGTATAGTTGATGCTTGAAGAACATGGGTTTGAACTGCTCAGGTCCACTTATACACGGATTTTTTTCAATAGTAAATACTGCGGTACTATGTGATCCACAGTTGGTTGAACCACAGATACGGAAACTGCCTGTGGGTAAGGAGGAACCCCATCCGTATGCAGAGGGCCGACTGTGTCGATTTTTGACTTCAGAGAGGGGCGGTGTGCCTAACCCCTGCCTTTGTTCAGGGATCAACTGTAATTTTAAAAAACACTATATGAAATCATTTTCGGAAAGTATCATGGATTGCTAAAATAAGGCAAGAGTAAAGATTTTCAAAAGGTTTCTTGATCATGTTCCCACAATATTCACAAACAGGAATGAAAATTATATTAGAAGGATTTTAGGGCTTTTTGGGTGTGTGCTTTGCCTTTTTATTTACAGAACATGTACTGCCAACTAGATTTATAAGAGAACTAAGAATATGTAAGAGACATGAGTGGACAAGCTTCATATAAACCCTGCCAAACAAAATAAGGTTTAGAAAAGATATTTAGGTACATGAATTAAACATCCCCAATGTTTCTTTTTGTAATTATATTCCAGCTAGAAAGTTACCTAAGTATCTAGAACGTACACTCCCAGAATACAGACTCCATTGTAACTATAACAGATATTTTAATGTTAGTAAGAAGGGAAATAAAAATGTGGGTGGGAAAGGGGGCAAGGAAGGCAATGGTCCAAGAACAGACGCAGACAAATAGGTCTCATGGAAGCTGACGTGTTTCTCGGTTGAGAGGAAGAAGCTAAAGGTCAAGGTGAGAGAAGGTGACTGATGGAAGGGTTTGAGTCAAGGGCACCACCATAATGGGGGGCAAAACCCTGGGCAAGAAAGCAAGAAATACATGTGGGTTCAGAAAAGATGGCAGTAGGGAGAGGGAGAAACCAGGGAAATGGGGCTTGATGTCCTCCATGTTCTAGATGCCATAGGGTGCATGGTACCCTGCTGTAAGTCAGAGGGTGGAAATCAGGATGTGAGAACAGTGAGACAGATTTGAATAGCTCTTAAGAGAAATGGGAAAGGGAAGTAGCCAAGTATAAATGGAAAAATTGATAATTGGCTTTAAAGACCAATGACATTTCTTTGATCTATCAGAATCTTTATTCAATTAAAGGAAGAAATAGATGTATAATTATGTCTATACGATACATGTAGGGAATTTAGAAGCCTTTCTTTGGTGTACTGTTTTTATACTCAGTTATTTTTCTTATTTGGAGTTGGGGGCATTTTAAAAAGATTGAGTCATCTAATACAGATGTTAAATGAGCGTGAAGAAAAACAACTTACACAATCTGGGAAAAAATATTCTGTCCTCAAATATCCATAAAAAAATAGACCTGAGCAGAAAAATGCTGTCACTGAAAAGATGTTCTTGGGCTAGCCTAGAACGGAGGGCAACCTAAATGAAAGTGTTAACCTACTTAAGGAAAAAAAGGTTTAGTCTGAAGGACAAGTTAAAATTGGTCTTCTTGAAACAAAGACAAGGGATGAGTCATTCTAGGTATATTTTAGAATGGTGCCGCCAAGGCTGGTCAGAGCTCTGCTGGCCCACGTCAGTAGGAGCTGGAGCTGTGGTGGAGACTGTGAGAGCCGGCACAAAATAATTTGAACTCTGTGCCACCACACTGGTTTATTTCTAGGGATTTTACATTTTCAGTTAAGAGTAGCTTCCAGTCGGTAGCAGGAGTGCTAGTATCTGTCAGGGATGATGAATTTTCAGAAACATAATCTCACTGGAGAAAGATTTCCATCTAGAATAACCAGAATATTAAGCAACTTGGGTAACAGACAGACACTGTGCTTGGTGGGGAATAAGACCTTCCCCATGAAGGTTTACAGATTTGTTTCTTGCTATGGCATTTGGGCTTAAAAAAAAAAATCAGAACATACCCATCAAGCTTCTGGTCTGGGCCTGTTCATCCTAATTCTGACCCATTTCTCAACATATATGGGACATTTGAGTTCCCTATGGGCCTGAATACTCATGGTACATTTTTGACATTTTGCTTCAAGGGGCTAGCCTTTATTTCTTTAAATATCATATACTTAACCAAATGGAGTTGTCCACATAGCCTATGAACCAAAGATAGGAGTAAAAGTCAGAGATACATGTTTTATCCCAACTCACACAAGCTGGTGGGTGAACCGAACCCCTAACTCTAGGTCTCCTTCTTGGTGAGGAGTCTGGGGAGGAAGCACCCATAACTCATCCTCCCTTATTTCCAACTTCTGAGACCAAGGATGGATATTCGTGCAATGCAGTATTTCTACCTTGAAGTGAATATAACTGGCAAAGAAAAAGTTATTAGTGGCCCTTCTTGGAACAGGAGATGCTGGCACTGGTTCTCTGTCAAAATTCTCCTCCAGGGAACATGTAAGGGGTTGTGTCAAGCCTCAGGCATCACTTCTGCGTGGAGCTCAGTCCTCTCACGATATCTCCTCATCCCATTACCCCCACCCGCTCCTATTTCTGCTCCTTAGTGCCCCATCTTCCCAGGGTCATTATGTCAGTAGTGTGTACTTGGTTTGACTTAACTGATGGGTTGGGGAGAAAAAGTTTAGTAATAGCAGAAGTGCAAACCCTCTCACAGAGAGGTCACTTTACCAAGTACAAATTTATTAATGTTGCTTTTTATCATTGTGATCCTAATGCATGCTCCTTAAAATGAGATTTGATGTTGCCTCATCTTTCCTGAGGCCTCAAGAGGAAACTGACACAACAGTAGTTTCAGAAAATTTCCCACGTGCATAGCCGTGTTTTTTAAAAAAAGCATTTTGAACAGCTGGACACCTTCTACTCCCTATACCTGTGTTCTGTTCCCTTCAGGGTCCAGTGTCTTGCATGTGGCCAACAGCTAATACAATACATTTGTTTGTGAAAACATGAGGGTCCCTGTCCCTATGCCAGCAGCTCTGCCCAGTATGTTTTAGAAAGGAAGAAACTACCTTTGTTGTCTAACCTGGAGAAGTGATGCAATCTCAGAGATTCTGGGTCAAGTCAGGCATGATGCATCTAAATCACTGAGTGATTTTTAGGATGGTAATTGTGTCTATTAGGAATTGTGTTCAGCTGCAAGTAACAGAAACCCAACCACAGGAGCTTAAGTAAATAGGAATTTATTTTTGCCTCGGTAGCAAAAAGCCTGAAGGCCATTCAGGGCTCAAAGGATCATCATGGATGCTTCCAGCTTCTTTCTCTGCCATTCTTAGTATGTGGCTCTCATCTAAGGAGAGGGGAGGGGGGAGAACAAAAAGATTATTGAGTCTGTCCTTTTATCAATCAGAAAAATAACGGCTTTCCCAGAAGTGCCACCCAGTAGAATTCTACCTACGTCTCACTGGCCACATGCCACCCTTGGCTGCAAGGGATTCTGGAGAGGCAACTATTTTTAACTGGGCACATTGTTACCTCGGACAGAATTGGGGTTCAGTTGACAAGAAAGAGGCTCAAGGGATAGGCAGTGAGCAGGGTCTGCCCTGAGGAGCCACATGACATCTTTCAAATCCAGTTTTAGGTGATTGTCTGAGTACCTTCTAAATATCAGTGTTGTGTTTCTATTTTTGTGATGGAATGGAGTGGATTGCCTTGTGTTGTTTATCTATGAGGGGAGGTGATGCCCTGAGTCAGTTATGCCTTTCCATTCTTACAAGAACAGTGGCTGCTTCTTGGCCTTTTCACGATAAAGAGTCTTTGACTTATACTGTGCTGATTACAGGTAGCAGGAAAGGACCATTCCTCCCAAACTTCTTTGACTTCTCAATGTGATGAAGCCAGTGGGCCCCAAGGACAACCACTGGATTGAAATCCAGTGGAGCTGGATTATCCAACCCCTCACCTGGCCCACTTTCTGTTCCTTTTATGCTCATAAGAAATGAGGTTTTTCTTAGGACTATTCCCTTGGGCTTGGGACCTTTTCTCTCCTCTCTTATTTTAGTGGATCTCTTACTTCACCCTCGGCTTAATTCCAGCTCTCAGTTAAAATGTATCCCTAATCTTCCCTCCTGGGAAAGGGATTTGGGGAAGCAAATGAGGTACATCTGATTTTAAGAGCCAGTATCTCTGCACACATTTTTGTGTACGTATAGAACTCTGAATGGTCTCTTTTTCCTGTTTTTAGTTTTATTTCCTATTCCAGGGCCCTAGGACAGAACTTCAAACTAGTGTGATGTAAGCAACTTAAAGAATATGAATCCCTTGGGCTTCCCTGGTGGCGCAGTGGTTGAGAGTCCGCCTGCCGATGCAGGGGACACGGGTTTGTGCCCTGGTCTGGGAAGATCCCACATGCCGCGGAGCGGCTGGGCCCGTGAGCCATGGCCACTGAGCCTGCACATCCAGAGCCTGTGCTCTGCAACGGGAGAGGCCACAACAGTGAGAGGCCTGCGTACTGCAAAAAAAAAAATAAAAAGAATATGAATTCCTTCCACCTTCAGGGTGGGGAAGAGCCTGGGGCAGCCAGAGCACCCCTACTATAATCTTAAGTTGTAAGTGTCTCTTTCATGTACTCCAGTGTGTCCTACAAATATTACCATTTTCTTAGTGCCATGAGGTCAGAGAGCTTGGAGAATGCTACTTTCAGGCTGCTCTTTGGATCTGTTCTTTCTATCCTTCTTCCTCTTTCCTTTTCTTGTATTGACTCAAGGTCTACTGCTACCGACCTTTTGTAAACGATTGTCCTAGCCAACCTGATAACTTAGTTGGTGTCTCCTAAGCACTGTCCATGGCCAACCTGTGCTGTGTCTTGACTCAGTTTCACAGCTCAGTGTCCGTTTGTTTCATCCCATCTTGATTCTGTTATATTCTACCAGCTTTGCTCTTCCTTTTCTTTCTTTTTTTTTAAATTTAACATCTTTACTGGAGTATAACTGTTCTACAATGGTGTGTTAGTTTCTGCTTTATAACAAAGTGAATCAGCCATACATATACATATATCCCCATATCTCCTCCCTCTTGCGTCTCCCTCCCACCCTCCCTATCCAACCCCGCTAGGTGGTCACAAAGCACCGAGCTGATCTCCCTGTGCTATGTGGCTGCTTCCCACTAGCTATCGATCCTACATTTGGTAGTGTATATATGTCCATACCACTCTCTCACTTTGTCCCAGCTTACCCTTCCCCCTCCCTGTGTCCTCAAGTCCATTCTCTACGTCTGCATCTTTATTTCTGTCCTGCCCCTAGGTTCTTCAGAACCTTTTTTTTTTTTCATATTCCATATATATGTGTTAGCATATGGTATTTGTTTTTCTCTTTCTGACTTACTTCACTCTGTATGACAGACTCTAGGTCCATCTACCTCATTACAAATAACTCAATTTCGTTTCTTTTTATGGCTGAGTAATATTCCATTGTATATATGTGCCACATCTTCTTTATCCATTCATCTGTTGATGGACACTTAGGTTGCTTCCATGTCCTGGCTATTGTAAATAGAGCTGCAATGAACATTGTGGTATATGACTCTTTTTGAATTATGGTTTTCTTAGGGTATATGCCCAGTAGTGGGATTGCTGGGTTGTATGGTAATTCTATTTTTAGATTTTTAAGAAACCTCCATACTGTTCTCCATAGTGGCTGTATCAATTTACATTCCACCAACAGTGCAAGAGGGTTCCCTTTTCTCCACACCCTCTCCAGCATTTATTGTTTGTAGATTTTTTGATGATGGCCCTTCTGACTGGTGTGAGGTGATACCTCATTGTAGTTTTTGATTTGCATTTCTCTAATGATTAGTGACATTGAGCATCCTTTCATGTGTTTGTTGGCAGTCTGTATATCTTCTTTGGAGAAATGTCTATTCAGGTCTTCTGCCCATTTTTGGATTGGGTTGTTTGTTTTTTTGACGTTGAGCCGCGTGAGCTGCTTGTAAATTTTGGAGATTAATCCTTTGTCAGTTGCTTCATTTGCAAATATTTTCTCCCATTCTGAGGGTTGTTTTTTCATCTTGTTTATGGTTTCCTTTGCTGTGAAAAAGCTTTGAAGTTTCATTAGGTCCCATTTGTTTATTTTTGTTTTTATTTCCATTTCTCTAGGAGGTGGGTCAAAAAGGATGTTGCTGTGATTTATGTCATAGAGTGTTCTGCCTATGTTTTCCTCTAAGAGTTTAATAGTGTCTGGCCTTACTCTTCCTTTTCTTTTGATAAAGGATTTTATAGATGGGAGCTCACCCAACCCTTTTCTTATATATCATCTCATTGCTGGTTGACGAGCAATCGTACCCTTTGTTCTTTGTGGTTTTGTCTTTTGGCAACAGTGAACAACCTGGCCAAGCCTGGATGTGCCATCTCCTTTCCACCTTCCCACCCTCCTCCCCAATTCTCCTGTATAAATGCAAATGTAGAAATTCAGGGTAATCTGCTGGGAGGAAGTAAGTCATTAACAATAGTGTTCATTAATATTTCCCCTTTATTTTTTTTCCATTTATTTTAGAACTTGTATTAGTCTTTCAGCTAAGGAAAGACAAAGAGGTTATAATTAAGATTAAAAAGTGTTTCTTTGTTTTTTTCAGATGAGAATTCTCCAGCCAACTTCTGGGATTCTAAAAACAGGGGTGTAACCGGAACACAAAAAGGACAAATTGTGTGGAGAATTGAGCCTGGGCCTTATTTCATGGAGCGTAAGTAACTAAGTGTGAAATATAAGTTTGTGATTGAGCATTGCAGAAATATGCAGAAATCTATAGAGTCTTTCCTGAATTTTATTGTAAAAGTTTTGGGCTCTGATTTATACATGTATGCCATGTTGCACCAAACTGGAAAATATATTGTTTTGGAAAATACTCATTAGACAATGTTCATATAATTTGAAAAACTAGTGTGTGTAAAATGTACCTGATGAATGTATGGTATATAAATTATGTATGGTTATTTTAATACTTTACACATATTTATATACCCTTATATCTCATTTATAATTAATATTATACTAATTACAAGGAGCAGAAAGAATAATTCAAGATTTCAGTTAATCTAAGAGTTTTATTTGCCCGTAGAATACTTGACTGTTATTTTCCCCAGCAGCAGAATAAGTTTTGCATTTGGGTCTTGGTCTTTCCAAGTGTAGATGAGATAGTGTGGGGCACACTGCCATAGAGGTCATTTATTAGGAATCAGAAATTGACTGCAAATAACAATTTCCCAGTTGAGCTGATTTATATTGATACTTACTTATAAATACAAATGCTTATATATAGTACTTATATATGGTATTATATATGTAAATGATTTACTAGTTGGTCCAGGTTAACTTCTACATTTACAGAATTTATTTTTCTTTAATGTAGAAAAAAATGAGCTCTTTAAAATTTTTCTGAGCTGTTTAGCTCTGTGTAAGAATTAAATTTTCTATATGCAAGGGATTTAATACAAGAAAGAGAGAGAGTGTATGGATACTCGTACTTAAGAATGGTAGTTATTAAACCATAAATTATAAAGTAAGTTTGATTAAATGGAAATCTGATGTAAGCATGTCTTTCTTGAAGCATGTAAAACTTCTGTAATATAAAAAGTCATTTTAAAAGATTAACATCTATTATTTTGAATTGCCATTAGAGACACCAGATAATTTCTTTGACCATCCTTACTGGTAGGTCAGCATTTCATAGTTTTCTCGAATCCCACTTCTGTCCTCTAAGGACTGTCTTTTTTTTCATAGTTCAATTTCTGGCTAGATTTTCTCCTTACATGGAATGTAGTTTTTAAGGGAAAATGCTCATGATATAACAATAAGTGGGAAGCAGATACATACAGCGTAATCCCAGCTAATACAGCATGTAGGAAAAAGTCTGGAAGGAGATTTGCCAAAATGTGAACAAGGGATGTATCTGGGAGGTGAGATTATGGGTGATTTGTTTTTATTGCCTATTTCTACTTCTCTTTACTTTCCAACATTGGTCCAGCTGGCATTACTAAGTAATGAGAAAAATAAGTGGTAAAAGAATCTGGTGAAAATGGAATGGGAAGTAGCTGGGTTTACTTTCAGTGTAATTCCTCCTTTGAAAAGATCCCAGGGCTTAAGAGGATGGTCTAGCTGAGAAGTATTGCCAACTGAACTTCAGGGAAGAAGGAAAAACAACCTTCCTGTTTGCTTTAAAATGCTGGAGACGGCTAGGAATGGTTGCCTGTTGATGGAGTGCGCAGATTCACATGATGGGGCTCATGTGAACACCTGGGAAGAAGTCAGTACCACACACTGCTATAATTTGTAACATGTATAAGAGACCCATTTACAGAGTATCCCACTTGACATGATTGATTTTCTTTCTCCATGAAGTATGAATTAGAGATTCATAATGTCCTGGCTGATTAGGGTATAGTAAACATCTCTGGCATGACAAAATTTTTTCTTCACATCTCAGTCTTAGTATTTAACAGAAATGGGCTTGATATTGAAGCTAGGAATTGGGAATGCTTTTGCTTTTCTCCTCTAATTTAGCATTTCCACCTTAATTCTTCACACACAAAATTGGGGGTATTGTGTAGCATAGTTGTAAAATTGGAAATATTTAGTAATGCATTTTTAATTTTTTAAATTTTTTTGTTGTACACGGGCCTCTCACTGCTGTGGCCTCTCCCGTTGCGGAGCACAGGCTCCGGACGCGCAGGCTCAGTGGCCATGGCCCACGGGCCCAGCCACCCCGCGGCATGTGGGATCCTCCCAGACCAGGGCACAAACCCGTGTCCCCTGCATCGGCAGGCAGACTCTCAACCACTGCGCCACCAGGGAAGCCCAAGCAATGCATTTTTAAGGACTGAGAAAAGTTGTATAAGTTTAAGTGCAAGACAGTGAATAGGAATTACAGAAAGATTTGGCTTTAGAGTAACTTTATCTTCATTCATCAGAATGGGACTCTCCCAACACACATCCCTATAGTTTCAAAATCCATTCAGTGTGAAAACCTCAGGTGGTGTTTATATCACTGCTTAAAAGTGTAGTCTAGGGCTTCCCTGGTGGCGCAGTGGTTGGGAGTCTGTCTGCCGATGCAGGGGACGCGGGTTCGTGCCCCGGTCCGGGAAGATCCCGCGTGCTGTGGAGTGGCTGGGCCCGTGAGCCATGGCCACTGGGCCTGCACGTCCAGAGCCTGTGCTCCGCAATGGGAGAGGCCGCAACACTGAGAGGCCCGTGCACCGCAAAAAAAAAAAAAAAAAAAAAAAGTGTAGTCTGTGTCTCTTAGATCTCACAGACATCATTTTTATTTTTACATCTTTATTGGAGTATAATTGCTTTACAATGGTGTGTTGGTTTCTGCTTTATAACAAAGTGAATCAGTTATACATATACATATGTTCCCATATCTCTTCCCTCTTGCGTCTCCCTCCCTCCCACCCTCCCTATCCCACCCCTCCAGGCAGTCACAAAGCACCGATCTGATCTCCCTGTGCTATGCAGCTGCTTCCCACTAGCTATCTACCTTACGTTTGGTAGTGTATATATGTCCATGCCTCTCTCTCGCTTTGTGACAGCTTACCCTCCCCCCTCCCTATATCCTCAAGTCCATTCTCTAGTAGGTCTGTGTCTTTATTCCTGTCTTACCCCAAGGTTCTTCATGACACTTTTTTTTTCTTAAATTCCATATATATGTGTTACCATACGGTATTTGTCTTTCTCTTTCTGACTTACTTCACTCTGTATGACAGGCTCTAGGTCCATCCACCTCATTACAAATAGCTCAGTTTCGTTTCTTTTTATGGCTGAGTAATATTCCATTGTATATATGTGCCACATCTTCTTTATCCATTCATCCAATGATGGACACTTAGGTTGTTTCCATCTCCTGGCTATTGTAAATAGAGCTACAATGAACATTTTGGTACATGACTCTTTCTGAATTATGGTTTTCTCAGGGTATATGCCCAGTAGTGGGATTGCTGGGTCATATGGTAGTTCTATTTGTAGTATTTTAAGGAACCTCCATACTCTTCTCCATAGTGGATGTACCATTTTACATTCCCACCAACAGTGCAAGAGGGTTCCCTTTTCTCCACACCCTCCCCAGCATTTATTCTTTCTAGATTTTTTGATGATGGCCATTCTGACTGGTGTGAGATGATATCTCATTGTAGTTTTGATTTGCATTTCTCTAATGATTAATGATGTTGAGCATTCTTTCATGTGTTTGTTGGCAATCTGTATATCTTCTTTGGAGATATGTCTATTTAGGCCTTCTGCCCATTTTTGGCTTGAGTTGTTTGTTTCTTTGTTATTGCGCTGCATGAGCTGCTTGTAAATTTTGGAGATTAATCCTTTGTCAGTTGCTTCATTTGCAAATATTTTTTCCCATTCTGAGGGTTATTTTTTCGTCTTGTCTATGGTTTCCTTTGCTGTGCAAAAGCTTTGAAGTTTCATTAGGTCCCATTTGTTTATTTTTGTTTTTATTTCCATTTCTCTAGGAGGAGGGTCAAAAAGGATCTTGCTGTCATTTATGTCATAGAGTGTTCTTCCTATGTTTTCCTCTAAGAGTTTGAAAGTTTCTGGCCTTACATTTAGGTCTTTAATCCATTTTGAGCTTATTTTTCTGTATGGCGTTAGGGAGTGATCTAATCTCATACTTTTACATGTACCTGTCCAGTTTTCCCAGCACCACTTATTGAAGAGGCTGTCCTTTCTCCACTGTATATTCCTGCCTCCTTTATCAAAGATAAGGTGACCATATGTGTGTGGGTTTATCTCTGGGCTTTCTGTTCTGTTCCATTGATCTTTCTGTTTTTGTGCCAGTACCATACTGTCTTGATTACTGTAGCTTTGTAGTATAGTCTGGAGTCAGGGAGCCTGATTCCTCCAGCTCCATTTTTCGTTCTCAAGACTGCTTTGGCTATTTGGGGTCTTTTGTGTTTCCATACAAATTGTGAAAATTTTTGTTCTAGTTCTGTGAAAAATGCCGGTGGTAGTTTGATAGGGATTGCATTGAATATGTAGATTGCTTTGGGTAGTAGAGTCATTTTTACAATGTTGATTCTTCCAATCCAAGAATATGGTATATCTCTCCATTTATTTGTATCATCTTTAATTTCTTTCATCAGTGTCTTATAATTTTCTGCATACAGGTCTTTTGTCTCCTTAGGTAGATTTATTCCTAGATACTTTATTCTTTTTGTTGCAATGGTAAATGGGAGTGTTTTCTTGATTTCACTTTCAGATTTTTCATCATTAATATATAGGAATGCCAGAGATTTCTGTGCATTAATTTTGTATCCTGCTACTTTACCAAATTCATTGATTAGCTCTAGTAGTTTTCTGGTAGCATCTTTAGGATTCTCTATGTATAGTATCATGTCATCTGCAAACAGTGACAGCTTTACTTCTTCTTTTCCGATTTGGATTCCTTTTATTTCCTTTTCTTCTCTGATTGCTGTGGCTAAAACTTCCAAAACTATGTTGACTAAGAGTGGTGAGAGTGGGCAACCTTGCCTTGTTCCTGATCTTAGTGGAAGTGCTTTCAGTTTTTCACCATTGAGGATGATGTTGGCTGTGGGTTTGTCATATGTGGCCTTTATTATGTTGAGGAAAGTTCCCTCTATGCCTACTTTCTGCAGGGTTTTTATCATAAATGGGTGTTGAATTTTGTCAAAAGTTTTCTTTGCATCTATTGAGATGATCATATGGTTTTTCTCCTTCAATTTGTTAATATGGTGTATCACATTGATTGATTTGCATATATTGAAGAATCCTTGCATTCCTGGAATAAACCACATTTGATCATGGTGTATGATTCTTTTAATGTGCTGTTAGATTCTGTTTGCTAGTATTTTGTTGAGGATTTTTGCATCTCTGTTCATCAGTGATATTGGCCTGTAGTTTCTTTCTTTGTGACATCCTTGTCTGGTTTTGGTATCAGGGTGATGGTGGCCTCGTAGAATGAGTTTGGGAGTGTTCCTCCCTCTGCTATATTTTGGAAGAGTTTGAGAAGGATAGGTGTTAGCTCTTCTCTAAATGTTTGATAGAATTTGCCTGTGAAGCCATCTGGTCTGGGCTTTTGTTTGTTGGAAGATTTTTAATCACAGTTTCAATGTCAGTGCTTGTGATTGGTCTGTTCATATTTTCTGTTTCTTCCTGATTCAGTCTTGGCAGGTTATGCATTTCTAAGATTTTGTCCATTTCTTCCAGGTTGTCCATTTTATTGGCATAGAGTTGCTTGTAGTAATCTCTCATGATCTTTTGTATTTCTGCAGTGTCAGTTGTTACTTCTCCTTTTTCATTTCTAATTCTATAGATTTGAAACTTCTCCCTTTTTTTCTTGGTAAGTCTGGCTAATGGTTTATCAATTTTGTTTATCTTCTCAAAGAACCAGCTTTTAGTTTTATTGATCTTTGTTATCGTTTCCTTCATTTCTTTTTCATTTATTTCTGATCTGATTTTTATGATTTCTTTCCTTCTGCTAACTTTGGGGGTTTTTTGTTCTTCTTTCTCTAATTGCTTTAGGTGCAAGGTTAGGTTGTTTATTCGAGATGCATCCTGTTTCTTAAGGTAGGATTGTATTGCTATAAAATTGCCTCTTAGAACTGCTTTTGCTGCATCCCATAGGTTTTGGGTCGTCGTGTCTCCATTGTTATTTGTTTCTAGGTATTTTTTATTTCCTCTTTGATTTCTTCAGTGATCACTTCATTATTAAGTAGTGTATTGTTTAGCCTCCATGTGTTTGTATTTTTTACAGATCTTTTCCTGTAATTGAAATCTTGTCTCATAGCGTTGTGGTCGGAAAAGATACTTGATCCAATTTGAATTTTCTTAAATTTATCGAGGCTTGAATTGTGACCCAAAATATGATGTATCGTGGAGAATGTTCCATGAGCACTTGAGAAAAATGTGCCTTCTGTTGTTTTTCGATGGAATGTCCTATAAATATCAATTAAGTCCATCTTGTTTAATGTATCATTAAAGCTTGTGTTTCCTTATTTATTCTCATTTTGGATGATCTGTCCATTGGTGAAAGTGGGGTGTTAAAGTCCCCTGTTATGAATGTGTTACTGTTGATTTCCCCTTTTATGGCTGTTAGTATTAGCCTTATGTATTGAGGTGCTCCTATGTTGGTTGCATAAATATTTACAATTGTTATATCTTCTTGGATCAATCCCTTGATCATTATGTAGTGTCCTTCGTTGTCTCTTCTAATAGTGTTTATTTTAAAGTCTATTTTGTCTGACATGAGAATTGCTACTCCAGCTTTCTTTTGATTTCCATTTGCATGGAATATCTTTTTCCATCCCCTTACTTTCAGTCTATATGTGTCTCTAGGTCTGAAGTGGGTCTCTTGTAGACAGCATATATATGGGTCTTGTTTTTGTATCCATTCATCCAATCTGTGTCTTTTGGTGGGAGCATTTAGTCAATTTACATTTAAGGTAATTATCGATATGTATGTTCCTATTCCCATTTTCTTAATTGTTTTGGGTTCGTTATGGTAGGTCTTTTCCTTCTCTTGTGTTTCTTACCTAGAGAAGTTCCTTTAGCAGTTGTTGTAAAGCTGGTTTGGTGGTGCTGAACTCTCTCAGCTTTTGCTTGTCTGTAAAGGTTTTAATTTCTCCATCAAATCTGAATGAGATCCTTGCTGGGTAGAGTAATCTTGGTTGTAGGTTTTTCTCCTTCATCACTTTAAATATGTCCTTCCAGTCCCTTCTGTTTTGCAGAGTTTCTGCTGAAAGATCAGCTGTTAACCTTATGGGGATTCCCTTGTGTGTTATTTGTTGTTTTTCCCTTGCTGCTTTTAATATGTTTTCTTTGTATTTAATTTTTGACAGTTTGATTAATATATGTCTTGGCGTATTTCTCCTTGGATTTATCCGTATGGGACTCTCTGTGCTTCCTGGACTTGATTAACTATTTCCTTTCTCATATTAGGGAAGTTTTCAACTATAATCTCTTCAAATATTTTCTCAGTCCCTTTCTTTTTCTCTTCTTCTTCTGGAACCCCTATAATTCGAATGTTGGTGCGTTTAATGTTGTCCCAGAGGTCTCTGAGACTGTCCTCAGTTCTTTTCATTCGTTTTTCTTTATTCTGCTCTGCAGTAGTTATTTCCACTATTTTACCTTCTAGGTCACTTATCCGTTCTTCTGCCTCAGTTATTCTGCTATTGATCCCATCTAGAGTATTTTAAATTTCATTTATTGTGTTATTCATTGTTGCTTGTTTCATCTTTAGTTCTTCTAGGTCCTTGTTAAATGTTTCTTGCATTTTCTCTATTCTATTTCCAAGATTTTGGATCATCTTTACTATCATTATTCTGAATTCTTTTTCAGGTAGACTGCCTATTTCCTCTTCATTTGTTGGGTCTGGTGGGTTTTTATCTTGCTCCTTCATCTGCTGTGTGTTTTTCTGTCTTCTCATTTTGCTTAACTTACTGTGTTTGGGGTCTCCTTTTTGCAGGCTGCAGGTTTGTAGTTACCGTTGTTTTTGGTGTCTGTCCCCATTGGCTAAAGTTGGTTCAGTGGGTTGTGTAGGCTTCCTGGTGGAGGTGACTAGTGCCTGTGTTGTGGTGCATGAGGCTGGATCTTGTCTTTCTGGTGGGCAGGTCCACGTCTGGTGGTGTGTTTTAGGGTGTGTGTGGCCTTATTATGATTTTAGGCAGCCTCTTTGCTAATGGGTGGGGTTGTGTTCCTGTCTTGCTAGTTGTTTGGCCCAGGGTGTCCAGCTCTGTAGCTTGCTGGTCGTTGAGTGAAGCTGGGTACTGGTGTTGAGATGGAGATCTCTGGGAGATTTTCGCTGTTTGATATTATGTGGAGCTGGGAGGTCTCTTGTGGACCAGGGTCCTGAAGTTGGCTCTCCCACCTCAGAGGCACAGCACTGACTCCTGGCTGCAGCACCAAAAGCCTTTTATCCACACGGCTCAGAATAAAAGCGAGAAAAAGTAGAAAGAAAGAAAGAAAGGGAGGAAGGAAGGAAGGAAAGAAAGAAAGAAAGAAGATAAAATAAAATAAAGTAAGATAAAATAAAATTAAGTTATTAAAATAAAAAATAATTATTAAGAAAAAAATTTTTTAGAAAGAAAAACAAAAGCAAAACAAAAACGGACGGATAGAACCCTAGGACAAATGGTGGAAGCAAAGCTGTACAGACAAAATCTCACCCAGAAGCATACACATACACACTCACAAAAAGAGGAAAAGGGGAAAAAATCATAAATTTTGCTCTCAAAGTCCACCTCCTCAATTTGGGATGATTGGTTGTCTATTCATGTATTCCACAGATGCAGGGTACATAAAGTTGATTGTGGAGATTTAATCCGCTGCTCATGAGGCTGCTGGGAGAGATTTCCCTTTCTCTTTTTTGTTCTCACAGCTCCCGGGGCCTATCTTTGGATTTGGCCCCGCCTCTGCGTGTAGGTCGCCGGAGGGCGTCTGTTCTTCGTTCAGACAGGACAGGGTTAAAGGAGCCACTGATTCGGGGGCTCTGGCTCACTCAGGCCGGGTGGAGGGAGGGGCACGGAGGGCGGGGCGAGCCTGCGGCGACAGAGGCCGGCATGACGTTGCACCAGCGTGAGGTGCGCGATGCGTTCTCCCGGGTGAGTTGTCTGTGGATCCCGGGCCCCTGGCAGTGGCGGGCTGCACAGGCTCCCCGGATGGGGGGTGCTCGCACACAGGCTTCTTGGTGGTGGCAGCAACCGCCTTAGCGTCTTATGCCCGTCTCTGGGGTCCGCGCTGATAGCCGCGGCTCACGCCAGTCTCTGGAGCTGCTTTAAGCAGCGCTTTGAATCCCCTCTCCTCGCGCACCAGGAAACGAAGAGGCACGAAAAAGTCTCCTGCCTCTTCGGCAGCTCCAGACTTTTCTCCGGACTCCCTCCCGGCTAGCCGTGGTGCACTAGCCCCCTTCAGGCTGTTTTCACGCCGCCAGCCCCTGTCCTCTCCCTGCGCTCTGAAGCCCGAGCCTCAGCTCCCAGCCCCGTTCGCCCCGGCGGGTGAGCAGACAAGCCTCTCGAGCTGGTGAGTTCCGGTCGGCACCGATCCTCTGTGCGGAAATCTGTCCGCTTTGCCCACCGCACCCCTGTTGCTGCGCTCTCCTTCGCGACTCCGAAGCTTTCCCCCTCCGCCACCCGCAGTCTCCGCCCTCGAAGGGGCTTCCTAGTGTGTGGAAAGCTTTCCTCCTTCACAAATCCCTCCCAGTGGTGCAGGTCCCGTCCCTATCCTTTTGTCTCTGTTTATTTTTTCTTTTGCCCTACCCAGGTACGTGGGGAGTTTCTTGCCTTTTGGGAGGTCTGAGGTCTTCTGCCAGCGTTCAGTAGGTGTTCTGTAGGAGTTGTTCCCCGTGTAGATGTATTTCTGGTGTATCTGTGGGGAGGAAGGTGATCTCCACGTCTTACTCTTCCGCCATCTTTCTCACTACTCGACATCAATTTTTTTTTAACCCCGTGTCTGGCAAGAGCAGCACTAAGGGGACTTCCCAGCATAATGAAGTTTTGCTTGAATCTCTGGAGATGATGGTGTGAAACAAAAAAGTCGGGATTGGGGGTATGGGTTAAAAACTTCTGTTTTCAGCCTCTGATCTTGAAAGCTTATGACATTAAAAAATTTTTGCTTTCATCTTCAGAGAGAAAATTTATCTTTAGCTAATCAGAAGTCCAAGCAAAGTAAATTCTCAGAAAATTAATCTGAGTTCATGGGCAAACCTGGATTTGAGCACTATTTAACCTGTTTCTGAAAGTAAAATGGCTTTGGTTTATCTGAATAAACTCCAAAGGAGGCAGGAGGCCCACACTTATATTATTACGGGACCTACTGGAATGAATTTGAAGGACAAAGACAGGTTTATTTCTGAGTAAGTGACCTTCCTAGACATTGGAGAGGAGGATCAGCTTCATCTGCACTTACTTGTCATAGGACTGTCACAGTTCCTCAAATGAGCTTATGCTTGCAGAAAATGAATGGGTCCCCTGAGCAATGTGTATTCTTGAGTTTTGAAATGTAAGAGGTTTCAGGAATTGCCTTGGCATGCTAGGATATCTATTTTATTCTTCATAGGCTTTCACAGACTATGGTCATTCATTCATTCAGAGCTGCTTTTTGTCCTTCCTTCATTTCTTCTACTCATCTATCCATCTATGTCCCCAACCATCGTGAAGTATTTAGTTAAGTATCACCTTTGTGCCAGGCAATGTTCGAGAACTCACTGATTCCTGGATCAGTGAATAAGCTTAGAAATAGCTTCATTGCTGTTTACTGAACTGCTTTGTGATCATTAATGGTAATAACAGGACATTGCCATTTGTATGAATTATATAGTGCTTTCACATATCTTACCTGTCTCAGCCCTAGGAAGTGGGCAGGATTAGGAAACTGCATAGCAGAGGTGCATGTGGCTTGTGTAAGTGAGAGCCTCATCTCTGATTGGCACTCAGGTTAGTGTGCTTTCTAAGATGCGGTGCCTTGCCCAAACAGAACCTTTGTGGGTGACTTTTTATTGGGTAGGGGGAAAGGGGTGGCCTCAGCCTCTTATTTGTACTGTCAGAGCCCCTGCTCTAACCTCCATTCATAAGGCCCTTCCCACCAACATCAGAAGGGCCTTTTTGCCCCTTAGATGGAGGTTTGGTGCTTTTCATTCTCTGCCAGAATACTTTATGTTTTATTGCCTATTTCTACTTATCTTTACTTTCCAACATTGGTCCAGCTGCCATTACTAAGTAAATAGAAAAACAAGGTCCAATTACTTCTCTAACCCTATTAGGTTCTTCCACATTATACTGATATTGTCTGTCTTTGATTTTCAAGATTGTTTTTCTGAGCTTTAGCAGGGTAGGGCCTGGCCCTTTCAGGTTGCATTGGCCCTTGTTAAAGAGAAGACAACCTGCGGTACCGTATAAACAGGTGAGCACGTCCCTGGAAATTTGGGTAAATTTCCTCAAAAGCATGAGAATTAGAATGTGTTTACTCTTTCCCTACTTGTGGCCTCTGAATAAAAGAGCTTATCAATAGGAATCATAATATTAAGAATATAATAAAAGCACAAAGGCAGTGGTTAAAATCATGTTTTTGAATAAATTCCTATTAGCTTGATTTTTTTTTAGATTATTCTATTCTAATGAAACAGAAATGATTAAAGGAAGAAGTACATTTCCATTGCATCCATCTTTATGGTTCAAAATAGTCAACTTCTAAAACTTGAGGAAAATCCAGATTTTCTAAATAGGAGCAAGCTATTTACTACTACCTAAGTGAATCTTGTAGCTATTTAAGGTGATGGATGGTGTTTCAAAGATACTAGTCTTTGAAACAAAACCATTTCTTGCAGGGAGTGGCCTGTAGAACCTTTTTCCGAGAAGGCTTGGAATCTTATACCATTGCCTAGAGTTAATGTAGCTGAGTTGAGATTGCTTTTTAAAGATAAATTTTGAACAGATAATAGATGAAAAGAGTATAATGTTAAAAAGACACGAAAATGAAAGTAAATTATCTCCCCAACTTCATGCCCCAGTCACCAGTTTCCCCTCCCTGAAGGCAATCAGTTTTACCAGTTTCATGTGATCGTTCTAGAAGTATTTTATTCATGTACAAACACGGAAATCTTTTCTTCCTTTAGGCAGATGGTAGAACGATTGCTTTAAAATGCAATGTCAGAGTGACACAATTACAGAAACCCCTTTACTTGGGAACAGGTTTAAGTTCTTCCTACCTTCCCAGTCACCCCCAACAAGTACAAAGTGCCGTCTTTGGACAGCCATCACCCTCCCATCTGTGGTAGACGTGGAGCTGGCAAGCTCTTGCTCTGGGCGACCTCTTCATTTGTATTTAATGGAAGCTGGTAAGTTAAAATTTAAAAAATAAAAGCGTTTCTGTGTCTTACCAGCATTTAAATAGAGGCAGCTAAATCTTCTAGTAACTCTATAAACGAAAGTGTCCAGAAGATTATTGAAAGGGGCCAAAATATATTTCTGTGATTCATGACTGGCTTCAGCTATTCAGAAGGGACCTGAGAGAGAGAAGATGCCACTCGGCAATGCTTTCTTCCTTCCAGGAGCTGACCCAGACTGTAGGTCCTTCAAGGTTAATGTGGGAGGCCTCACCCTTCTCCTGGTTCACTGCCTCTAAGGCAACATTTTTTTTAATTGAAGTATAATTGATTTACAATGTTGTAACAATCTCAGCTCTACAGCAAAGTGACTCAGTTATACACATATAGACATTCTTTTTTTATATTCTTTTCCATTATGGTTTATCCCAGGATATTGTTTTTGGTTTTGGTTTTATCTTTTTTTGCGGTACACGGGCCTCTCACTGTTGTGGCCTCTCCCGTTGCAGAGCACAGGCTCCGGACGCGCAGGCTCAGTGGCCATGGCTCACTGGCCCAGCCGCTCCACGGCACGTGGGATCTTCCCGGACCGGGGCACGAACCCGTGTCCCCTGCATCGGCAGGCAGATTCTCAACCACTGTGCCACCAGGGAAGCCCATATCCCAGGATATTGAATAGAGTTCCCTGTGCTATACAGTAGGACCTTGTTGTTTTTCCATTCTAAATGTAATAGTTTGCATCTACCAACCCCAAACTCCCAGTCCATCCCTCTCCCTTCCCCCCTCCCTCTTGGCAACCACAAGTCTGTTCTCTATGAGTCTCTTTCTGTTTTGTAGATAGGTTCATTTGTGCCATATTTTAGATTCCACATGTAAGTGATATCATATGGTATTTGTCTTTCTCTTTCTGACTTAGTATGATAAGCTCTAGTTGCATCCATGTTGCTGCAAATGGCATTTCGTTCTTTTTTATGGCTGAGTAGTATTCCATTGTATATATGTACCACATCTTCTTTATCCATTCACCTGTCCATGGACATTTAGGTTGTTTCCATGTTTTGGCTATTGGTGAACAGTTCTTCTATGAACATAGGGGTGCATGTATCTTTTTGAATTATAGTTTTGTCTGGGTATATTCCCAGTAAGGCAACATGTTTTTATAAGCAGTTGCTTTGGAGAAAATACTCTTCTTTTTTTATAATCCAAAGGAATAGTTATATGTATTCCCCCTCCATAATTTGAGGCCTGATTAGCTGCCACATCAGGCTGTGGAGAAACCGTTGTCAGGTAGAATGCTCCTTAGTCCATATCCTTCATCTTTCCTGCCTGTGAGCAGGGCTGGCCCTGTGGCCAGTGGCTCCTCCCTTATCTGATGCTCCATCATCACGCCCACGTTTGCTTTCACCTGTTCTTGTATCTGTTTCTCAGCAGTAGCTTTCTGGTCTCCTCTTACAGTTAGAGTTTAAAATTGTAGCTAAAATAGAAGCATGAATACCAACTTCTCTTTTCCACCCTTTTGAGTAGTCTTCCCAGTTACCTCTTCTCGTAACTAAAATGTTCAGGGACATTAATCAAAATTCTGCTCTCTCTTCTCTCTCTTCCTCAGAGGGGATGTTGCTTAGTTACACCATTTTTTAAAATCTTGAGTGACCTTCTAAAACACTAAATGATATGTGAAGATGAAGCCTCCCACTCAGCATGAAACATTCCTCTATTTTAGAGGCAGAAGTCTCCACTGGTGTCCTCCTGAACAGTCGAGGTGCAAGCAACTAGTTCTGTCTGGTACTGGGTTTTTCTCACTGACGACCAGGACCTGCCTATGCATTTGGTTTTGTAACTGGTGATTTGTGTAAGTCCCCTTGGCTTTACACTGAATCTTAAAAGCATTGTGAAGCTGTCAGCTCTGTGGTTTTTGGTGATCATGTCCACAAAATCTGCTGTGCACAATGAGAATGAGTTTATCTTATAGTTTCAGGGATTCTCATTTATCACAGGGGTTGGAGATTTTTGTTTTAGCAAGAAGTAAGGTAACAGTCAGAACGGGTCAGCTAGCAAAGCTGGTCTGTAGCAACATCTACAGATAAAAATAAGCAGACGCTTATTGGGGTCTGTTTGTTTCCTAGTCTTTTACCTCGCTGACTATTAAAACATTAGAAAAGAGGAGGTGGCATCCTAACTTGAGAGGGAAGATGTCTTGTAAAAATGCACTTCTCTTTATTGAAAAATAAGCTGCTCACTGACTGACCATTGGCTGGGTCTGTGAGGCACTGCTGCAGGCAGATTCACATACTGCTGGTTCCCGGCATGTAGAACGTGATACTAATGAGCTCATGCCTGCAGAATTCAGTCCTCCCGCCTGTCACCGAGCTTGTTCTGCTTTGACAGGCCTTGTACGTGTTACTTAGCTTCATTCTTGCAGAATACATGCTATTGGTCTTGAAGGAAAGCAAGTGGGACAGTGGTTTCCTCAGATCTATAGTTATTACATTTCCATAATCACAAAGACCTGTGTTAGTGCTCACTCAAGTCACTTATGTAGGGTTCCAGGGAATTCATAGTAAAGCTAGCGTTGCTGCCAAGGTCGTCTTGCTGGTCCTCAAGCCAGCATACTCATTCCTGCTTCCCTGTTTTTGCCACCACTCACTCCTGACTCTCTCCAACCCCATTTTTCTCAGTTGAGGGTCTGAGTTCTGTTTGTTCCATGAGACCTTTCTGACTCCACTGTGCCCTCACGTGGAATATTTTCCACGATCTCCACATTTCCACCTGGCACTCTGCCTCTTCAGTGCTTCTCTTCTGGACTTTGTCATCTTAACACCTGCTAGACCGGAAACCTCTCTCTGATTCCCTTGCACTGTCTAGCATAGTGCTGGGCATGGCAAAAATCTTTCACTTCACGACGCCACCTTCGTTGTGAATCACTGCTTCGTGATTAATGTACGTAATGGAAAGACTCGATATTTTACCCATGATAGACCTTTTTTTATGAGATTTAGTATTTTTTCATTGATGAGAAATATTATATTTTTATATGTAATATTCCTAAATATTCCTATATAAATTCCTAAAGTAGGATTTTTCTTTAATCATTGTATCTTTTCCTTAAAATAAGCAAACCAAATACTCTGTAGGAGACCACTTGGTGCTGTCAGGAAAGTCAGTGCAAGATTAATTTCCTTGGGGAATCACATCGAGTGGTCCCACTTTAAGAATCCATGTGACTCAGTTGAGAGGGTAACTCCACTCCTATCGGCTAGGACTCTCCTCTGCAGCCTGCCCATCAGCGTCATTGCCTATATTAAATGACACCTTGGGAAAAAGACATCTCACAGGGAAGCTTCAGTGACTCAGATGCTCTGTATACAGAGAAATTTCAGTGACTCTGGGTTTTATCTTTGACACTTGTTGGCTTCATGGTAATTGTAGTTACTGTCCAAAGACAATAATTGACATTTGTATTGCTTTTTATCAAGTTCAAATTATATAGTATATAAATATATATACATACACACGCGCTTATAGTTATATCCAATATATATACATACACCCGTCCACACCTGTGGAGATGTAGATATATATTTACTGGTGGTTCCAGAATATGATCCCTACTAGTGGCTACATTTAAGTCAGGTCCCCAGACCCTCTCACCACAGAGTCTCCTACAGCAATCTTTTATACTCTGTCTGCTCTTTTTTTATTTCCATTGACAGCTGCATTCTGTCTATATTGTAGAGGATAGGAGTGAAGGCTTTGGAATGGGGCAAAGCCCCGTTGGATGGGGTTTGAGTCCTGACTCTGTAGTTTCTTACTTGTTTGACCTTCGGCAAACCTCAGTGCTTCAGCTGTTCTATGGGGACAAGAATTTCTGCCTCCCGAGTTAAATATGAAGGGTCAGTAACAATGGGGGCAGAGACGCAGCCCTGTGGTCCATCAGCAGCTCCTCACTGAATGGTAGCTAGTCTTATTCTTATCTCCACACTAATATTTTGGCGTGTTGTTTTTGTGCACTGTTTTTCTAATATATTTGGGGTGTTCTTAGACATTTTCAGAGAAGCCTATAAAATCAAACAGGAATTGGTATAATCTGTTGCCTCTGACTGGAAAAGAAGGGATTGCTCAAAGAGTCCTGAGTGGGATTTTCGGAGAGTTGGAGAGGTGGATTTCCTCAGGTGATGCCTAAGGGACTTGTTTCAGTGTTTAAATGACTGTTTTTCTCCAATCAATTTACAGCGGAGATAAAAATCTGTTTCAAATACTACCACGGCATTAGTGGAGCCCTGCGAGCCACGACCCCCTGCATCACGGTGAAGAACCCCGCTGTGATGGTGAGTGCCCCTCAGGCTGCTTCCTTGAGCCTCAGTCCCAGAGGCCTTGGTTTCTATTTTTGCCTGTGCAGCTCTGGCAGGGTTATGGGAAACAATGCAAAGGAAACACATAGCAGTGTGGGCGCCGTTTTGGGAAAGGAAATAACTTACAGGATGGCTTCACTAAATCCATAATGTAAACCAGTGAGAAAATATGGCTTGATTTATAATAATTCTGTATATAGTCAACTCTCCAGGGAACCTATTCCTGAAGGAAATTGGTGAGTGCCCATCCATCCTGGAAAGTTTTTTTTTAAACTTTGTCAGGGTGGCCAGTTGGTAGGAAATGGTGGCGTTTTGCATCTTCTGTGAATTTAATTTACATGAACTCAGAGAGAAAAAAAAAATTTAAGTAGTGGGTGATTCTCCCTGCCAGTCAGTTTAACAGACTTTTACCCCAAAGAGAGTGTGAGATGGGAATTACGAGTGCGCCGCTCCTGCAGGAGAGAGTGTGGGATCCCTCCTGATGCTGAATTGAACTATAGTGCTTAAAGGTACCACACATATGTTTGGTATCACGTGGCCACTCAACAGAAGCCAACCTTTTCACCAGGTCCTCAATTAAAGAAAGAGGTATCTAACTTAGCTCCAGAGGAAACTGATTGTGCTGGACTTTTGAAGGAACGTATGTCCATTTCCAACATGGTACTTTCTTAAGAATTACTTTTCACAATTTCATGATTTTTCACTTCATCAACTAACTTTAGAATCTAACAGCTTCACAGGGTGCACTCCATTGTACATGGGTGGTTGAACTCAGATGGTTCTTGGAGTCCAAGATATATAAATCATGGCAGTGTTTATAAGTCATTAATAACAGGTCGTGAAAGTATAGAAAGTATAGAAGAAAATTATTGACTCTCGTAATATAGAATCTTCATAATATTGTGTGTGTGTGTGTACACATTTATAGATGCATGCATTTTTGGAAATAAGCAAGTGAACAGGTTGACTCCCTGAAATTCAGAATGTAATCTCTGCAGATGGCATTTTGAAATTGTCTGGCCCACCAATATGATATCAAGCAGTCTTTTCCTTTCATTTATTCATTCAAACAAATATTCATTGGGTGCCTAGTAAGTGCCAGACATTATACCCACCACTAGGAATGAAATGATAAGCAAAAACACAGCCCTTGCCCTCACTGGTCTGGTGGGGGAGAGAGACTCAATTAAACTGAATTGTATTTATTTGAGTGATAATTACTATGAGGGGCAGTGAAATGGGGCTATGAGAGCATATACTAGCAGGATTCATCCTGATCAGGAAGGTCTTGGAAAGCTTCCCTGAAGAAGGCATGTTTTCAGGACAATCTGAAGGATGAGTAGAAGTTACTTAGGTGAAGAGGGGGAGGGAAGAGCATCTTAGGTAAAGGGAACGAACGGTATGTGCAAAATTTTCAATATCTAAGTACTCTGTTCACATTTGAATTATATTTGAGTTCCTATTATAGTGAACAAAGTATAGAATATTTTTTAAAAACCCACATTTACTATATAAGACTTCGAAGGTTCACAAGGAGAATAACAGTTGTTGATTACAAAGTCTGCCATGTCACAGTAAGCACTAGAACACACTAATTAATATTCTAAAAAGAAAAATTGTAAAACTAGAAAAGTGGGGCTGTTGATAATAAAATGTTTGAAAAATTAACTATGTGTGAAATTAGATAATAGCTTCCAAACATGACTTTCTGGAGTCAGATTTTCTTGGATTTGAGCAGTTTCCATGATCAGATATCACTGATGGCCGGGAGCTTACAGCCTGGTGAGCATTGATCTTCTTCCATTTGATTTTGCATTGAGATTATTCTGTCAAAGCCTGTGGATAGTTGGAGATAATTAATTTTCTTCAGACAGGTTTTAGAGCACCTTAAAAGCTTCATAGATACAGCACTGGCAATCATAATAGAATATTTTGGTTCAAAGGCTGACTAATGGAATTGGTGGTCGGTAGATTTCTGACCAAGCTTGAGACAGTTGGGTCTATATCTGCTATTGAGAGGCTGTGCCAATGGGCATTTCACTGTGGGCTGGTCACTGTGTTTCTATGACAGCGTGATGTTCACCTAGGAATATGACCTGTGTGTAGATACTGTACTGACTGACCACATCGATATTCACAAAGCTCATTTAGTTAGGATCATTCCATGATGCAAAGAATAGTTGGGCAGTAGCAACCACATTTTAATGCTTGATGACACTGGGTTGGTTGGCTCTCACCAAGTACATCTGTTTTATTATATTGTTCTGTACCCCTCTGACTCATCATCCCTAGGTTAAATAGAGCAGAGACAGCACCCAACTGGCCAGATAGCATCGCTGTGTCTGCCTCATCCTGCTTTCAGCATACACACACACCCCTGGACTATAAAGTGGCAAATAGAGAGGTAGTACAGACTGCATCTGGGACAGACACTCAGCAACAGCTGCCCTTCCTGTGCCAGGCATCTCACAAACCGTGGCCTCCCCTCAAATGGACCACACTGCCCGGGGAGATGTGCCCCCTCCGAAAACATGATGTCTCTTCATGCCAAGTGAGAACAGGGAGACTTTGCAAAGATTCATAGTCTGTCATCATTCAAAGCCTACTTAAAATGTTGTAAGAAATTATAGAAACTAAAGAAAATGCCCTCGAATTCTCCTTTTAAAAATGTAATTCACTGTCTGGCAAAAGGCTAATATGAAACAATTCTCACAGAATTCACAGATAAACAGTGTCCTTTACAACAACGTGGTAATAAAATGCTCATGTGAACTAATATTCAGAGAATTCAGCTTTATCATTCATGACAATAAAGCCAGGAAAGACCAACCTGATCACCAGAAATAGGAACATCAGTGATAATAAACATATCTGTACTCAGTGTTTAGAGAGAGGTTTTTAAATAAACTCCCTTCATAGATTTAAGCCAGGAAAACTCAGAAGGAATACTGTCAACCCGTGTTGAAACAATACATGGTAGTGAGTGATGGTCGCCTTTATCTGTCCCTGAAGCGAAGGATTTCCTGTTCCAAGTGGCACATATCACTGTGTACACTGATGAATGGCAATGACGTCAAAGTATGCATGACAGAGAAGACATAACTTTTTTTTATTCTTGATTCATTGCAAAAGGATATGTGAGAAAGGAGACCATACGATTAGGATGGCTGCTCTTCCCTTTCCTGTAGAGTTCCTCAGTTACTTCTTGCAGGACAATGTGCATCTGGATGGAACGAAGTAGTGATGCCTGGATGGTACCCTAGGCATATTGCAAATGATATGTGAAACAATCAGGAAGCAGTTAAGTGTCACACAAAATAGTTTTGACTAAGGTACAAGAAGTAGAGAAGGAAATGGAAAATTTTTTTAATGTTTATTTTATTTATTTAATTTTGGCTGCGTTGGGTCTTTGTTGCTGCACACGGGCTCTCTCTAGTTGCGGGGAGCAGAGGCCTCTTTGTTGTGGTGCGTGGGCTTCTCATTGCGGTGGCTTCTCTTGTTGTGGAGGACGGGCTCTAGGTGCACAGGCTTCAGAAGTAGTGGCACACAGGCTCAGTAGTTGTGGCTGACGGGCTCTGGATTGCAGGCTCAGCAGTTGTGGTGCACGGGCTTAGTTGATCCGTGGCATGTGGGATCTTCCTGGACCAGGGCTCGAACCCAACCCGTGTCCCCTGCATTGGCAGGCGGATTCTTAACCACTGCGCCACCAGGGAAGCCTGGAAATGGACATTTATATTTCAAAATTTGAATGGAATTTATTTTGAAGTTCCTCAACTTGGCTTGGATTAGTGAAAGTTTTATCTCTTGGTGTATGATTTTTAAGGGAGGTGGGGAGTGCCACAAAGATAAGATGGAAGGGTGTAATCTAAACTTAAGAATTGAAATGTGGTTTCTATTTCTTGACTATTCAAAATACATTCTGTCTTCAAATCTGTCTCTTACAATGTTCTGGACTTCTTTTTTAGAGGACCACGAAACCCTTTTTTCCTAGTGTACCATAAATTGTGCACTAATTGTACATAAGTTGAGAGACTTAATCTGCTATGGTCTGTAAATGACTCGTTTCAAGTAAGATATAATTTACTCAGAAGCTTTTAGAAAAAGCTTTACAATACAATAATCAGTACAATAGGATTGCAAATTCTTGTTACTGCTAATTATAATAGCATGTGCCATGTACCAGTAGCACAATAAAATAGGAGTCTACAAGGGTGGTGGGATAGCCACATGGTCACTCAGAAATATTTAGCAAGGAGGATAATTCTACATTTATATGGATGAGTCTGATGTAAATCACCTGTTTAGTTTATTCTAGGTTTTCCTAATAAATCTGAAGGAATTTAATGTTTGATTTTTTAACTTAAGGGGATGTTTTAATACCATAATAGCAATATAAATATGCTTATTACATGTCAACTATATTCTTTTTAAAAAATATTTATTTATTTTATTTTTGGCCGCGTTGGGTCTTCATTGCTGTGCGCGGGCAGTCTCTAGTTGCGGAGAGCCGGGGCTCTTCGTTGCGGTGCGCGGGCTTCTCATTATGGTGGATTCTCTTGTTGCGGAGCATGGGCTCTAGGCATGCGGGCTTAAGTAGTCGTGGCTCGCAGGCTTAAGTTGTGGTGCATGGGCTTAGTTGCTTCGCAGCATGTGGGATCTTCCCGGACCGGGGCTCAAACCCATGTACCCTGCATTGGCAGGAGGATTCTTAACCACTGTGCCAGCAGGGAAGCCCCAGTCTTCTTACCAAAGAAATAAAAGGACATAAAGTAAGTTGATTCATATCCCAGGGAACTTGGAAGCTCATATTGGTTACATTTGGGGTAAAGATTAAATTTAGGTATGACCCTTCCTCTAGTCTCTGAGACTCTGCATTTATGTCTGACTTCCAAGATTTGTAGCATATGAAAAGGCATATACAATACATTGATACAAAAATCATATTTGCAAATATGTGTGTTTCCCTAAAAAAGTTGAGAGGTACCATATTCCTGTGGAACTTCACATATGTGTTTTTTCTCTGCAGATGGGGGCAGAAGGCATGGAAGGAGGTGCTTCAGGAAGTCAGCACTCTCGAAAACTCGTTAGCTTTACGTTGTCTGGTAAGGATGTCTTTAAACATGACGTCCAGTTGGAAAGTGTATAATTTCAAAGGCACGAATAGTCACTTCTTTCTGCACTCTCATATATGATATGTGAGCAAGTTTGTTTGTTTGTTTTTTTTTGGTAATACTTCTGGAAATTCAAGTATATCTCTTACCATGAAAAATTAGATTATTAATATAAACTCAGAAAGCTTCTAGCAAGTTGTCTTGTGATGAAAAGACCATAACTATGTATACTTACTTAAAACTGTAATGTAACATGTGCTAAACCCACTGTAGAGCTTAGATAACTGAACACAATTTGTGCTGGCCTCATCTAGAGAAAGGAAAAATTTGGAGACTAGCGAAAAAAAGCCAAAGGAGTACATATAAAGAATTGAAAAGTAGATTAGACAATTTTTTTGTTGTTTATTTTCTGGTTAGTAAAATATTCTGATTTTTTTGTATATTTATCGTACAACTGAAGCACTGCTTTTCGGGTTGTGAGTTGGAACTCACTGGTGATTTATAAGATTAATTTAGTTGAAACTAGCAACTAAAAAAAGAATAGAAAAGAGCCAGAGTTTAACCACCAAAGGGAAATGTTTTTCATAGAACACCAGTTTATACAAACTGAAAATTTCACACACAAAAATATACACACCTATGTATGTGTATAATGGGTTTCAAGATAAATGTATTTCACACATAGATCACTGTCAAAAAAAGTTTCAAAGCCACCGATTTAAAAAAATTAATCGGCAGTCATAAAGTCAAGACTAATCTAAGAAAATCAGTATTTGAAATGGACTTTTAAAACAGACGACCGTACTACAATACATGTAAAATCAAGTCTAACAGATGTCTATCACTGTAAGATGTTTTGTTTTCATTTTTCCATTATTGTAGTGCTTCTAAAATTTAAATTAGATTCACTTTTTCTTGGCTGCAAAAAAATGTTATGAATGAAAATAGAAAATGAAAATAGAAATTTCCAAGAGTAAGGGTTAGAAGGCTGATCTTGAAAACACAAGTCCATGATGCATGAATATCACGTATAATGGAAGTGTGCGCGTTAGTTCATTGCTGGCCCACGGCCTATCTGTGTCTGTTCTAGCATGTTCCTTCTCCTCCCCTTCCCCCGCCATACAGGTCACTTACTATGAAAACCATTTTGCTTTGGTTCTCTGACAAATCTCAGAGGCTGTAAACTGGTTCAAATTTGGCCAATAAATATATTTTGGTTGGACCCCTCAGGGTTTTTAAAATATCCAGATTTTTAGAAAAGCACTGACTACCACTGCCTGTGATACTACTCCCCACCCGCCTTATCTGTCTCTCTTTTGAAAGCACTTCAGTTGGCTACCTGTGCTTTAGACCTTCACAGTTCTGGGGTGGTTGCAGGAAGAGAAATTGTTTATAGATTTCTTCGTTTATAGATATGGAACAATTGGCCAACCTCCATGGCTCAGAAAACTTAGTTTGACCATACCACGGTTTTCTTAGTTTAGAAGCAATGCCCTAAGCTTTCAAATGATCAATATCACTCTAAATATGACACATACATATTGATTTTGACTCCAGAGGGGATGTTAATTAACCCACCATGGGAGAATGACCATGTAGAAGTTGAAAATCCCAGGACATTTTCCTAAAAAGTAGGAAATAAGCTTTGGGGCACAGCCAAATCCTTTTTTTTTCTATATACAACGTTTTCTAACATCCACCTCAATACACATGGAGGCTTGCTACCTAAAATCTGCTCTGTTTCTTACCATGTAATCAGCTATTTGCAGATGATGTATAGAAATGGCTAAAAATCATAGAAGATGAAAGCAATTTTATAACGATAATTCTAAAAAATTCATCTGGTTGTAGCATATTGACAGTGGATGATAATATTTATGGAGAGCATTTGAGCACTGTAGAATGTCTGTCTGCAAATGTTCTGCTCTTGATTATCTATGGATAAGTAGGGACACAAATAATTGAACTCTACAGCTAAAACAAAAAACTGGTTTTTTTTTGTTTGTTTTTTTGCGGTACGCAGGCCTCTCACTGTTGTGGCCTCTCCCTTTGCGGAGCACAGGCTCCGGACGCGCAGGCTCAGCGGCCATGGCTCACGGGCTCAGCCGCTCCGCGGCATGTGGGATCTTCCCGGACAGGGGCACAAACCCGTGTCCCCCGCATTGGCAGGCAGACTCTCAACCACTGCGCCACCAGGGAAGCCCCAAAAAACTGTTTTTTGATGACTATCTTAAACCTTTTCTCCAAGTAAGAAGGATATTTAACCTGTCATACCTTTGTGACTTTGAGTCCTTCTTTAGTCTATTAGGTGATGTGGATGTTTATGAGCAATAAAATATATAAAAGATAAAAGAGAGGCAAGAGATGGATAAAGTGAACTGAATGATCAGAGTACAAATAGTTGGTAGTTTATTGTATTTATTGGTACGATGTCCCTTGTGGAAAAGGGTTAATGGTGACATCTTTCTTCGCTCTGGCTTAATCTTCTGGTGGATGCTTTTTCTTCAAAGGAATGTTTTGCATGAATAATTTAGCTCTGTCAGATGTCATGGCAGCCATTTCTGTACATGTTACTCCTTGTTTACTGCAAAGAAATCCCTTCTTGAGAAGTAGATTTAATATCTAAAGAATGTCATTCTCTTGTCTGAGTCTGAGGCGAGCACAATCAAGAAAGGTAAGAAAATAAATATGTAAATTGCATTTTCTCTCAAAGCTATTTAATGCTAAATAAAGCCAAGTGAAAACATGTAGCATTATTAAATTGACAGTAAAATGCAAATGCTGTATTAATAATGACTCCATAGTTTAGGAAGTGCCAGGGATGGGGACTGTGAAGCTAATGAGATTGCAGCAGCTTCTCTGAAGTGCTTGTCTAGTTCTTTGCTCATCTTTCCCTTCTGCCACTGGCTTTTAGATCAAAGATCTTACTATATTTGATGCCGTGTTCTTAACATAAGGTCCTCTTGCTTGAATTTTTAAATATTTTCTGACATATTAGACTGTCTCCCGCTACTGCCAGTTATGAGTCACTAGACAGTCCTGGGCTGTTTTCATCACATGTTATCTAGGCCACAAGTTCTTGTTGGTCATTGGTGAACCTCCTCCAGGGAGTATGGTTCTATGGGCAACCCCAGGCCAATTCTGTCCTTCTAAGAAAGACTTTGTGTTTCAGGAATGGGATTGAGTAGGATGACCATGGTGACCTCCCAAAATGTGGGGTTACTCTATAGGGTCTCTTCCCCAGCTCATTTGGGTAATCCAAAGGTCTTTGAGGATTCAGAGGCCGTCCACAGAATTTTTTTCTGAACCAGTGGTCAGGACTTCCCTACACTGATCATAACTGCATAAAGTTACCTAGAGGCTGTCTCTTCTCCCGGAAGCTTTCAAGATCATTTAGCTCTCAGGGCAACCTTATTCAAACTGATATTCTCAGAAAGGCATTGAGGATCCAGTGAAGCCAGCTTTATTTCCTGACATTTTTGTATCCCTCAGCTTGACCATTTTTAAAAGTTTTAGTCTCTTCACTAACCAGACTTTAGCCAGAACTTTTAGCAGCTCGCATAGTATGAAATAACAAGTGGTGACTCTAAGATGAGTTATGGGACATTCATCAAATATTTAATTTACTTAACAGCCTATTGAAAAAATAACCTAACAATTATTTAATATAGCAGATAGCATTCAAAGTTTAGAAATATTTCTGGTCTCCTTTTATTTCCCCTAACATTCATTTCATTTGTAGAATATGTATGATGTTTTAAATATGGCACAACTGAATGTGTGCTCTTAGGTTTCATCCCCAATTAAACTTAAGTCAGTGCATCTCATATGTATATATAGAAGATTCACTTTTCTCTCATGAAGGAACATATTGGTTTTCTTTTTTAATACACTGTTTACTAAGGGTTTCTCTCAAGACATTGTGTGAAATGCTAGCTGCCAAGCCACATAGAAAAAGGGGGTGAAGATGTACGTGTTAGGATCAAAACGTTTCCCAGGAAAAGTCATTTTAGGTATATAAGGTGGTAGTAAAAGTTTGGCTTCATTTTGCAGCCTGTTAGGAGACTTTCTGCTGGAACTAGTCATAACCCACTTGTCCTCACTTACCTAAGCAATCATAGTGTGAATAACTTTGCTGTTTTACCAAATAGTTTCTGTTTAGAGCTTCCTGTGTGATTATTTAAGGACAAATTGTCGTTGAGCTGCTTGTTCTAATCAAGATATGTGAATCTTTTCTCCTTCTGTCCCTCTTCTCTCCCTCTCTCTTTCCCTCCCTCCTTCCTCCTCTCTTTCTTTCTTTAAAGATCTTCGGGCAGTTGGGCTAAAGAAAGGGATGTTCTTCAATCCTGACCCTTATCTTAAGATGTCGATTCAGCCAGGGAAGAAGAGCAGTTTCCCCACTTGTGCCCACCATGGTCAGGAGAGGAGGTCTACTATCATCAGTAACACCACAAATCCAATTTGGCACCGAGAGGTAAGATGATCGTACGTGGCCTTCTACTTGACAGTTAGGAAGTTGGCCAACTCCATCTCTCTCCACTGGACTCTGTATCATTGAGCTGCTTATGGGTGTGGGCAAGATGGTTGAGGTGTCTAGAGGTTCTGTTAGAAAAAGGTACAACGAAAGTGAGATATTCCCTTCTAACCAGGGCTGGGTCTAGGGTAAATCAAGTGAGGCACTTCCTTCAGGTGCATGATTTATAGGGTCCAAAAGACTCGATGATCAAAATTAATATTTCAATGCAATATTTAAAAAAAATCAAAATCAAGGCAAAAATTCATGATGAACAAAATGTCAAAATTCTGTAAGGGCAGCATCAGTAACTGCCTTGCCAAGCCGTATGGGAGCCTGAGGCAGAAGGAAAAGTCAGTAATACTGATCCCATTTTTATTTAAAATTTTGATATTTTGTTCTAGCATATACCCAGTACAGATTAAAGGAATTTCTCTCCTTACTGTCTGGCAAATGGTTTTTGGATTTCCATTATAGATTTTGGTTACTTACATGAGCCATTCAAGGAGTCGTCATCCTGAGGCAAGGCAGATTGTGTTGATGGTATTTCAGACTCTCTCACAGTTGCAATATGTTACCAGTCATCACAGTGCATCATATCAGTGAAATCAAGCCCAGGGTTTTCCCACTGGAACTCTTTAAAGTCAAAGAATGAACAGAGACATTGCTTCTTTTCTAGGGAGCAAAGTGTGAGTTCTCCCACCATTTCTCAGGGAACCAAGACACATTTCATATACTAGCATTAATGAGTGCTTCTAGACAAACCTGTATTGGCATGGGAGTTGCACAATTAATTAAATCACTCCCTAAATGTTTAATGACAATAATATGTTCTAACAATGTTGAACGAGTATTTCATTGGAGAGGGAGATACTTCAGGGGATCTAAAACCAATTGGAGGAAAGATGTGGCTATTTGAGACTTGCCAGTGCAGCAGGATGTTTCTCCTGGGCAGTTTTTATGGTTATTTAAGTGGATAAAAACTACATGTTTTCTTATTCCTGGTTTGAAAAACTACTTACTGTCCCCAAATAGTGAATAACTTTTAAAGGCATACCACTTAATTTAACACATTAGAAGCCTAGAAGACATAAAACGTTATCTCAAAATGAGCACTTAGAAGGCACATAGTGGATATAGTAATGATACTAGCAATAACTTTATTTCCCTAACATTCTTTTTTTAATTTATTTTAATTTTTTTATACAGCAGGTTCTTATTAGTCATCAGTTTTATACACATCAGTGTATACATGTCAATCTCAATCTCCCAATTCATCACACCACCACCACCACCCCCCGCGGCTTTTCCCCCTTGGTGTCCATACGTTTGTTCTCTACATCTGTGTCTCAACTTCTGCCCTGTAAACCGGTTCATCTGTACCATTTTTCTAGGTTCCACATACATGCGTTAATATACGATATTTGTTTTTCTCTTCTGACTTACTTCACTCTATATGACAGTCTCTAGATCCATCCGCGTCTCAACAAATGACTCAATTTCGTTCCTTTTTATGGCTGAGTAATATTCCATTGTATATATGTACCACAACTTCTTTATCCATTCATCTGTCGATGGGCATTTAGGTCACTTCCATGACCTGGCTATGGGAAATAGTGCTCCAGTGAACATTGGGGTGCATGTGTCTTTTTGAATTATGGTTTTCTCTGGGTATATGCCCAGTAGTGGGATTGCTAGATCATATGGTAATTCTATTTTTAGTTTTTTAAGGAACCTCCATACTGTTCTCCATAGTGGCTGTATCAATTTACATTCCCACCAACAGTGCAAGAAGGTTCCCTTTTCTCCACACCCGCTCCAGCATTTGTTGTTTGTAGATTTTCTGATGATGCTCATTCTAACTGGTGTGAGGTGATACCTCATTGTAGTTTTGATTTGCATTTCTCTAATAATTAGTGATGTTGAGCGCTTTTCATGTGCTTCTTGGCCATCTGTATGTCTTCTTTGTAGAAATGTCTATTTAGGTCTTCTGCCCATTTTTGGATTGGGTTGTTTGTTTCTTTAATATTGAGCTGCATGAGCTGTTTATATATTTTGGAGATTAATCCTTTGTCCGTTGATTCGTTTGCAAATATTTTCTCCCATTCTGAGGGTTGTCTTTTCATCTTGTTTATGGTTTTCTTTGCTGTGCAAAAGCTTTTAAGTTTCATTAGGTCCCATTTGTTTATTTTTGTTTTTATTTCCGTTTCTCTAGGAGGTGGATCAAAAAAGATCTTGCTGTGATTTATGTCAAAGAGTGTTCTTCCTATGTTTTCCTCTAAGAGTTTTAGAGTGTCCGGTCTTACATTTAGGTCTCAAGTCCATTTTGAGTTTATTTTTGTGTATGGTGTTAGGGAGTGTTCTAATTTCATTCTTTTACATGTAGCTGTCCAGTTTTCCCAGCACCACTTATTGAAGAGACTGTCTTTTCTCCATTGTATGTCTTTGCCTCCTTTGTCATAGATTAGTTGACCATAGGTGCATGGGTTTACCTCTGGGCTTTCTCTCTTGTTCCATTGATCTATGTTTCTGTTTTTGTGCCAGTACCATATTGTCTTGATTACTGTAGATTTGTAGTATAGTCTGAAGTCAGGGAGTTTGATTCCTCCAGCTCCGTTTTTTTCCCTCAAGACTGCTTTGGCAATTTGGGGTCTTTTGTGTCTCCATACAAATTTTAAGATTTTTTTGTTCTAGTTCTATAAAAAATGCCATTGGTAATTTAATAGGGATTGCATTGAATCTGTAGATTGCTTTTAACCATGTTTTTAACCATGTTACCAGAACAAGCCTGATAAGGGGGGTGTAAGGGGTGAGATTATCATCTCTCCATTATTGTGATTAAGAAACAGAAGCTTAAAGTGTTTATATAACTAGCTATTCAGAGGCTAGTAGTGCTTAAACTCTGCTCCCTTATTCTAAGCAAGTGCTTTTTCCATTAAGAAGATGACTAAACTCTACGGCCCTTTGGTGAAAATAAATTGTTATGACTAAATAAATTTAGTGACCCCTAAGTGTAAAGCTGGCTGACACTATTCATATCACTGTGGTTGCCTGGATACTGCCAGGGGAGGAGAGAAATGGTTCAGGTTAGATTCCTGGCTCCATCACTTACTTTTCCTGAAAGCCTCATCATTAAAAAGAAAATTTTATCTTTGTAATATATGTGAAAGTCTTTGTAAATGAGTAAGGCTTTTTATTTTATATCCTTATGAATATCCAATCCAGTTTTCTCCAATGGCATTCTTAAAACAACACATCTTATCTTAACCTCATACTTTTATTTTTCTGTCCCAGAAGAAATGTCCCTGTGTGCCTTTTAAATTAAGTGACTTCCGTGTAAGCATTGTTTTATTTTAATATAAACCAGGGAAACCATCATATCCTTTAGATGTTCCTACTTTAACCACTAAGTGAAGGAGTATTTTAACCTATGATGGGCAACTTCGAAAATACCATGGGATCAGGAATTAAAATTGCTGTTAATCAAATGTATCAGTTAAGTCTAAGCCACTCTATAACAAGATATTAAGTATTAAAGAATAAAGATACGTTAAATGTAGTGAGCACTAACATTGTATTGTGCATGGTTTAATATTTGATAGCATCTCCTAAAACTGTTGAACCAGGAAGGGTTGGATGATCGAAGGGGCTTGCTTTGTCATACAGATCCTAGCTGTTGCTTTTTAGTCTTTGTGAATGTTAATGATTCTGAGTGAATAAAGGATTGACAATAGCTGCAGATTTTTCTGGCAATGTGGACTCTGTGTGTCGTTAGGATTTAAGAGATACTATTTTCTATAATAATAAACTGATATACATAATTTCATATTTATCTCTTTTTTTGACTCAACATGTTATGTTTTGTTTTCAGAAATATTCCTTTTTCGCACTCCTTACTGATGTCTTAGAAATTGAAATTAAAGACAAATTTGCCAAGAGCCGACCTATCATCAAGCGTTTTCTGGGGAAACTAACCATTCCAGTCCAGAGGCTTTTGGAGCGACAAGCCATCGGGTAATCAGCCGTCACACCTAGGGGTCTTGTTGGGATTAGTTCCTACTGAAGCAACTGAAATGATACTTTGAAGTCCGAGGACTTTTCTTACTGATAAGAAGTGGTAACATAATTCTTTTAAAAAGGAAAGTGCTCCATGCCGCGGAGCGGCTGGGCCCGTGAGCCATGGCCGCTGAGCCTGCGCGTCCGGAGCCTGTGCTCCGCAGCGGGAGAGGCCACAACAGTGAGAGGCCCGCGTACCACAAAAAAAAGAAAGAAAGAAAGAAAGAAAGTGCTCATATACTCATTGAAATATGAAGGGCAGAAAGCACTTTATTTTAATTATATACCTTTTTTGGGTTATCTATCTTTTCCACGATGTACCTACCATTATTACCGTTTCAGTGTCAAATGTCACAGTGCTCAGTTGTTTTTGAGATACTGAAATCTTGCTGTAAAAATCCCTCCCTAAAGCAAGATCTCCTGATCCTGATTAACCCCATCCAGAGAATATGTTATTCCTGAGACACCAAAACCACCTTATTTTAGGGCCCTTTAAAACAAAGCCTAGACTCCGAGAAGGTGTTATAGTGGAGCTCTAAGACATATACGTTCGTTCAGACAACTAGAAATTACTTGTTGAGAGAATTTAAAATTTATTTATTTATTTATTTTGGCTGTGTTGGGTCTTCGTTTCTGCGCGAGGGCTTTCTCTAGTTGCGGCAAGCGGAGGCCACTCTTCATCGCAGTGCGCGGGCCTCTCACTATCGCGGCCTCCCTTGTCGCGAAGCACAGGCTCCAGACGCGCAGGCTCAGTAATTGTGGCTCACAGGCCCAGCTGCTCCGTGGCATGTGGGATCCCCCCAGACCAGGGCTCGAACCCGCGTCCCCTGCACTGGCAGGCAGACTCTCAACCACTGTACCACCAGGGAAGCCCGTTGAGAGAATTTTGAAATGTGATTTGACGTCTGTTTTCTTTCTGTGAACTTTTTGTAAGCTGTGAATCGAGTAGTTAAGAAATCGTAACATGCCTCCATCCCTTACTATAAATGGTGTATATATTTTCACATGGTAAGTGCCAGCAAACCCAGTAACACTGGTGCTCTCAGGTGGCACTGGGGGGCATCTTCTTCATTTTAGGAGGACATTATGAGCATATGATAACAGTAGTGGTAGTAGCAGCAGTATCAGTGATAACAGTAGTTGTAGTAGTGGTAGCCGCAGTAGTAAACCAAAGTAAACAAAAAAGATGATGAGACCCTATTCTATGTCAGGAGCTAAGTAAATTACACTCATTAGCTCATGTAATCTTCTCAACAACTCTGAGAGGTGAAAAATGTGATTATACCCATTCTGGAGGTGAGAAATCTGAGGCTAGCAAGTCAGGGGTGGAGCTGGGATTTGAGCAGATCCGTCAGCTCCAGAATCCCAGCTTCTCTGCAACACTTCAAGGACTGGCAGTGATGGAATACTAGTCTAGCTAACTGAGGAAGTTTGCTCATTCCTATTCACCTTGCAGCTAATTAACTGTTCTATTCTGGCAAGTCACAATTTTTTCAGGCATTAGTTTCCTCATCTGAAAAATAAAGTCTTTAGACCAATGATCTCTAAGACACCTTCAAAACATGAAATTAAGAGATTCTAATGAATTCTGATTCTCTGGCTATCAGAGACAATGGTTGAGCCAGACCACATGAAGTAGAAATATTAGGCTGAAATTCTAGCAGCCTGGTTTAATTTGATAAAACTGGGAAATCACAGTTATTTTTAAGGATAGCAATTATTGCTTCTAGTAGAGATATTCTTTGGGAAGTTTTAAAAAATTATTTTTAGGATTGATAGAAAATGAAAAATTACGAAGAGTGAGAATTAACTCTCATTGGAAATATACTTATAATTTAGTTTATATAAGTATAATCATATAATTTATATAATATCTGTGACACTTGGCAGAGTGTCTTTATGTATACCAGTAAGAAAGATCAAGGAAAAATAAAACCTTGAAACTTGAAGTGCTTGAAAGCATTTTGAGTGCTTGAAACTCCTGTTAACTTGCTGGCTTTTCATTCAGTCTTTTAAAGAACTGGACACATAGAGTACTGCCTGTCATGGATTCCATATGTACTGGAAGGAAGTCCAGCATGAATTCGTAAAGTATCAGAATTATGAAATGTTTCTACATGAGTATATTAAAAGCATTGCCTGATACTTAGGGATTTGCTTTATTAAATATGATACTACATGTTAGTGTATTGGCTGTTAGCATCTAAATATATTTTTGATCTGATTATTACTTTCTATCAAGTAATTGATACGTCTTGAAAAATACTGAGTTTTCTTATGTGTTTTGTAGACGGCAACTCTCTGAAATAGCTGAGGTTTTACACGGTGAGGTTTTATAGGATGAGCTAGAAGTCCTTCCTAATTACCTATTTTTAAGAGCATTGGTTTGAATGTGACATTTTTCAGAGAGTGGCTTGCATTCTGTCCAAAAGGCACATCACTGTGCCATGCTTTGTCATTTGCTGTGATTACACTAGTGAGAGAATGTCTCAGTCAGACAGTGAGAGTTCTTTGGCACTTATTCTTCATAATGATGCATCATAATAATATATAATATAGGGTACACAATTATCTGTCATGGCAAGAGGCAGGATGAATCAGATGAGACTGAGTAAGAACAAGAAAGAGGTGAATCCCTTGACAGGCACTCAACAAGGATGAAACCCCCTTGACTTGGAATCTCCAAATAGGGAGGCTTTCCTGTACTGATAGATTGAATAGTTGATATCTTGTCAGTTTGGGTAAAAAATAGCACTAACACCTGTTAAAATTCTTTTTTCCAAGTAAAGAGTCTCATTTGTTAAATTTATTCAACAAATGTGTGGGTGTGTATACATATAGTGTCTACTAAATGTTAAGCACTGTGTTGGGTATTTGGGATATGATAGTGAGCAAAAGGATGGATGCCATTCTTAGAATCCCTAGTAAACATTTACTTCCTAGCTAAAATGCATCACTTTTATAAGTTTTTATCATCAACACCAACACTTTACTTTTATTGGCCAAAGAGGAGGAGAGGAGAGTCAATTTTTTTTTTAATTAATTAATTTATTTTTGGCTGCGTTGGGTCTTTGTTGCTGCACACGGGCTTTCTCTAGTTGCAGCGAGCGGGGGCTACTCTTCGTTGTGGTGTGTGGGCTTCTCTTGTTGCGGAGCACGGGCTCTAGGCGCACAGGCTTCAGTAGTTGTGGCACGTGGGCCCAGTAATTATGGCTCGCAGGCTCTAGAGCACAGGCTCAGTAGTTGTGGCACATGGGCTTAGTTGCTCCGTGGCATGTGGGATCTTCCCGGACCAGGGCTCAAACCCGTGTGCCCTGCATTGGCAGGCAGATTCTTACCCACTGCGCCACCAGGGAAGTCCCGAGTCAATTTAATTTTAACAAAGAAATGAAGATTTTTATTATTCCAGGACTGAATGTCGAAAGATGTGGGTGAGGAACCATAATGTTGAGAGTAGGTCCCAGTAGTTTGCTGCTGGGTTCATGCATTAGTGGACACAGGTGGAGCATCTCTGTGTGTCAGGCACTGTCTAAATGCTGGAAGACAATGGTAAGAGAAAAAGACATCCCTGCTGTCACTATAGTCATTATAGAGTTATTCGAACACGCTAATGTAAAAGCATTTAACATACCTGTAATGCCTAATAGTTAAAAATGCCAATATATCCCTTTACAGAAAAAAATTTTTTTAAATACCAGATTAAGTAGACAAAACATTATGATAATGATTGCCTTGAGATGAGCCATGAGTAAATATCATTAAAATGCATTGCTACTGAGAGCAGCCAAGAATCACTGAAAGTGTGCGTAAAATGAGATCTGATCTGGGGACTGCGGATCAGGGGCTTCTGTGTCAGAAGCATCTGTGTTCTAATCCTGGTTCTGTCGCTTAATTGTTGCCTGGCCTTGGGCAAGTTACTTACCCTCCCTATGCCTTAGAAAACAGGGCCGCCACTTGCCTCACAGGGAAGATTGAAGGAGATGATGCGTGCAAAGCCCTTATCAGAGTGTAAGCACTCAATTGGGGGAAACAAAGCTTTCTAAAAACATCAATCAAAAAATTATTACAACATTTCTAGGGAAGAAAAAGAAAGAAGTAAAGGAAATGATCTCATTATTTTAAGAAAATCTTGCTATGAACTCAAAGAAATTCATAAGAGCTGAACTGGGATTTTACATTAGCATGTAAATGTGTACACGCTAATGTAAAATCCCAGATAACATCTATTTATAATTGTACTGAGGAGGTAGAGAAGAACAAGCAAAATAGTTACGGAGATTAATAATCAGTAGCTGACCAGAGGCTCTGAAGTGTACAGTGGTGCAAGTATTAGGTAGAGGCCTTGTGTTTTCCTCCTGAAGTTGCCATTAGAGGGCAGTGTGAGAGCAGAGATAGTGTGATTTGGTACTATCCCTCTGATGATTTTCCTTAATTAAGAATACATCAGATTCTCAACGAAAGTTGCTTGCATACAGAGAAACGATGTGATTGTATTTGACTTTGATAAATAAACACGGAATTGAAAAAGATCAACCGCTCCATCCTCGAGGAGGCTGGTAGCCTGAGCCTGGAGCCAAGGTGGGGCAGGAGCTGGGCCCAGTTGTGGTCCCCTCCAGCGCACCTCCAAGTGTGGCAGCGAGACTCCGACAGCTAGTGCAGTTCTCCGACTGTCCCATCAATATGGCTTACAAGCTGCCTGGAGTATCAGTGATAGGCCCCCCAATAGTGAGGGCCAACAGTGAGCCCCTTACTTTACAGGTGAGGAAGGGGAGGTGCAGCAGCCCCCTGCCTCTCACACAGCTGGAGCAGCTGTCAGAGCCCGGCCTGTTCTCACGCCGCTCTCTCCTGACTCTCAGCTCCTGTTCTTCAGGATACAGCAGCACTGTGCCCTCCATGTGATAACCCTTACCTGTGCGCCTCTCTCTCTCTTTTGTTTCTTTCTCTTTTGCTCGGCTGGCCGTGCAGCATGCAGGATGCGGGATCTTAGTTCCCCAACCAGGGACGGAACCTCTGCACCCTGCAGTGGAAGCACGGAGTCCTAACCACTGGACCACCAGGGAATTCCCTGTGCCTGTCTTTTTAGGACCTAACTCCTATCATGCTAAATGCTAAGGAACCAGACCTTCTATACATTTACACTTGAGTCAGAAAACACCCAAAATTGTAGGCCTTTCTCAGCCCCTTGATGGCTTTTAAAATGCCCTTTCTCTGGTCACTCTTAACAGTGAGAGAGCAAATCAGTGCCCTTTAAAAAAATCATAACAATATTGTACAGTATTGCATTTTCAGCCTTTACTGATACTTTTCCTTGTGACAAGATTCCCTTTTATCCCTGGGTTTATAAGTATTCATTTGTACAAATGAACAAAATTACACTGACTCTTAACATGCCTTTGACCTTTTATTTTCTTGTGAGTATGCAAGTTTCAAGAGAAATATGTGGGGTTTGGGGGGTGGCCTATGGGAAGAAGATGAAGGCTGACACCAGAGTAGTAAGGATGAAGGAACCATTTCTCCTCTTGCAGTGACCAGATGCTCAGCTACAACCTCGGCAGAAGGCTCCCAGCTGACCACGTGAGTGGGTACCTCCAGTTCAGAGTGGAGGTCACATCTTCTGTGCATGAAGGTGAGATACCTGTATAAATATATTGCCATAGGAAAAACTTGTTAAATCTTACTCCGTTGTCAGTTTACATTTGAACAGAATTGTTTGTATCCTGTTCTGAACAGAAAATAGCTATCAAATGATTACCTGCTGAAGTTTTCCAAGCAGATTTAAAAGCCTGTTTATCAAAAAATCTCTCTTAGGTTTTACCTGCGTTTGGAAACTTGGATGTGGAATTTACGGCAGTAGTGAACATGTAAACCTCATATGTCAAACTGACCAGCAATATATGTACTCATTTAGTAGTGAATAGTAACTCTTAGCAAGTTGGTGATACTGTAAAGAGACCTCACTGGGATGACTGAATTCTTTGAACTCATTAGTGGCAAAGGAATAGGACATTAAAAGTTCGTTCGTTATTACTACTTTGTTTGTATAAATGCTGTTTTCTCCTTCAGATGCTTCTCCAGAAGCTGTTGGCACGATACTTGGAGTCAATACTGTGAATGGAGACCTAGGAAGCCCTTCTGATGAGGAGGACATGCCAGGGGGCCATCATGACAGCACGGTTTGTTCCAATGGACCAGTTTCTGAGGAAAGTGCTAATGGGACCCCCAAGCATTCTTTCAGGACTAGCTCTACTCTGGAAATAGACTCAGAAGAATTAACCTCTACTTCTTCAAGGACCTCACCTCCCAGAGGACGTCAGGATTCACTCAATGATTATTTAGATGCTATTGAACACAATGGCCATTCCAGGTCAGGTGCAGCTACTTGTTCGGAAAGGTCCGTGGGAGCCTCTCCGAAACTAAGGAGTAGTTTTCCCACCGACACAAGACTCAATGCAATGCTTCATATCGACTCAGATGAAGAAGACCACGAGTTCCAGCAAGACCTGGGTTATCCATCCTCCTTGGAGGAGGAAGGAGGGTTGATAATGTTTAGCAGGGCGTCAAGAACTGATGATGGGAGCCTGACATCTCAGATAAAGCCAGAAGACAACACGGTGGAGAATGAGGAAGCCTCCACCATTGAAGCTGCTTCCTTCGAGGACAAGCCAGAAAATCTTCCAGAGCTTGTGGAGAGCTCCTTACCCTCAGGCTCAGTCCCTGATGAAAGTGAGAATGCTCCGGAGTCTCAGCCAAGTGCTGACCAGGGGAGCACTGAATTGTGCGGCTCTCAGGAGGTAGATCAGCCCACAAGTGGGGCAGACACGGGCACTTCTGACACATCAGGAGGAAGCCGAAGGGCCATCAGTGAGATGGAGTCCCTTGATCAGGGGTCTGAGCCTTCCCAGGTGTCCTCGGAAACAGAGCCCAGTGACCCTGCCAGGACAGAGAGCGTGAGCGAGGCCAGCACCAGGCCTGAGGGAGAGAGTGACCTGGACGGGGCCGACAGCTCCTGCAATGAGAGTGTTACCACGCAGCTGTCCTCGGTGGAGACACGGTGCTCATCTCTTGAGAGTGCGCGGTTTCCCGAAACCCCAGCCTTTTCTTCTCAGGAGGAGGAAGATGGAGCCTGTGCAGCAGAGCCCGCCAGCAGTGGCCCTGCTGAAGGGTCACAGGGTTCCATATGCACTCCTGGTTCTTTACCTGTAGTGCAGGTGCCCAGTGGAGAGGAGGAAGGGCCAGGGGCAGAATCGGCTACTTCACCTGACCAGGAGGAGGTGGGGGAGGTCTGGCAGCGGAGGGGGAGCCTGGAGGGAGCTGCTGCTGCTACTGAGAGCCCGCCCCAAGAAGAGCGTGATGCGGGGCATGCCCAAGGGGCTTGTGAAGGGGCCACTGCCCAGGAGGAGGGCGCGACCGGAGGTAGGATGTAGAAGACAACGTGGCTCGTGGCTCAGGCATACCCGCTCAGAGAGAAGTCTTGTGGTTTTGTCCCTCAGTGGAAATTGTACTGCAGGGCACATATTAGCTGAATTCTTCTCCTTGGGGTTCAACAGCTTTTTTTTTCTTTTAACATCTTTATTGGGGTATAATTGCTTTACAGTGGTGTGTTAGTTTCTGATGTATAACAAAGTGAATCAGCTATATGCATACATATATCCCCATATCTCCTCTCTCTTGAGTCTCCATCCCACCCTCCCTATGGAGCTTCTTTTGGTGGAATAAGAGGCCTGTCAGATAACAGTCTTCAGACTTAGATAATGAACCTCAAGGCTCTGCATCAGTGCGGGCACCTGCTCTGCCTAGAAAGGTGGCCCGGTGGGTGGGGGCACTCCTGGTCCACACAGGCCTGGAGGCCTGGGATGCGTGCCGCGCACCGGCACATTCAGTGCGCCTGGGGTTCAGTCCTCTTGTCTGGGCAGTGTGAAAAAGCATAATGAATCTCTGGCGGGACCTGGGTTTGTAGATACAAAACCAAACAGGCTGGCAGCATCTACGTTAGTGTTATCTGCGAGGTTTTCAGGAACATCTTAACTCGCTCCTTATTGCATGAAGCTTCAAAACAGAAGGTTAATATGTGGTTTGCATCAAATGTCATATTTTTGCCTTCTGCAGTATAAGAAATGTCAACTAAGTTAGGTGATGCATTCTGACACTTGAAAACAAGCTGTTTGAGTGAGGATGCAAACTTACACATAAAATTTGTTTTATGTCTCAATGAATGTGGCTCAGTAGAACGATCCCTTTAAACTGTTCCGTTACAGCTGCATCAGAAAGTCTGAGTATAATTTCATATGCCTAAATAGCGTAGACTCAGAAATAGAAATGATTTTCTTATTCTGTAACTTATTTTTCTACCTATCCCCTTCTTTTCTTCCTCCACCGTTTTTTGTTTTTTTTCATTATCTTCCAGTCATTGTGTGACCCTAAAGCATTGCTGCATGACTAGGACAGATGCCAGGGTGGGAAAAGGCAGGGGAGGGGGAGGAATGGGCCCAGACCGACATCTCCCTAGAAGACCCACTTCTGACTAAGCATCCACCTCCCATTCTCTTCTGTTGTTTCTGGGTCCTCATATGGGAAATGAGACGAAAAAGAGATAAGAGACTAGCCCCAGGATTTTTGTTAGGTGTTTTTTTTTCCCAAAGGCTGTTTTGACACTGAAAGGGAAAACAATACCCAGGTAACTGTTTACCTTTAATCCTAGGTTCTCAAGCCAACGGCCACCAGCCTTTGCGATCACTGCCTTCAGTGCGCCAGGATGTTAGCCGGTACCAGAGGGTGGACGAGGCTCTCCCACCAAGTGAGGACCTGCTAAACTAAAGGGCTCACCTCGATCAAAGGGTTCAAGGGTGACAGGACCCACGGGACCTAAAGGATGGATGCCCAGTCCCCCAGAAGTAGAGTTCTGGGAGCTGCCACGTGATTTAGCAGATACAGTCTGGAAAGTGCTTAGCAGAAGACTCCTCTCTGGCACAGTTCCACCAAATGAAAGGGTAGCTGGGGGAAAGTAGATACTCTAAAGTAAAAGAGATCCAGATGTTATGGACAATAGGATGTATAATAGAAAAAGTTTTAAGTTTGCATAGGCAGTATGAATTTTCAATTATTAGACAAATAGGTACAATCTCTTAGAAGAACCTTAGCTCTAGGTAATATACTGCTTTTTATTCATTTACAACATTTTAAATCATTAACTACAGGGTCCTGGTTTTTTTCCTTAGGAATATCTAGAGAAGTGTTATTAATTTCAGAAATTAGTCTGCTATTTTCTGGACCATGATGATTATCTGGAGATTTGAAAGATTTTCTTTTTTTTGCTTTCAAGAAACACGTAGCACTTAAAGGAGAGATGGGTGAGCACTAGGAATGCTGGGAAAGTTATGCGACCTGAACTCCAAGAGCTGAGTGATGCCCATGGCCAGTCATAGTCTGAATGTAATTTAAACTCTATTTAAGTTTCTAGAATCCCTTACAGCAGTATTACTCTGTGAGAGCAAAGCATTTTGAAGAACAGTGATAAAGCTCAGTAAATACTGTTTTTAAGAACACATTGGAAAATACATCTTTCTGCCTTACTGCTTTTCCTTCTTGTTCACCTTCTCTATTCACCCATCTTATATGTGATCAGGGCAAGAAGTGGATGCTTTTGGCCCTCTGTGTTTTAAAAATGGTGGGACATAGAGCGGGGGCAGTGTGCATTTAAAGGGCTAAAATGCTGAGTAGTTAGTTTTGGTGAGTGCTGACAAAAGAGCTGAATGGTGCTCTGTACAGTTTGTCAAAATATTGACTTAATCGTTTGTAAATACTGTTGTGCACAGATCCTCCCCTTGTTCATATATTTGGATAACTGAGGGTGGTTACTCATAGGAAACATATATTTTAAGCAGTTTTTAAAAATCATCCAAGAGATTAATTAACCATTGTGTCATCTTAAGCAGGTGGAGGGGAAAACTTCCTTACTATGTACCCTTGGAGAAAATATTAGAGGCAGAAAAGAAAAGTATTCCTGGGTGATATTTAGATACAATTAGAGAAAAATGAATTAGGAACACCAGGAGAGAATTCTGGGAGAGCTTTGTTTACATGAGTATGTGGATTAATAGTAAGTAATCAGAGTTTCAGGCACCTGGACAGGAGGCATAGCATTGCATCAGTGTATGGGTAAATGGCATCCTCCTGGCCACATCCAATTGCTCTGAATTTTGTTGGATTCACAGTTTTGGTCTCTAGATTATATTTAATAAAGACAGGTACTTTCCTGCTGAAATTATGACCACCATTTGTGCTGTTTCCGTGCATTTGTTTAAACACTGGTATTTGCATTACACAGATATAATGCTAAATTTTAGGATTTAAAAAAATAAACAATTGGCAGTTCATTTTAATAAATTAATATATCCAAAAGGAAAAAAAGCACGTTAGTAGTATATCCAATTTAATGAGTAACTGATGAACAGCGGCGGGGGGAGGAATTCTTAAGAGTTGTTCCCTCTTGTGCAACTTGCAACTTGCAGATTTGGGGATTTACATGATCATGGACCAATTACAGATTATGGTCTGAGCATACCTGATTACTGTTCAACTCTGTCCTCACACTGCTTTGCCCTCTCCTATTCCCAGTCGGTCTAATCACTTGGCTGCCTGTGCTAGTTGTACGTCCTGCCCGAACCAGTTCTCTGCCTTCCTTGCCTCATTGGGCAGCTCTGCTACTGTCTCTGGCCATGCCTCTTAACTCAGAGCTGTGGCATTGTGCATTCATATATTGTCTCTCAGGAGGCTGAGCTAAGGGGCATCCACTTGGAATATGCAGATTGGCCTGTCTCTTAAATGACCTGGCTGAATTATTTTAAGGTTAGGGATTGTACTTTTAACGTTATTTATTATAATACCTCAGACTTGTATAGTGGTTTACAGTTTACAAAGAATTTTTAGCTTTTTTAAAAAAATTCTTTTTAACAGTTTTGTGAAGTGGGTCAAGCAGGTCTTATCCATAATTTATAGATTGATGGGTAGAAATCAAATAATCTGATTCTTTCACTTTATAGATGGAGAAATTGAAGCCCAGATAAATTAAGTAACTTGTTTAAGATTCCATAGTAGTAAAAGTTGAGACAGAGTCTCAAACATTTTTTTCTACTCTATGATCTAAGATTAGAATGGTAGGGACTGTTGTGTAGGTAGATGAATGTAAGTTCTGAAAGCTTGGTTAGTGGCAGAGTGGTGACATATCTTGGTATGTTATCTATTAGGCACAAGCATCACCTGAAATTAGAGGGTTTGGGGGCTTCTCTGAAACTGCATTATATTGTGTTTTGAGGGCAGACCTAGAAAGGCTGAAAAGATGCTCAGCTTTCTTCCAGGTGAAGATCACTTAGCAGGACCCTTCTCTGGGAGGTCCCTCAAGTATAAGAAAAGTGGTGACAGTGACAGTACTAGCGACTGTCTTTTGGCCCAGATGGATTTGCTCCGTTAAGCATCTGTATTGGACTCAGACGTGCCTTTTCCTCTCTGTATATAGGTCACTGTCCACACACCTGCAGGACAGTCTACTGAAGCATGATCCCCCCCACACTCTGGATTCTTTTTCTTTTTCCTTATTATTATTGTTGTTATTTTAGCTTGTATTTGCCTTAAAAATACCCATGTACTAACATACAGTGAGGAAACTACCCAGTAAAGTTTGCTTCTCTCTGAAGATTTGCAAACTCAACTAAGGGGATTTAGAGGATCCTTGCTATGCCTCTTCACTCTCATGGCTGATGGCGTGGTCGTCTGTGTGTCAGGATTATAAGTTAGTCTCTGAACATCTGTTTAATCTCTTTTTATGTAAAGCAGGTTTCCTTGTTTGTTTGCTTCTTCTTCCAGCCTTATTCCTCCTATCTCAGGACCAGGGAACAGATGTTGGACAGAGATCACTCAGCTGTAATGATGATCGACCGATTGGTTCTTAAACTCTTACTCTTGCGTTAGGCCATGGACCCCCTGCGCTGTGACCTTGTGGGCTGTGTAACCTCAACCACTGGTTGAGAGACATTCTGATGAGCCATACAAAATAAGAAAGCTCTGGTTCTTAAAGGTGGCATGGCACTGTTGAGAGCCTTCCAGGGAGGCAGCTTGAACTTGAATATGCACTGAGTGCCTTAAGAACCTGCTGTATCTTATTCTGAGGTGATTCATAGGCTGGTGGTTCAGGGCTGAAGCCCACTAAAATGTCATCAGCATAATGAATCTTGGTCTTTTTAGCATTAGGATAAGTGGAAAAAAATGGCCAGCTCAGCCCCTTCTGAAAAACTATTTTAGTTTTTTCTTTTTTGGCTCCAGTGTAATTGTGACTTAACCCATTGCTGTACTTGGCTCCAGTGTAATTGTGACTTATCCCATTGCTGCTGTACTGGAGACAACAGGAAGCTGTTGAAAGGTGTTTTTCTCCCCAAAGGGTAGGAATAGGAATAGATTCCGGATGAACAGTCCACAGTGGACTCTTATAGGATCCCAGGCTTATTGCCATATTTTTAGGACTTGTGTATTACTTATGCGGTGGGTTCAAATGAGTAGCTCTGGAAAAACACAGGGGGATGTTTATCATTTTTTGTTGTTGTGCACTTTTGTTATTAAAGCATCCTTTGAAATGAAGGTTTAAAAGAAGGTAATGAATCTGAAAAATACAATTAATCTTATAGAATTTCTACTCTGTTTAAAGCTAGGGGCTCTTATTCTCTAGAACCTAAAAGTTAGTTTGGAGAAAAAAATTCACACTTTTAATCTAAAAAACTACTTCCTTAAAAATCGAATATTAAGGTCCAAACTATGCAGCTATTTGAGATTTTTTAAAACTTTTTATTCAAATATAATGTACATGCAGAAAAGAGCACATTCAGCCTGCTGAATTCTCCCAAACTGTGCCCACCTGGGCAATCAGCACCACATCTGTGGTCCCTGGGAGGCCACTTGTGCCTCGCTACCAGTCTCCAACCCCCACTCCTGAAGACCAAGGGGACCTACTGTCCTGACTCCCCAGAGCACAGACAAGTTTAACTTACTTTCGTACTTTATATAAATGGTATCATACTTCTTTGAGTGTTTAAATAAGGAAAAAATAATCCATTAAACACTGATTTCTGGCATCTATTACAAAGCTTTTTTTCCTTAAAAGTACCCTTAGTTTATTGTAACTTCATCATCTCACCATTTTGGTGAGGATACCACGGTTATTGTAATTTTTACAGTGGGTTTATAAACTTACTTCACAATATTCAGGTACTTCGTTTTCCTTAATCCATTTACAAGCAGGTCAGTTCCCTACCCTTAGTCCTCTCACCGCTTTGAGTTCCGTAGTAGACAGACAGTTCAGTGCTGGCTTCCCCTGATATGTGATTCATCCTGTCTAGACATTGACCTTCTTCCCAGTCTCAGCACTCACTGAGATGTGTTCACGTCTTCATCTAATCACCTGGGTGGCCCAGTGGAGACCAAGGTCTAGTTTGAGAGGAGCGAAAAAGAAGAGTGATGAGATGAAGAGGGGCCATAGTGATGACCCCTGCCCCCTGCCTACATATATTGATTCTAAAAGTTGAAAATATCTAAGACCTGCCCGGCTCTACCTCCCTGCATCTGGAATAAATGCTGTGACAGTGGCTTGGTGTAGATTTTCATGCTAACTCTCTGACTTACCCTTAATGTCCAGCTATTTAAAGGGGGCTATTATATTTGAGTCTCAGGGTGTCTTAAGTGTACACTTGCTCCTGGATTTCAGTTTAGGGTATTTAGGCTGAAATTTAGTTTCTTGCGAGCCCGCACTTCATGACTTCTAAGACATCCAGCCTTAGCTCCATGGGTTTGTCCAGTAAGTTAGCTGCTGTCTTAAGTTCTTGTTAATTTACGTCAGTGTCCCTTAAATTTTAGTGTGTCTAGGAATCACCTGGGAAGTTTGTTTAAAATGTAGATAACTGAGTCCTGGCTTCAGATAGTCTGATTTTGAAGAGCTGGGCTGTGTCCTTGGCATCTGCATTTTTATTGATACTCACAATGATTCTGACACATACTGTCAGAATCCCACACCTTGAGAAACATTTTCTAGATAATAGTTTTCAAACTTTATTATTGCTGTGAAGCTCTTTATGGAAGTGAAATCTTATGTGGAAGACTAATATGCACAACAGATAATGTTGGAGCTGCAGTGTTTAAAGTGGGGTTGGCAGGTGGTTCAGCAGCCCTACTCCTCAGAACCCCAAAGCCCCTGGCCCCAAAGGCTTAATTAACTTAGAATCTATTTTGGAAATTCTGGCCTAGACATAAGATGTTGCTAGGTCCTTCCTGAACTTAATGTGATAAAATGGGTGTCATTGCAGATTCATGTTATTTTAGAACTGAAAGGGACCGTAGCAATGTTTACCTCTGTCTTCTAATTTTTTAGGTAAAGAAACTGTGGGCCATAGACGTGTAGTAATTTGTTGAAGGTCATGTAGCAAAGGTATGACAAAGCCATGGCCAGATACAGGCCTTCTACTTGCTAATCTAGTGCATTACACACACACAACAAACGCATTACACACACACACACACACCCCCAACACATTGCTGTCAGTCTCGCTGCACACTGATTATGTACCCCAGTTTACAGTGTGGCAAGACAGGGAAGTAAATGCCAAGATCCTAGTCTTCTAACCCTGCCTGTGTGATTTTAGCATTGTCTGTGAAAGAAACTGATACCAGGCCATGTGTTCTCATATGCTTTCTTAACCAAGAACAAACCAGGCCTCATGTAAATACTTATAAAATATTAAAGCAACCATACCCCCACCCCCGCGAATAGATAATGATAGAGGACTGACCTTCCTACAGGCACCTCTGCTGTCTTGCCTGGATGGAAGGGTATTGACCGCTTGGGTAAGAGTAGTTATGTAGTTCACGAATAAGCCAATAGCATAACAGTCTTTCCCAGTTCAATGTCGAGTGTCCACTTGAAACCAGCAGTATAGCATTTCTCTTTATGGGGACTTAAGTAACAACCTCAATTTAAAGATATGATATTTGATAGGGAGAGTCTTAATGTGCATCCAACATCCCATATTCTTAGAAAGCAAATTTTTGGACCTTGTTTTCTTGTTTTTCCCATTGCATAGAAATGTCTTTATTGAGATACAAATGAAGGTTATTCCTGGCCTTTGTGGAAAGTGAATACAAGATCATGTTTTAAAATTTTTATTGGAGTATAGTTGATTTACAATGTTGGGTTAGTTTTAGGTGTACAGCAAAGTGAATCAGTTATATACATACATATATCTACTCTTTTTAGATTCTTTTCCCATTACAGAGTATTGAGTAGGGTTCCCTGTGCTATACAGTAAGTCCTTATTAGTTATCTATTTTATATATAGTAGTGTGTTGATGTCAATCCCAATCTTCCAGTTTATCCCTCCTCCCGACCCCCCCCCCCCCGGTAACCGTAAGAAGAATCATTTTTTAATAGCTTTACGTTATTTAAATTATTTATTCATTCATTACATGCTATGTGCAAGGCACAGTGGTGAATATATTTGGAGACACCCCCTCCTCCATTTTCCTACCCGTGTGGCCTGCATACAGGTCACATTTCTTGGGGTAAATTCTTGTATACTTTATTCAAGGAAAAAGTTCCATCTTTGAAGATACTTTTCTAATATTCTTTTGTCAGAGAATGGAAAGTATGCAGCAGTGTGTTTTCTCTTCTGCTGTAACTGCCAGAAAACTTTGAGCCAAGTTGTAGTGACAACCTTATCTTGGGAGCTTGGCAGAATCTCTCTCTCTGCTTCCTTTAGTTGGTTTCTGTTCTGTTTTTATCCCTAATTGACCTATCCTACATATTTTTAAAAAATTGGAAGCTTCTGTAAACATTCTTGGGGGGGAAGGAATGGTCATTTGTTTCCATGTGCATTTGATCTGACATATAGTATGTGCTTGAATTATCCTGGCTCTACTGAGAGAGGAATGCAGCGGGAATACTTGTTCTCAGAATCTTTGAGATGGGAAAGTGTGCGAGGAGCAGAGCCAAACAATGGAGTGGATCAAAGGTTTTAGAAGATGGTTCCTGAAAATGCCTTTATGTGCCTACTGTTTGTCAGCATATGGCAGGCTGAGCAGGAGGCCTTTTGGAAATGTCCTACTGATGGGATTGCAGCCGTGCTCAAATAATTCATTCTTGGCAGCCTGCTTCATTGTGAGTCCGCCTTACCTTGGAGCATGAGTGACACGGAGTTGTTTGCTGTCTGTGTGGTGCTTTTCCTCACAGAAAATTTTTCTTTCCCTTGCCATGTGTCATAAATTATGATCAGCTGAAATCAACAAAAAGATATCCTTCCACTCCCAGCTGAGGCAGTCTTCAGTGGTCTTCCGGTGCTGGCTGGGATCTACCGTGCAGGTTTTTGCAATCCTAAGGACTTAGTTGGAATACTTGTTCCGTTCACCTCCAGAGTAGATGCCATAGCTGGTCAGGAGCAAACATGCTTTCGTCCTGGTCTCTGGGATGAGACCCACGGCGTCTGCTGATAAGCTGTGTGATCACATGGAGAGTTTTGAAATTAACAGAGCTGCTCAAGAGAAAGGTGCTTATTAATTTCAAAACATATTTGTCCTAGAAATAGCAATGTATAAAGCACTTTCCTGGTTAAAGAATAGATCTCTGCTGTTTTCATATGTTCCTATGTAAATTAATATAAATTACCCTTCCCCATTGCAATCAATTTAAAAATTGTTGCCTTTTGTAAAGATCAGCTCACGCTCTGCTTATTTTTATAGGGGAATGGCCTTTTAGAGAATTCACAGAGGTGGGATGGCTGGCCCTGAAGACTACTGTGCTTGCTGTTTTTACTGAACATGCTCTTACATATTTGTTTACAAAGACTAACACATTTAATGAGATTGCTTAAACATAAAAGTAAATAATCTTTTAAAACATTGTATTTATTTAAGGTTGGAGACAAGTCATTAACCTTGCTCTGAAAATGTATTCCTCTTTGGGAAAGTGTAAATGGAAGTCTGTAGATAATGATACTGTTTGATGACTAGGCTAGCACTACCTTCTTCCGAAGACTACATCTACTAAAATTGTGTGTAAATATACACGTAGAAATTTCCAGCTGTGAGTCTTTCATCTAGGTTGGAAAAAAAACAGAAGAAATCAAGTTTGGGTGACAATAAACATCAGTACCAATTTTGATGTGAATATCTAAAGTATTATGATACCAACTAGTAATTTTTAAAGTTGCTCATACGTGAAGGATGAGCATTGTGGGCGGATCTGGGAGGATCCCCTACATTCGGGGATTCTTTAAGGTGTTGGTTATGCACACAGGAGCTGTTTTACTAACTGGTCAAACAGATTCTGGAGTGGACTGGGGGGAGTGCTGGATTATGCACCCAGGTATACGTTATTAGCCCCAAAGTGTAGCATGTCAGGGAGAAAACATGTGCTGCTTGATGAACCACGTTAATGGCTTCAGCTGCCCCTCCTAATCCCTCTCTGTGCACTACTGCTGTTTAGACTGGGAGGCACGCATTGACAGCCATGGCAGGATCTTCTACGTGGATCACGTAAACAGAACCACGACTTGGCAGCGGCCCACAGCTCCCCCTGCCCCGCAGGTGCTGCAGAGGTCCAACTCCATACAGCAGATGGAGCAGCTGAACCGGCGGTGAGGATGGGCAGTTTTGTGGTTGGGCTAATTTTTACACAGTGCAAAATGGAAAACACGGTTGCCTCTTTCATCTCTGGGGGGTCCTGTCATTAAGGTGGAGCTGTTGCTTCTCTCGATTCATAGACTTCATTGAATGTCTCTTGGTTAAAAATTAATAAGTGCACACATCCACAGCTTGCTTAGAAACTAGAGAGGAAATAAGTAATGAGATGACCCCTTTAGTCAACCCAAGGCATTGATTTTTAATAAAACAGAGCATATACACTTGTCATTTGAACCCAGATAGCTTTTTAAATATCTAGAATCTTCGTTCGTAATGCATCTTTATTAGTTACCTAAGCTTTTAAAAATCTGTCCTTCTTTTCCCAAAACTAATTGCTGTGGAACAAAAGTTGTTCTTTAACAATATAGGAATTTAGTTTCCTTTGGTTAAAGGCCACAATGTTTTTTTAAAGTTTTATTAATTTGTTAAGAAAATGTTCCACAGACTATGGACAGAAGAAATTAAATCCGATGGATTTACTTAACAGATGGCCCAGAAGGTCACGGGATGGAGGTTTGAGGAGGAAATGGTCCAGGCTGGGAAGATGGTGAAAACTTCTGGGCTCTGGTGGAGCAGTTGAGCCCTGTGTTTTAGAGGCTGCTGTGTTGTAACTCTAGGCTTCTGATTTTAGATACCAGAGTATCCGCAGAACCATGACTAATGAGAGGCCTGAGGAAAACACCAATGCGATTGATGTGGCAGGGGAGGAAGCCGACTTTCACCAAGCCAGTGCAGGTAAGAGCCTTTGGGTTGGTTTGTTTTGTAATCTCGCAAAAATAGAAAACAAGTAAGTAAGGATTTCCAAGAAATGAAGCTTTCTTTAAAAGGACTTTTGATCTTCATGAAGACCAGGTAATTCAACTCAAAAAGTCCAATTCACCAGACACCTCTTCTAATCCTCGACTTTTTATTAGTACTAAGAAAAGAATCACAAAACCAAACAGGATATAAATTACTTTAATCTCTGGATCTGTGGGTTAGTAGAAAAAGATGGAATCTGATTACTTATAAAATCTAAGGATGCATTAAAATGTTAATAGTGGGGACTTGCCTGTTGGCGCAGTGGTTAAGAATCCGCCAGCCAATGCAGGGGACACAGGTTCAAGCCCTGGTCCGGGAAGATCCCACATGCCACGGAGCAACTAAGCCCGTGCGCCATACCTACTGAGCCTGCACTCTAGAGCCCGCGAGCCACAACTACTGAATCCATGTGCCACAGCTACTGAAGCCCGTGCACCTAGAGTTAGTGCTCCACAACAAGAGAAGCCACCGCAATGAGAAGCCTGTGCACTGCAACGAAGAGTAGCCCCCGCTCGCCACAACTAGAGAAAGCCCACAGCAACAAAAACCCAAAGCAGCCAAAAATAAATAAATTTATTTTTAAAAATGTTAATAGTGACTAGATATATTATTGAATTCCATTTTAATGTGATGGAGAGCAATTGGGTTTTATGCGTGATTTACAGAAAAGTAAAAAGTGTTTGGGGGATTAAAATAATAACAAACGATATAGGTGTTGTTTTAAAATAAAGACGGAAGTGAGTAGATGTTTCCAGCATGTGCAGAGACCTCCCTGAAAGCCTCTGTGGTCTGCCCCGTCTAGATTTCCGACGGGAGAACGTCCCGCCCCACTCTACCTCCAGATCCAGGCTCACGTTGCTGTTACAGTCTCCCCCCGTGAAGTTCCTCATCAGCCCAGAGTTCTTCACTGTGCTGCATTCTAACCCTGTGAGTATCAAATCCGAGAGGATGTGAGGGAAAGAGCACCAGGCCAAAGGAAATTATCCTCGTTTACGTCATAACAGTAAGAATGAAAATAGCTAAGTTTACCGAGCACCACATGTGTTCCATGCTCAGTGTTAAGCACTACCCATGGCTTAACCCATTTAGCCCAAACAAACCTATGAGTTAGATAAAACTTCTATTTTTCCAGATGAAGAAACTGAGGCATAGAGAGCTTAAATAACATGCTCAAGGTTATACAGCTACTAAGTGTGATAGCTGGGGTTGAAATCCCAGAGGTGCTGACTCCAGAGTCTGTGCTCTTAATGGCCACCTTGTTTTGCGTGCACAAGTATAACCAAATATCTGAGAATTGACAACAGGCGTTGGTCAGGTTGAGCTTTGAGATATTGGGACGGGCTCTCCAAAAGAAAGAATGAATATAACGTGTATACATTGCTGTAATCTGAAAAAGTAAATCCATAAATAGAGGAATTTTTTAAAGATACATGAGGTTTGTGTGGGAGATCAGGATTTTTTTGGGGGGGGCTAGTGGGAGGAGGGGTAATGGTGATGTGTTTAAGGATGAAGTACATTTAAATTTCCCTCCTTTTACTAATAGGTCTATTCTTTAGAAGCCCTCCCTCTGTAATTTTGCTAGAGGCCTAAAAATGTTAGCATCAGCTAAAAGAATCAACCTTTTGTTAACCAGAAGGTTATAAAAAAGTCAGCCTTTTAATCATTGTTTAAATAGAGAGAAATCATTTTGACTGTCTGCTTCACTTCTTTTCTTTCATTTCCCCCAGTCTTGACTTTTAACAAAAATTCTACCCCTTTCCTGATCTTGGTTCCTTAACCAAGAAACCCCTCGCTAGCTTCCAATCCCCAGCCCATTAAGTCCTCATGACCATCAGTTTCTCCAGCTCTATTCATGTGCCCCTTTCCCACATTTATTTTGGAATTACCATCTGGAATGGGAGGTTTTAATTTTCCTCAGGAAGTGTTAACCTCCTGGAGGCACCAGGGTATATGAAGTCCATGGGGTGACAGTGGAAAATGTTACATACCTGTTCTCTGGTCCTGGGCATGATATTTATCTCAGACATTTCTAGAAGGAAAGAAAGTGTTCGAAAATGTTATATAGTTTAAGCCAAAACTTGTGTTTTGGCGCACGTGTGCGTGTGTGTGTGAAGAAAAAAATTAGAGTGTGATAGGAAAGTTGGTTAGAAAGCATTCTTTGTGATGTGAATCTTAAATTGTCTCACAGAATAAATAAGAGACACTGGCTGGTTAAAAAAGAAAGGAGTAGGGGGGCCTTCTAGGTGGAGGGTATGCGTGAGCAAAGACAGAAGTGAAAAACATGTCCTATGTGCATAGTGAGTTATTTTAATCATCCAATAAATATTACTTAAAACACGGTTTATGCTAGAAATTATGGTAGGTGCTGCAGACACAGTGGGCAATAAGATCAAGTTCTTATCCTAGAATGGGCAGAGAATGAAGGCTACCTTAGAAAGATGGTTCTAGAATACCTCTCTGAAGAAATAATTTTTGAGTTGGAAGTTGAAAGATGAGAAATCATCAACCATGGGAAAAGCCAGGGGAAGCTCATTTCAAGCAGTTGAAACAGGAAGTGCAGGGGCCCCAGGGCTCAGAAGAGGGCAGAGGGGCTGCTGTGTAGTGATAGAAAAGGGGGTGGTGTGATACTACGTTGGAAAGTCAGTGAGATCCAGATCATAGGTCTGCCTATGGGACATGGCAGGGGATTTAGATTCTATTCTGAGCAGCGGGAAGCCATCATGCACTTAAGAGTGTGACATGCTTGGATCTGGAGAGCGTAGAAAGGCAAGGAAGGAAGCAGGGTGATGAGAACGGAGGATCTTCACGGTCCAAGGGAAAGGCAGTGATGGCTGGAATACTGGTGTTGGCGTGGAGATGGAGAGAAGTGCACAGGCTCAAGGGCTATTTTGAAGGTAGAGTCAACGTGACTTGGTGAAAAACTGGCTGTTAGGGATGGGAAAAAGAACAAACGAGAAACACCTGTAGGGCTTTGGTCTGACACAGGAGTTCATCTTGCTGGGTCAGCTAACGCGCAAGTAAACAGCTCGAAACTGGACTAAGTGTGGAGGCATCAAGAAGGAGCTTCGTGTTTCTGCAAGGTGCTGGGGGTAACAGGGCGAGCAAGGCGGGCCCTGTCCCGCAAGTCTCTGAGGGCTGAGGCAGCGGCTTCCTGGAGATTTTAATTAGGGGAAGGTTGTCTTAGCTGCACCTGGAGCGCTTTAGAATGGGGGCCGGGGGAGACCCTGGCCACAGACATCCAGCTGTATACAACCCATTCGTAGTAGCTGGAGCTGATAAGAGCCTAGACTAGGAGGTGAGGAAATAACGAGGAAGGATCCAGCATGAGAGAATCACAGGCAGAGAGTTGGCAGGCTTTGGTGGGTAAATAGAACAGAAACTGAAGAAGAGGACTCTTGAGAGGCTTGTTAAGGGAATGTAAGAACATTTTGAATTTAACCAGACAGATTATATGCCTTAGGAAAAATAGACTGTTGGGAAAAGTAGCAGTCAGCATAGTCCAATCACCAGGAGCTGTTGGCGAGGCTATTAGTATGCACATATTTATTGATCAGTTAACATACCGATCATTATCTCATGGGTTATAGGTTTATCTTGGAAGAGAGAGGACTTGGGAGAAGGCTGTTCTCAGATTTCATGCAAGAGGCATTCAGTGTAGCAACAGTTGTTGATTCCCTACTGTATACCAGGCACTAAGTCCTAGAGATACAAAACTGACAGCAACTGTGGGCTCTGGAGCCCCAGACTTGAAAACACATTCCAATGCAGTGAGCAGAGTTGTAAGTGCGGTGATGGAAGGTTGTAGAAGATATCCTGCTGGGGTGCGTGATTAACTCTGGGGAGAAGGCATATGGGAGGAGCCGTGGATGGGTTGGCGTTTGGGATAGGTTTTAAAGACTGAGTAGGTTTTAAAGACTGATAGGTTTTAAAGATTGATAGGTTTTAAAGATTGAATAGGAACTTGCCCTAGATGGGCCAGAGCTCTCTAGGTAGAAGGAGCAGCATTTACAGAACAAGAGATCCATGAAGTTGCAGGGTTGTCTTAGTAATTACTATAGAAGTACTGAAACCAAATTACTAGTACAGCAGTTTGGTGTTGCTGGTGTGCGGAGACCATGGGACACTAGTGAAAGTCAGATCTGAGCCTGGAAAGGTAAGCAGAAGCCAGATTACAGGAACCTAAACTCGTGTATGCGACAATTCTAGGAGATCGTAGGCTTTCATACAATGGGATAACATTCAGAGTTGTCAGTCTAAAACAGAAAGTGTCATACTGCGGTGGGAAAAGCTTTGGACTTGAGGTCAGGTAACATGAGTTTTCCTTTGTTCATTTGTTCATGCATTCATTCAACCAATAATTATTAAAAGCCTATGATTTGCCTAGTACATTCGAGACTCTCAGGATACAGTGGAATAAAGATCAACTAGTGAACAAGAAAAGATAATGCAGACGGTAAAATGTGTCGTGAGGCAACTGAAACAGTACAGGTGACTGAGCTAGGGTGACTTGGGGCCAAGGTACTGCAGATGCTGGTTTAGATCAGGTGGATGGCAAGGCCTCTCCAAGGAGTCATATTCAAGCTGTTGTACAATGTCAAGAAGCCAGAAAGGCAAAGGTCTTGGAGAAGAACTTTCCTTGCCAAGGAAGAGCAAAGGCTTGAGGACAGGAATGAGTTTGATGTGGTACATAGTACGGTCAGAGAGGTGAGCAGGGCTTCAAAATGTAGGGCTTGTGTGATCTGGCAAGGAGTTTGGGCTTCATTCTAAATGGGCTTTATTCTAAAAGGGGTTCCTGTGGGGGTGTAGTTTTGATTTTTTTTAAGTTTCTTCTACCTACTGTGTTGAGAATGGGTTTTAAAAGGCAAGATTGGCATCATGGAAGCAAGTGAAAAGGCGCTGTGGTGAGACATGGAAGGGACTTGGACTAGTGCCGCAGCAGTGGAGATGGTGACAGGTGGATGAATGTGGCACATATCTTGGAGGGAGAGCTGACATTCTTCACACTCTTTTGTCAGTGAGGCCAGCACCTTCTTTGTTTAGCTAGATAATAGTGTTTGAATATTGGACTTATTTTTCTTCATTGTGTGTGTGTGCACGCACATGCGCTATTTGCAATGTAATGGCACAATTTGAACTTTAATCTGTATTATTAGCATTTTATTTTCTTTACCAGTTTCTTAAGTCTAGAACTTATTATTTAGAAAAAGTCAGTAGGCTTTTTCTGGAAAGGGCCAGAGTGTAAATATTTTCAGCGTTTGGGCCAAGGACAACATGTAAATGAATGGATGTGGTTGTATTCCAATAAAACTTGGTTAGCAAACACAGCCAGTCAGCCCATGAGTCTATAGTTTACTCACTCTTAGTCTAGACAGCCCATAAAACAATATCAAGGCCTGATTTGCATTTACCGATTTCTTCAGTGTTAATATTCCCGCTGTGGCCAATTTCAAGCTACCATCTTTTTACGGTGTGCGATTTGTGATTTCTTTTTGTTGAAGTATAGTTGGTTTACAACATTACATTAGATTCAGGGGTACAGCGTAGTGATTCAATATTTTTTATAGATTATACTCCATTTCAAGTTATTACAAAATAATGGCTATTTCCCTGTGCTGTGTAATATATCCTTGTTGGTTATCTATTTTATACATAGTGGTTTGTATCTCTTAATACCCTATTCCTATCTTGCCCCTCCCCCTCCCTTCTCCCCACTGGTAACCACTAGTTTGTTTTCTATATCTGTGAGTCTGTTTCTGTTTTGTTATATATATTTGGTTTTTTTTTTTTTTTTTTTGCGGTACGCAGGCCTCTCACCGCCGCGGCCCTTCCTGCTGCGGAGCACAGGCTCCAGACGCGCAGGCCCAGCAGCCATGGCCCACAGTCCCAGCCGCTCTGCGGCACGTGGGATCCTCCACGACCTGGGCACGAACCCGTGCCCCCCCCCGCATTGGCAGGCAGACTCCCAACCACTGCGCCACGAGGGAAGCCCTGTTTTATTTTTTGATTTCACATATAAGTGATAACATCCAGTATTTGTCTTTCTCTGTCTGACTTATTTCAGTAAGCATAATACTCCCTAGTTCCATACACATTGTTGCAAATGGCAGAATTTCATTATTTATTATGGCTGAGTAATATTCCATTGTGTCTTCTTTAACTATTCATCTGTTGATGGACACTTGAGTTGCTTCCATATCTTGGCTATTGTAAACAATGCTGCTATGAACATTGGGGTGCATGTATCTTTTCGAAGTAATGTTTTTGGGTTTTTTCGGATATATACCCAGGAGTGGAATTGCTGGATCAAATGATAGTTCTATTTTTAGTTTTTTGAGGAACCAGCATACTGTTTTCCATAGTGGGTGCACCAATTTACATTCCCACCAACAGAGTACAACAGTTCCCTTCTCTCCACATCCTCACCAATATTTGTTATTTGTAGACTTTTTGATGATAGCCACTCTGACGGGTGTGAGGTAATATCTCATTGTGCTTTTGACTTGCATTTCTCTGATGATTAGTGATGTTGAGCATCCTTTCTTGTGCCTGTTAGCTATCTGTATGTATTCTTTGGAAAAATGTTTTTGAGTCTTCTTCCCAATTTTTAACTGGGTTGTTCGTTTTTTTGATATTGAGTTATATAAGCTGTTTATATATTTTGGATATTAATCCCTTGTTAGTCATATTATTTGTAAATATTTTGTCCCATTTAGTAGGTTGTCTTTTGTTTTGTTGATGGTTTCCTTTGCTGTGCAAAAGTTTTTAAGCTTAATTAGGTCCCATTTGTTTATTTTTGCTTTTATTTCTTTTGCCTTAGGAGACAGATCCAAAAAATATATATTACCATGATTTATGTGAAAGAGTGTTTTGCCTATGTTCTCTTCTAGGAGTTTTATGGTTTCAAGTCTTACATTTAAGTCTTTAATCCATTTTGAGTTTATTTTTGTATGTGGTATGAGGAAATGTTCTAATCTCATTCTTTTACATGCAGCTGTCAAGTTTTCCCAGCACCACTTATTAAAGAGACTGTCTTTTCTCCATTGCATATTCTTGCCTCCTTTGTCATAGATTAATTGACCCAAGGTGGGTGGGTTTATTTCTGGGCTCTCTATTCTGTTCCATTGCTCTGTGTGTCTGTTTTTGTGCCAGTGCCAGTCTGTTTTGATTACTGTAGCTTTGTGTATAGTCTGAAGTCAGGGAGCATGATACCTCCAGCTTTGTTCTTTTTTCTCAAGATTGCTTTGGCAATTCGTGGTCTTTTGTGGTTCCATATAAATTTTAGGGTTTTTTGTTCTAGTTCTATGAAAAATGTCATGGGTATTTCATAGGGATTGCATTAAATCTGTAGATTGCTTTGGGTAGCATGGACATTTTAACAATATTAATTCTTCCAATCCAAGGATGCAGAAGATCTTTCCATTTCTATGTATTTTCAGTTTCCTTCATCAATCTTTCATAGTTTTCAGAGTGTAAGTCTTTCACCTTCTTGGTTAAGTTTATTCTTAGGTATTTTATTCTTTTTCATGTGATTTTAAACAGATTTTTTTTTTTGCTTTCTTTTTCTGTTAGTTCATTATTAGCGTATAGAAAAGCAACAGATTTCTGTATTTTAATCTTGTATCATACAACTTTGCTGAATTCATTTATTAGTTCTAATAGTTTTTTGGTGGATACCTAATCATATTTATTGAAAAGAACAAAATTAAGTAGATATATAGGTGGCATAACTCTAAAGGAAAACTTGAGGAACAAAATATTGGGATTTTTTTTTTCTGTTTTTGCGTGGTTGTTGCTTTAAGATATATTCTACTGCCCTCTTCTGGTTGTGATCAGATTGCTTCCAAAATTGTCTTGATAAACCATTTCTCCTGATAATTCAAGATTTAATTATTAGTGTCATGTCTTTTATAGTTGGTATGACTGTGTTTGTCTAATAATTGTCATACATAAATACATTTCATTATATGCAACTGAATAATGTTTCCAACATACATGCCAAATAATTATTACTTTGGCTTTTAATAAACTCTCTAGAAATACATTAATTCCATCTTATACACTCCTCACTACTTAATGAAGAAAAATATTGCTCCAAAATACTTAAATATATTCTTATAATACAGAAATTCCCGCTATTGCAAGGTAGATGAGTTGATAGTTTAGTTTTGTCAATAAGTTCAGTTTTCCCTCCATTTTACTCTTTAGCTAGATGAGAAAAATGTAAAATCCCTTATGATTAAAAATATTGTGAAACACCTGCTTAAGACAAGACTGTTTCCATATCCCAGCATATATCTTATGAAAACAATGTTACTTGATGTGGTTCATGATAAATTTTGTTTAGTGAATAATATATACAGATGCTCATATCTGCTCCCTTGTGAGCCTTTGTATACATTTGCTATGGAGGCAGTGATGATATTTTCCAAGCATGAAATCAGAATACCTGTTCTTGATGAAGGATTTCTGGAATATGATAGATTTTCTTTAGCAGTAATGTATCAATACTTACCTGTGTTATTGAAAAGAACAGATTTAGAGTAAATCAAGACTGGGCCAGGTAATCCTGGGCATATGATCACCATAACACTTAAAAAAAATATCTGCCAAAAAAAGAGGTTTGATTATTACTTGCATTGATTGCAATTAATTGATCGATAAGTTGGTTGATTGATAAGAACTGAGTGTTCACATACAATTTTCTTATTCTGTTGCCGAATGGCAGTAACGTTCCCCTCGGCTCATCTCAATATTTTTCACTTCTAACACCTCAAGCACTTAACCAAACAAAACATGTCAAGCTCTAAGGAGTGTTATTTTAACAAAATTCCACAAAGAAATTCAGTTCATAATCAGTTGATCATTCATCCAGCCATGGAGTGTTTCTTTCTTTACTAGGGAGATAAGACAAGAAACAACTAAAAGGATTGGGAAAGGGAGTTTTGGATTAGAGAAGGGATGGTCAAAATGGACATCTTAAATCACATCAAAGGACAAGAAAACTTTACACCCTGCAGGGTTCATTTAAAGGGGCTCTGTCTACTGTTAACAGTTGCCAACTTGCCTTACTGCTTGTGAGTCCACATGCAGCAGCTTCCCAGGTGAGATCGTTCTGTGCATTATAATGAGACTGCTATGAAATAGGTACATTTGCCCTTTCCTAATCTACTTTTGTTTCAGGTAGAAGATCAGATCCGTTTACTGCATATTTTCCCTGTAAGACCAAAACAAAACAACAACTCAAACACAGAAAAGATCCCTTTCCAATTAGACCCACTGAACCCCAGAGGGCGAATAAAGATGCCTGAAGACGAAGCTCTTTCAACCTAATCCCACCTGTTTAGTATTTCTCTTTGGACTGTTCTCATTCTTAGCTCTGCTAGTTCTATCAGTGTGTTTCAGTATTTTCACTGCTACTGTGGCCTCTGTTTCCCAAGCTCTACTTTCTGCCTCCAGTGAACCCCTTCCTCCCACCTCCCCCTATAATTTTCCTTCTCTATCCCTTTGAGTGATCAGGCTGTGCTCATCTCTGTATCCTCAGGGTCTAGCACAGGGCTTAGCACATAATTAGTGAGAGGTTATGAGACGCTTCTTCCCTTAACAGAAAGTGGGATGCTCCCCCAAGATCTTCAACGACTGAAAGTAGAAGACAGTTTTAGTACTATAATTCATCTGTTAGAATGTAGTTATGATAGGTATAATCCCTTATATATTCTTGTACTTACTTCCACTCTATATTTTTACAGTGATTTTTACCTCTTCAAAGCACTTTTACATCCTTTGTTCCACTGGATTTCAATCCCACATGCCTATGAAGAAATCAGGGCAGTTGCTATTATCCTGTCTTATAGTTGAGCAAATTGAGGCAGAGAGTAAATTACTTTCTTTGTCTCTGTCCATGAGCTGTGACTAGAATCCTCACCATAGTTCTGTATGAACTGGAGTATAAATATCTTTTCTGAACAAAATTACTCAGAAAGGATATTTATATTTCAGATCATATATATGTATCTATATATACAAAATATACATTTTAAAACAATACTATACATATTGAATAAACATAAAATATATATTTAAAAGTAGAGTAAACAGTTGTATATATAAGCATAGACTTGTATAAATGTTATACATACGTATGAACATGTATAAATAAACATATACATGTAAATAAGTATGTATGTAGTTTCTTATAGACATGTAGCAGTCCAGAGGGATGTTCCTGTTTGCCTTATGTGTTTTCAATAGACCCTAGTAGTCATGTGCATATTATTCAGACTTGAAAAAGCTGTGGTTCTAAAGGTTGTTTGCTGGTTACTGATGAGAGAAATCTTCCTTACACTTAATTTACTTTGGTAGATGCTTTTTGCAAAGAGCAGTTGAACTTGGCACTGTATTACACGTCTCATTGAGTGGAGAGGAGGAAGATGAAAGGACATAATTAATTATAAGACCAGCCTTAAGACTCCTGTGCTCAAAGAGCTGTCCAACCCCAGGGAGTTGCTTCGTGCCTGAGGCTGGAGTGGGTTCCTTCACCTAATCACCACTGCTTGCCCTAATGAAGTTCTGCTGCTTTTCTTTAGCGGAGTGAGGAGCATTTCTGGTGCTCTAAATAAAGAATCAGGATGTGGCCTCTTATTTTAATGGGCGGAAGGAGAAGGAAGGGTAACAGGACATACACCTATTTAGAAGACAGCTAATGAAATGATTTATCTGACAGAATTATCCCGCAATAATTTGTCCCCAAGGAGACTTATTAGGAAGTATGACTTGAACGTTCGTTACCATCGCCATCACAGAAGCTAGTGTGGTCTCTGGCCTCTATGCTTGTAATGGCTTCTGTGAAAATATATCAGCACCATGGAGCCAAATGCAGAAAACAGATGCCTTGCTGATTGGACGTAAGACTCCAAGGAAGGGTCAGCCACAGGCTAAACTGTGAGTTAGCTAACGTTTGTCTCTGACACCCTCCAACTTCTTTTATTAGTCTCCTTCTCTGCTTTCATGGTATCATTTTCTTCTTCTCTCGCGCTCTCTAATTGCCCAGAGCCCCTGCATGGGCCTGCCTGCTTTGGTAGTGCTCTGTGCTCTGAAACTCATAATTTCTCACAGCCATCAAACCTCCTCTCATTTAGACTGTCAGGTTGAAATGTGACCTCAAAATATTTTCTACTCAGGTTTACTAAGGAACTAGTACACTAATATTTGAGGACTGTTTAATGTGGCTGGCCTTCCCTCCCTCCCTCCCTCCCTCCCTCCCTTCCTTCCTCCCTTCCTTCCATTTTGATAGAGGAAAAATATTCTAATGCAAAGCAAAAAGTATATAATGACAGCGAATTAATCAGAATAACAGTAGAAAAGTTACTTTATGTAGTTTAGGTTATACATCAATAACGGTGACCAAAAAATCTCAGTGGCTTAAGCCAGCAAAGGTTTGTTTCTCATTCCAAATTGGGTTGTCAGGGTTCTCTGATCCCTGTAGTCCTTCAGAGACCCAGGAACCCAGACTGGGAAGCAGCCACCATTTCAAACATGGCCGGTTGCTGTGCTCACTGTACCAAAGAAAAGAAAGCTCTAGAGGGACTCCCATCGGCAATAAATGCTTTGACCTGGACATGACACATCCTGAGGGACCCTGGAAAGACAGGAGCATTGTTGACTGTCCTCATACTCATTTATCTTTTATCCTCAATAACCAGCACAGTAAATGTTTATTAAAGTGAAATGATTTCCAGGGGTTCTGGTTTCTTGTGGGTTTGCCTTGGTCTGTCTAAAAGGAAATAAATAACAGAACCCATGAAGTAAAGCCTGAAGGCCTCCAGACTTAGTCTGGTGTCCCTGGGACACTAAAGATAAGAGGAATCCAAAGCCCTTTGAATCTATGTGAGAAGAATAGCATTCCAGGAGAGATCATTCACGGTTGGTCAATTTCATGAATATCACGTTTCTTCTGATGACTTAAGGAAATAGCTCTATACAGTTATTCCTTTTCTACTGCTTGGCACATGGTATTGTGCATTGAATATTTGTTGCCTGACTCATACGCAGACAGCCCATGGTCCTTTTTTGGCCTCTTTAAGTATCATGAGATACTTTTACAAAACAATCACTTTTTTGTACGTGCTGGTATAATGGAATTTTATTAAATGTGTATTTCAATCATGTAAATTTAGCCATATATATGTGTATTTGTCTGTGTGTGTGTGTGTGTGTGTGTGTACACACACAGGAAAAAGAGAGGGAGAAAGAAAAAAAAAATACTGAGTTATACAGTCCAGGTAGTTCTGCCTGCCATTCCATTTACTGAGATTATGCCTCCAAGCAGGAGTGAGATGAAAAACTCCAGTCTACTCTGGTCTCAGATAAATATGACTCTCAGTGAGAACAACTCAGCCCATTGCATGTACTTCTAATATTCAAATATATGGCCAAGCATTTTTTCATACAACTTGGCTCCTAAATGTACGCCAGCTGCTTCATTGGCACTCACCCATAGAGCCAATGATCTGTTCCTGTGCCAGAGGAAACACTGGCTGTACTGGGGCTCACTGTGAGGTGGTATGTTTGTCTCCAGCATGGTGTGATTTCGACTGTGTGGGTTTTGCCTAAAACCAACTTTAGGATCTTACATCACGTGTAGAATGAGACTCGACAGCATTCTCGTTCCTTAGAAAACTAGAACCATTAGTGAAGACTCCCTGATTTTCTGTAGTCTATTTTATTTTGATCAAAATTATTTTGCTTTATCTGCTGTTTTCCATGTGTGGGTCTTGAGTTACATTGAAACCTGTATACTATTCCAAAGATTAAATATGCCCATGGGAGTATATATGTTACTTTTGCATGTCCCAAAGCACATTAACATTGTTTTTCCATCCTCTCCAGAGTGCCTACCGCATGTTTACAAACAACACGTGTTTGAAGCACATGATCACCAAAGTCCGGCGGGACACCCACCACTTTGAACGCTACCAGCATAACCGGGACCTTGTGGGATTCCTCAACATGTTTGCAAACAAACAACTGGAGCTGCCGAGGGGCTGGGAAATGAAACATGATCATCAGGGCAAGGTAACTTGCGGGAGTTGCCATGGGGAAGCCTCCGTGTGACTGTGGGCTGCTTGTGGCTTTGGCACTGGGCCCTACCCTTCAAGTGAGGGCTAAAAGCCCTGCGTGACCTGGTTCAAGGGAAACCTGGACAAGCAGGTTGTTTGATACCATAAACCATTGCTACACTTTTCTGAAGTAGTGTATGCGGTGGATGGCACTTGTTGGGCAAAACCCTCACTTCCCCTGGATTTTCTTTGAATTGTAATCTCTCACCATTTTCTACTGATTAGAGAAAAGGTTTCTTAGGCAACAACACTTCCTTCTTCTAGCTATACAGCTTGTGCTGTGGGTAGTTGAATACAAGTTGCGGCATTGTTTGGAGAAAGTGGCTAGGAGGTTGCTAAGCAACAGTGCAAGGTGTGTCTGTGACACCGTCAGGGTTTGGGCCTCAGTCTTGTTGATTCAGAACCCTGGTTTTGTTAGCACATTAAAGCAAGATTCACAGATTGATGAATTTATGATGAGAAATACGTAACTCTCACACAGGCCGGGTAACCACATCGGTACTTCCTTCTTCGACAGATGAACCAGAAAGCTGACTTGTAATCAGGAGGTTGTTATATAAGTAAGAAATCAGAATGAGAAAGTTAGTAATTCTTATAAGGTGTTTCTCAGCTAAGACTTTATTTATTAACTCTCGTTCAGCACCTACTATGAGCCATGAACTGTTTAAGCCCTTTGTATGTTTAAGCTCTTCTCAACAACTCTGTAAGGCAGTACTGTTATTATTATTGCTATTGACATATAAAGGACCCCAGGTCCAGAATGGTTCAGTGACTTGCCCAGTGTCATAGAGGTGAGCAGTGTCTGAGCTGGGCTGTAATCCAGGCAGTGTGTTTCCAGGGTCCATGCTCTTAACCACCACAGCATGCTCTCCAAGTATTGAGTAACCAACCTCAATTTCCCTATCTATAAAAAGCCTTGAAATATGTGACTTGTAGGGTGGGGAGGATTAAATTGACAAGATATTTACAATAACTATGCTTGACTTTTTCATTCAACAAATACTTATTGAGTACCTGTGCAAAACAGCTAAGCCAGCTACTCCATGGAACTGCCATTCTGATGGAAAGAGATGGGCAATGGACAGATAGGTAAATACATAGCATGCCAAGAGCTGATTAAAGCTATGATTTAAAAGAAAGCAGGAGATGGGGTCTAGAGAAAGGCAGTAGTGGAGTGTTATTTTATAGAGGGTGGCTGGGGAAGGCCTCACAGATAAGGCTCTACATGCACACAGACTTGAACGAAGTGAGAAGTAAACCATATCAGGGAAGAGCATTCAAGGCGAATGGAATGTGGAAAGTACTCAATAAATGCCGTTCTCCCCCAAAGTACCCTCTGGCAATAATACCACAGTAGCATCTTACTCATCCTGAACTCAGCTTCCAGCAATCTTATCTAATAACTTATAAGCAGTCAAATTAGATATTACAAAGTACATGTATGTATTTTGCATGGGAGGAGCCCTCAGACTTTCATTGAAACTATTGACTTGATTTCTGTAAATTCTTTTTAGTAAACCTCTAATTCCCAGCCTAGAGGAGATTAGAAGTGGCAAGCATGAAGTAGAATAGATGAAAGAGAATGGATTTGTGATTAGGTCCCTGGACCACAGATAGAATGGCGTTGTATCAGAGTCAGGTGGGCATGGCAGGGAAGTCTTTCCAGGACACTAAGAGCTGCACGCAGGGACCCTTGGCACTTCCTGTGCTCTCTCCTTCCAGAGGAGGATGTCACTTTGCTGGTGCTGATTCTGGGTCAACAGCCTGAGAGCCCAGTGTTTGTAAACATTCTAACTAAATGGAAGGGCTCAGGTGGTCCAAGAAAGGACTTCGGAAAATATTGATTGTATTATACCTGCATATAAAAGAGCATTAGCAGACGAAGAATTCAGCTCTGTTCTCAACTCTGACAGTATTTTTCCTGGTGTCATGAGGAGCTATACTCATTAGAGAACCATAGCTCCAGGGAAACCCAAGTTGAGATAATGCTGCATGTATTTCTGCTCTATATAGAGACTTAACTTGCTAAGTCATTTTGTATCCTTAGCTAAAGGGAATCGGGAACTTATCATGCAGACATGGAAGGGGAGGTTCCTTTCTTGCCAGTCACAACTTGTCAGACATGCTTCAGGAGAGAGCTTCTTATTAATAACACCTGAACCTCGAGAAAAGTTTAAGTTAAACTTAGGATACTATTTGAGTTACGATGTATTCTTAAGAACAAATTCTGTCTCATAGCTTTTATAAAGTTTCGATAGTTAAACAGAGGTAAACATTATCTCGGCTGTGTGGGTAACATAACCATCCATCTTATTCCCTGAGGGTTTGGATTCATTTGGGGTTTCAGCCTGAAGTTGTAAGCATTGTAAAGAGCCCTGGATGGGGGCTTCCCTGGTGGCGCAGAGGTTGGGAGTCTGCCTGCCGATGCAGGGGACACGGGTTCGTGCCCCGGTCTGGGAAGATCCCACATGCCGCGGAGCGGCTAGGCACGTGAGCCATGGCCACTGAGCCTGCGCGTCCAGAGCCTGTGCTCCGCAGCGGGAGAGGCCACAACAGTGAGAGGCCCACGTACGGCAAAAAAAAAAAAAAAAGAGCCCTGGATGTGGGCTGGTAGATAGCTGACCTCACAGTCTGTTGGTGGCTTTGCATTTGAATGCTGTGTGGCATGAAAGATGTGGAAAGACCCCTGGCCTTGTGGACAAAATGGATTATCAGACAGGCCTGAAAGATTATCACTTTAGCCTGATTCTTCTGCTTTGTGCATTTGGACTTTAATAAGATTTTTAGCTAAGCTGGGTACCTTAATGAAAGCAGGTGTATCTCCCTGTGCTTCTCCCCTATCCTTCCTGTATAAATGATTGGCCTCCAATGAACTAAAATAGCTTAGAAGAACATTTGGGAAAGGCCATGTCTGTATTTGGCTGTGCTGCTTTTGATTGTACTTTAAAAGTCATGGCTCCCATCCTCCAGGCAGTTAATAGGTTTTCTTCCAGCCAGAAATTTTAGCTCCCCTTTTTAATGAATAGCTTTACCTCCAGAACATTTAAAGGGAGTAAACTTTTTGCCCCATTTAATATAACATCGAAAGCTATTAAATACTACGAGGTTTTTTTTTCCCCTCAGTGATGATTGATTTCTAGAATTGGCATGGAATAGGATGGCCAAATCCTCACCTGCATGAAAAGAAATGGTTCTTAAGAGGAACGTTGTCAAACGTAGCTGCTCAGGCTTATGAAATTTGGCCCCATGTTGTCTTCTCAAGTGCAACATCTTCCTTTTGTGTTTTCATTTGTTTTGCCATTCAACACACTTCTGAATGCCTACTATGTACATGCCACTGTGATAACAATGATACAAGCTAACAGTGTAGCATTATGTAGTATGTAGCATTGGCTGTGTGCTACCCATTTTATAAGCACTTAGGTTAATTCCTTCCCTACTCACAGCAGCCTTGTACATAACTGCTATTTTTATCCATATTTTCTAGAAGAGGAAACTGAAGCATAGCATGGCAAATTTACCAAGGTCCTACAATTAGTACGTGATAGAATTGGATTTGACTCAAGACATCCAGCTCCAAAGTCTGTGCTTTTACCCTGCCTCTCACCAGTGAGGAGGGTGAATGTATATCTTCTAGCAATTACAGTGAAGGTGCTCTGGGAGCCTGTGGTAGGGTCTCCTACCATAGTTGAGGGGGTGGGGGCTTTTAGACACATCACTGAAGGGCAGCATATTGGATGGGCTGCTCTTGGCTCTCCAGGCATAAGCGACTCCCCACAGAGTCTCCCTTGCACTGTTTTATGACAGCTATCCCCATCTGTCTCATGGTATAGTTAACTTATTTTATCTTCTAAAGCAGATGATCCCCTTCTTGAGAGTTCTTCTGTTTATTGTTTAATTACCCCCTTCAACCCCAGTGCCATTCATATAGAAGATTCTCAAAACAAGTTTGATGAATGAATGAAACTTGTCACCTGTAGATTCCTGGTTATTCAGTGATGTCTGCTTTGGACAAATGAAGAAGCTTCCAGGCTCTCTCCTCAGTGCCACTCCCTCCTCCTGTGCTGTCACCAGAAGTAGCTCCTAAGATTCGCCTGATTTGACCTCTCTTAATGCATATGTTGTCTTGGATTTTTCGTGTTACATGTTTGAACAAGGTAGTGATTATGCTTGTACCACACTTTAGCTGTCTTCAGTTTTGGAAGAGACTTTTTGTTTTCTAATTACTTAAGGCCAAAGGTTTAAATTGGGTGAGATTTCACAAGAGTCTATACTGATATGCTTTTTTTTTTTTTTTTGAGAGTTCTAGAGTGAAAAATGTCCTTGACTTACATAAAAGAAGTAAAGTATTTTTTTAAATTGACTATTAGTTGAAGAGTAAGAACAGAATATCAGGCCTTACTAGGTAAGATGAGGATGATGATGATAATGACAGTGACAATGGTGTTAATGATGATACCTGCGTTTATTAAGCTTATACCATGTGCCAGGCACTGTACTAGGTACTTTTTCATGAATTATCTTATTTGGACCTCATGGAAGTTTATGAGGTGGGTATTATTATTATTATTATCTACATTTTATTGAAATTTAGAGATGTTAAATAATGTGTGTATTAGCAAGTAAGTGAGGAATTCAGGATTCTAACTCTAGGAGTATGACTCTTAACTGCTACACTCTATTGGGAGAGATTGTCTTTGGAAATGAGAGATATTTTATCATTCCAAGGAAGAAGAGTTCCAATCCAGGTACTGGGGTTACTGGTATACTTCAAGGCTGAGTCATACATACATACATACATATAGGTTTTGATTAGATCATAGGTAGTTTACTAGATGTAATGCTAGGAACACACCAGAAACACATGCATGACTTCATGCTCAAATACCATAGAGTCCTTATGCTAAGGACGCATAGAATAATGGAAAGGAATGAAATTCACATATATCAATGACTAATTAGATGCCAGGTTCTATGATAGGATAATATATTAGCTCATTTAACTTTCACAATAATCCTATGGAATAGGTTTTGCTATAGATGAAGAAACCAATGCTCAAAGAGGTTAAGTATGCAAGTAAACTCTTGTATACAGATCCATGTCTTTCTGTATCCAAATCCTGTAATAATTTTCCTGTGCAAGGTTAGTCTGGACGTCACTGGCCACTAGCCATCTAACTGACTTGGGATACATCATTTAAATTTCCCAGGTCTGACTTTCTTTATCTCTGCAAATGAATAGAATAGGTTGATCATTGTTTGATGTGCTTATTGGTCATTTGTATATCTTCTTTGGAAAAATGTTTATACAAAGAGTTGCCACATGATCCAGCAATTCCACAGTTAGGTATATACCCAAGAGAAATGAAAATATGCTTCCAAACAAAAACTTGTACACAACTATTCACAGTAGCGTTGTTCAAAATAGCCAGAGGGTAGAAACAACCCAAATGTCCATCAACTGATAAATGAATAAATGAATGTGGTAGATCCATATAGTGGAATACCGTTTAACAGTACAAAGGAATGAAATACTAATACAGTATGGTAAACCTTGAAAATACTTGCTAAGTAAAAGAAACTGGTCACAAAATATCACATACTATTCCATTTATATGAAGTGTCCAGAATATGCAAATCTATAGAGGTAGAAAGTAGATTCATGGTTTCCTTGGGTTGGAGATGGGATGGGGAGTGAATGCTAATAGGTATGTGGTTTCATTTGGAGAAGAGAATGTTCTAAAATTATATTATGGTGATAGTTGCACAATCCTGTATATATACTAAAAACAGTGGATTATATACTTTAAATGGGTGAATTGTATAGTGTCTGAGTTATATCTCAGTAAAGCTGTTTAAAAAATTAATAGGTTAAATTAGAGGAAGAGTAAGTTTCCCTTTTTACTTCCTAGATTTTATAGATCTTTGATTCTTCAGTCTTAAAGGTTAGATGATACAGTTCCAAACGGGGTTTGACATCAAATATGTAATGCTTTTCTTTCTACTTTTAATTACATTTGGAAAGGTATCTTATTCAGAATTCCACACTACATTTTAATCAGTATTTTGTTCCATTACTTGATTTCCTTAATCATTTTGATTTTGGGAAATAATCCACATTTTATTATATGCAGGATAGTCCTCATGAGACTGTGATCAATATCTACGTGTACATATTTGTTGTACCTAAGGTCTAGGATTTTCAACTAACATACAGGACACATTTTGACTTGCCTTATTTGAAACAAAACATATAAGCAAAGAAAGTAGGCCAGTAGAGAAAGAAAATCTCTTCTTACTTCTTATTGCAGTAATTCTTAAATGTTTGTACACTCTCAAGACTGTGAAAATCAAGGGTATTTTGGGATCTGAGTTACATTGTTGATACAAACTTTTTATATTTATGCAAGAAATATGTATCGGGGCTTCCCTGGTGGCGCGGTGGTTGGGAGTCCGCCTGCCGATTCAGGGGACACGGGTTTGTGCCCGGGTCCGGGAAGATCCCACATGTCGCGGAGCGGCTAGGCCCGTGAGCCATGGCCGCTGAGCCTGCGCGTCCGGAGCTTGTGCTCCACAAAGGGAGAGGCCACAACAGTGAGAGGCCCGCGTACCGCAAAAAAAAAAAAAAAAAAAAAAGAAATATGTATTAGTAGTATTAAAATGTGACTTGGTTAAAATGCTTCTGGTTCTTGGCTAGGTTTGATCATTAGTATGTGTTCATGGGGATAATATATCTGGTAGACGAATATGAGTTTTAATAAGGAAAACCAAATGTTACTTAACCTAGGAGTGTTTTTTCTTTCTTCATTTTTAAAAATTCTTTCCTCCTTTGCTCCTTTCTTTCCTCCCTCCCCTCCCTCCCCCCCTTCCCTCCCTCCCCTCCCTTCCCTCCCTCCCCCCTCCCCCCTCCTTCCCTCCCTCCCCCCTCCCCCCCTTCCCTCCCTCCCCCTCCCCCCTCCCCCTTCCCTCCCTCCCCCTCCTTCCCCCCTTCCCTCCCTCCCCTCCCTTCCCTCCCTCCCCCCTCCCCCCTCCTTCCCTCCCTCCCCCTCCCCCTCCCCCTTCCCTCCCTCCCCCCTCCCCCCTCCCCCTTCCCTTCCTCCCCCCCTTCCCTCCCTTCCCTCCCTCCCCTCCTTCCCTCCTTCCCTCCCCCCTTCCCTCCCTTCCCTCCCCCTCCCCCTTCCCTCCCCCCTCCCCCCTCCCCCTCCCTTCCTCCCTTCCTCCCTTCCCTCCCTTCCTCCCTCCCTCCCTCCCTCCCTCCCTCCGTCCCTCCATCCCTTCCTTCCTTCCTTTCCTTTTTTTTTTTGCAGTACGCGGGCCTCTCACTGCCGTGGCCTCTCCTGTTACGGAGCACAGGCTCCAGACATGCAGGCTCAGCGGCCATGGCTCACGGGCCCAGCCGCTCTGCAGCACGTGGGATCTTCCCAGACCGGGCCATGAACCCATGTCCCCTGCATCGGCAGGCAGACTCTCAACCACTGAGCCACCAGGGAAGCCCCCTTCTCATTTTTAATTTGGAGGATTTGAGGAAATTATGCTGCTGTGGATCAGGATTCCTGGATCCATCACTGTCTTTCTGATCTAACTTCTACAAACCTCAGTTTTCTCTAAAGTGAGGGCTAGTAACCTGGCCTGTCTAGCTCCTGGAGCTGTGGTTGGCATCCACTTAGATAATCACAGGATCTACAAACCTCAGTTTTCTCTAAAGTGAGGGCTAGTAACCTGTCCTGTCTAGCTCCTGGAGCTGTGGTTGGCATCCACTTAGATAATCACAGGATTACAAATGGAAGAAAAACAATTAGGATTATAATTAAACAACTTCTTCAGTAATTGACTTACTATTATCTATAGTGTAGAAGATAAAAGCAGTACAATTACAAGCCTCTAGAGGTTTATGACTTAGTTTGGGGAAAGCAAAATATGGATTATTCAAACACCTACAAAATAAAATGGACCATACAGCACACTAAGCCAGGAATGCTACTCACTTGGTTATTCCTACCCAGCTCTCCAAAATCTTGATTTGAATGGTTAGGTAGAAGCAAGAATCTACAGTAAGTAGAACAACAACTAAAGAGTTTCATCAGTTTAGACTTTTATAAAAATGATAAAGATTTGTTATTGATGGTTAAATCCTTACTCTAATGGGAAATACACAATGACGTAAAAGATACACTGAAGAAGTAGTGTCAGTGTCCCATTCCTCCTCTTAACCAACAGCTGACCTCCCTTAACTGAGGTGATCCAACAGAATAGTTTTGTCACAACAGCATTCCTTTTGTTGTTCTTGTTCTTTTTGTCCATGTTGTTCTTGATCACTGCATGGTAGTCTGCCCTCGAGTGTTTGCTTCTGCCTGAAACCTGTATAACAACCCAGAGCATTTTCTGTTTCTCTGCTATGAGTGTTCTGTTTATTGTGGTCTCTCTGGTAGATTTGTTCTCTTGCTAGATTAGTGGTCTTCTGCTCTGGTGGTTGCAATCTCCATTAGATTAGTGGTCTTCTGCTCTGGTGGTTGCAATCTCCATAAGCTATGGTCATGAAGATAGTGTTTTAAAAACATCCTTAGCCAGATAAGTAACTTTCTTTTTAGAACTGGGACTGAAATCAGATCCACACATTTGCACAGAATCATGCACTTCCTGTGTAAAGCCACTAAGCACCCCTTGCCCAGACCATTTTACCCCTAATGCCTCTTATTTGGATTATAAAAGAACAGAACGTGCATCATGCACTAGTATAGGTAAAGAAAGACTTATTTCTGGCATGGGATACCTGGAGAGTTTTCATAGTAAAGATTGGATTTGAACTGAACCCTGAACGATGAGTAGGATTTTTTTTTTTTTTTTTTTTTTTTAGAGGTACGCGGGCCTCTCACTGCTGTGGCCTCTCCCGTTGCGGAGCACAGGCTCCGGACGCGCAGGCTCAGCGGCCATGGCTCACGGGCCTAGCCACTCCGCAGCATGTGGGATCCTCCCAGGCCAGAGCACGAACCCGTGCCCCCCGCATCAGCAGGCAGACTCTCAACCACTGTGCCACCAGGGAAGCCCGATGACTAGGATTTTGATAAAATTAGATTGTGGAGAAGAGAAAATTTGGAATGGGAAAGGAAGGAAAACACCCAAAGTAAAGACGTGGAAAAAGGAACACACTGGGGGGCTATGTTTGGTTCCTTTGAAGAAGTAGTGGGTTTCCTTTGCTGTGCAAAAGCTGTTAAGTTTCATTAGGTCCCATTTGTTTATTTTTGTTTTAATTTCCATTTCTCTAGGAGGTGGGTCAAAAAGGATCTTGCTGTGATTTATGTTATAGAGTGTTCTGCCTGTGTTTTCCTCTAAGAGTTTTACAGTGTCTGGCCTTACATTTAGGTCTTTAATCCATTTTGAGTTTATTTTTGTGTATGGTGAAACTTAAAAGCCTTTGCATAGCAAAGGAAACCATAAACAAGATGAAAAGACAACCCTCAGAATGGGAGAAAATATTTGCAAATGAAGGAACTGACAAAGGATTAATCTCCAAAATTTACAAGCAGCTCATGCAGCTCAATATCAAAAAAACAAACAACCCAATCCAAAAATGGGCAGAAAACCTAAATAGACATTTCTCCAAAGAATATATACAGATTGCCAACAAACATATGAAAGGATGCTCAACATTACTAATCATTAGAGAAATGCAAGTCAAAACTACAGTGACATATCACCTCACAGCAGTCAGAATGGCCATCATCAAAAAATCTACAAACAATAAATCCTGGAGAGGGTATGGAGAAAATGGAATCCTCTTGTTGGGGAATGTAAATTGATACACCCACTATGGAGAACAGTATGGAGATTCCTTAAAAAACTAAAAATAGAACTACCATGCGACCCAGCAATCCCACTACTGGGCATGTACCCTGAGAAAACCATAATTCAAAAAGAGTCATGTACCACAGTATTCATTGCAGCTCTGTTTACAATAGCCAGGACATGGAAGCAACCTAAGTGTCCGTCGACAGATGAATGGATAAAGAAGATATGGCTCATATATACAATGGAATATTAGTCAGCCATAAAAAGAAACGACATTGAGTTATTTGTAGTGAGATGGATGGACCTAGAGAGTGTCATACAGAGTGAAATAAGTCAGAAAGAGAAAAACAAATACCGTATGCTAACACATATATATGGAATCAAAAAAAAAATGGTTCTGAAGAACCTAGGGGCAGGACAGGTATAAAGATGCAGATGTAGAGAATGGACTTGAGGACACAGGGAGGGGGAAGGGGGAAGGGTAAGCTGGGACAAAGTGAGAGAGTGGCGTGGATATATATACACTACCAAATGTAAAATAGATAGCTAGTGGGAAGCAGCCGCATAGCACAGGGAGATCAGCTCAGTGCTTTGTGACCACCTAGAGGGGTGGGATAGGGAGGGTGGGAGGGAAACACAAGAGGGAGGAGATGTGGGGATATATGTATATGTATAGCAGATTCACTTTGTTATACAGCAGAAACTAACACACCATTGTAAAGCAATTATACTCCAATAAAGATGTACAAAAAAACAAAACAAAGAAAAAAGGACTTCCCTGATGGTGCAGTGGTTAAGAATCCACCTGCCAATGCAGGGGACATGGGTTCAAGCCCTGGTCCGGGAAGATCCCACATGCTGTGGAGCAACTAAGCCTGTGTGCCACAACTACGGAGCCTACACTCTAGAGCCGATGAGCCACAACTACTGAGCCTGCGTGCCACAACTGCTGAAGCCTGCATGCGTACAGCCTCTGCTCCACAACAAGAGAAGCCACCGCAATGAGAAGCCTGTGCACCGCAACTAAGAGTAGCACCCGCTTGCCACAACTAGAGAAAGCCCGCGCATAGCAATGAAGACCCAATGCAGCCAAAAAGAAATAAATAAAATTAAGAGAGAAAAAAAGGAAGTAATGGGAACATTTTGAGAGACCCTGTATTACGTACACACACACACACACACACACACACACACACACACACACACGAGAGCTGATGGTGTAAGATCCAATCCAAAACCCAGCAGCTTGAGACCCAAGAAAACGCCAATGTCCCAACTCAGTCAGGCCAAGGCAATTCCCTCTTACTCAGCCTTTTGACCTTCAATTGATTGGATGCGGCCCACTCAGTCTACTGATTGAAAGGTGAATCTCATCCAGGAACACACTCACAGACACATCGGAATAATGTTTGGCCAAATGTCTGGGCACCCAGTGGCCCAGTTAAGTTGACACATAAAATTAACAATCACAGACCGATATCAATGGAGTAAAATCAGTGCAAGCATCACTACAGAGGGTTAAGGATAACAGAGAGAATGATACAAAATGACATGGACAATTAGAAAAATATTACAAAGCTTGATATTTCTTATTAATAAGCTTATATAATGGACTTACCATTTGGTTTAATTTTTAAGAAAAGTGTTTATTTTTGACTCCCCTTTCAGATGTTAAATATGGCATAACTTTTTTCCTGCCTCTTTGTTTTGTACTCTCAAACAGTATTAACACAGGGTGCTTTCCCCAGTTCATTCTACTTGAGCCTATACTGAAACTTTGAGCTTTAAAAGTGATAAACGTCATGGGCTCTTTAAATGAAAATGTAAAGCGGTAACCATCTCCTTATTTAAAGTGAAATGTCTTTTCCCATAGTTTCTTGTGTTTTTCCCTACAAAAAACACTTGCTATAATATCACCCAGCTAAATTGACATCCATCTCTAAAGCCAAGCTTTGTAACTCTAGGGGTTTGTGACTTTGGATGTCACATTGGGGATTTGAGTATCAGTATGGTCCAAATACTCAACTTCGATGACCGTGGCAAGTAGGAATTATGGTTATGAGGATAGATTTTTTAGAAGAGAACAAATATTTGTACAGTGAAAGTTACCACAGTCAGAGCCTACTTGAGGATTCTCATTTTACCAGATGCTAATAGCTTATGTGGCTGTAGAAGTTGCCCCAGTGATGACATAGACTTTGGTTTCAGTCCCACATGAAGCTGATGGCCACAGTTTATTGGGTCAGGTTCATCTTAATGAGTAAAATGCAACTTAATATTTGGAGGTTTCAAGTGAATCCCAAAAGTCTCTTAGCAGAATAAGTTCTACACTTTGAAAAATATATTTTTCATTCATTAGAGTACTATATTAGTTATTTTTGTGACATGTCTCTTTAATTGCTTTGAAACAACTAATACCTCTTTGTGGTGGTTATCTGGTTTAATCACCTCCAGTTACACAGCAATCCAGGTAGAGATGAAATTAAACTCTAAATTTACAAATAACACATCGTTTTTAGAGTATCTCTTGCTTATTTTTCGGGGGGTACAATCTTGTTAGACCAAAAAGTAACTCACACAGAGAGGCAGAGGTGAAGAATCCTTCTAGGGCAGTATACCTTTCAGAATGAGAGAATAAAGCAGAGGTTGGTTTTGTGAATGTATTTTTGAGTAAAATGCTAAACTCATGGAATATTGAAGGAATTGCCCAAGTATGAAGATGGCCTTTGCCTTTTATCTTTAAACAGTTGTCCTCTGACCAGCACTGACTCTTTTTAAAAAATGTAGAGTACTATTTTAAAATTTCATGGCAATGCCCTTCTATTCTACCTGAAATGTGCTGATTTGGATAACTCCATCCTTGGTCTTCTGCAGTGACGTGCTGATAAATGCTTAGCAATCAGCTCCTCAGGGGCGGTGGGGAGGAGGGCTGGTCTGTAACATTTGCCATTTTCCATGGTGTAAATTCTCCCACCATAGCCAATTTCAGGCTGCCGGCATCATCATCAACAGCTTGAGAATTCCTTGAGGTTTCACCATCAGCTCCTGTAAGCTGGTCCATGCCATCCCCAGCATGGCACTGGCTCCCCTATATTATACTTCTAACACCTAAATACCACTACTCGCAATACATAAAATACCACCCCCCTCCCTTTGCTAACATTTTACATCTGAAGTTTTGGGGATGTTTTACTTATCCACGGTGCCATGTGTCCCTGTTTTCTCTCCTAGCAACTTTAGATCTCTGATCACAGCAGTTTAACAAAATAACCTTCTTTAACTTTTTTGTTATTGATAGATGTCATGAGATATTTGGGACCACTCACTCCTTCAGATGAACCAAATGTTAGAAAATGTTAGCATGACTATTTTTTTAGTTACAATAAACTCTACTATTCAGTGCTTTTCATCTCCAGTATTGGTAATGGAGTTCTGTCTGGGATATAATGTAGAGAAAATGATAGCATGTTTATTCCTTATAATTGGGGAGATACTAGAGAGGGGACCAGGAGCTTAGATTTATATTATGGAAGGGAGAGAATGCGTGAGTAAATTACAATCTTTATAAAAATTAAAGTAGATTACAATGAACTTTTTGAGCATTTTAAGACTTTATAGAGTTGAGAAACTAGAAGTTAGAACAGATTCAATATGCAGTGCTGCTGTCTTTTAAATTATTGTTCTTTCTTTGTTTCCATAGCTCTTTAGAGAAAGAAAGATCTGATGATGTCTTTCTGGAGCATAGTTACAAGTGCTTTTTGTTTTATTTTGTTTACACGGTCTTTTAATACGGATTCCTGGTTTGGCAAAATGTTAAGTGGAAACAATTTCAAACTTCTGTAACTTAGATTTGTTGAGCCTGAGGTTGGTATTTCTTCACAAATACTGATGCCTTTTTCTTTTCTTAAAATAATAGAAGCTTAAAAATAAGAATTGTGTAAAGAGAGAAGTGTATTTTGTTTGGCCTCACTAATATGGGCTCCATCCAGCCCATATTTTCTGACTCTGATCATGCCCTGAAGCAGCGAAAGGGTAGAAGCTTTTAAAATGAGATTTGAATTTGGGTATTTGCATTCCTTTCAGTTTTTGATTATACTGTTAGCCCTAGTCAGCACTGGGAAGCTTGAGTGAACTTCCTTAATGAAACTTAACAGTAGGGAATCTGTGTTGTTCAAACTTTGCTTTGCTAGTGGCTAATCTGAAAAAGACTCCTTTTTTGATACAATTGCTTTTTTTGATGTGGTCTGCCTTCTCAACATACTGTCTATTCAGACAGTATTTATTGATACATGGTAGACAATTTCATAAATAAAGGCAGGCTATTCAAGAATGGTAACATAAAAAAATAAAATGGTGACCCAAATTAAATTTTTTTTAAAAAGGAATAGGTCAACTTCATTACTGGCTTGAACTAGTTAGGACATCCTATGGGAAAGTGATCCACTTTTGTGACATAATTGATTTGTGCATCACAAATAGAAATGTCAAGCCTAAAATTTGCACTGTATTTTTTCTATGCTTTGATCTTTGTTTTAAAGTAGAATACATCTTCCACAACTCAGTTGTGACCTCAGTCATCTCCTTTACGTGGATATAGCAAAGCACCAAGGAAGCCTGTCCAGGGTCACACAGGGAGGGGAGCAGAGCCAAAGCACATGCCAAGGAATTGCCTCTTCGTGCTGCCCTCGGCTAGCGCTAGTGTGCTAGCTGCGTGGTTTCGATAGTGGTCTTAATTGAGACTTTGCCCCCAAGTACTTGGCAGACTTCAAAAGCACATGTAAACAGTATACACATTCCATTTACTCTGAAACTGAGCTCCTTGTGGAATACAAATTAGCACCTATGCTCCAGCCACAGCCCACCCTCCAGCAGGGGAGCCGTACAGATCGTGCAGAGGATGTGCAGTTTGCTGTCCAGCATCAGTAGCAACCTTTTCAGCACTGAAACAGTGGTGAGGCCCAGCACTCCGAGTGACAGTTATTGTCGGCCTAATTCAATAAATACTTAAATACTTTTCTAAAATCAAGTACTGTGTGAGGGGAGTGGGAAGAACATCAAAAGGAAAAATAGGAGGCAGAAAGAATGGAAGAAAAAGAGGAGAACTGTGAAAAGGAGAGGGAGGGGAAAGAGGCACTGCTCACTGGGCTTTGAAGTCAGAAAGATGGATTCAAATCTCAGCTTTATACTTTCCCAACTCTGCATTTCACTTAAATCTCGGACTGTCACCCAACTGTATTAAAGGTGAACAATAATGAGAAATCATTATTTATGAAATAATGAAAATCCTTATTTATCATGGTGGTGGCCGGCTTATGCGTTCTTCTTTGCTGACTTCAGTGCATCAATTAGGATTTGGTTTGGCTGCATTGTGACAGAGACCTATACAAAGTTTACTCTACAAGATTTTATTCTGTCACATGAAGCAGTTCAGAGATAGGCGGTCTGGGGCCCTTAAGGTGGTTTCTTAAGTTGTAAGAGCCTTGGCTCCTTACGGCTTTTTATTCAGCCATCCCTCATCTTCAGGGTTCATTATGGCTGCTGGGGTTCGGCAATTACATCTTTGTTTCAGGGAGCAGAATGGATGAAGTACAGAAGGAGGGCTTTACCTTGTAAAAATCTCCTTGGAAAGGAGTTTTCCAGAAGTATCATGTGACCCTCTGTTTACATCTCATTGACCAGAACTTAATCTAGGCCATACGTACCTACAAGGAGCCTGGGAAGTGTGGGTTCACTGGTTCTCCTCTTTTTTTTTTTTTTTTTGAGCTTTGTTTATGGGCTGCAGGGAGAACCACTGTAATCCTTAGAAAAATGTCTCAGAAGTTAATACTGTTATTATTAGTAATAATAATATTAACTCACATTTAAGGGGTCTCAGGTACTATGTTCAGAAATTTATATGAACCATCTCATTTTATCTTCCTTTGATGTAGGCGTTATTATACCTATTTAACAGAAAAGAAATTGTAGTTTGAAAAAGTTAAGTAGTTTGCCCAATGTTATGTCAGTAGTAAGTGGTGGAGCTAGAGCTCAGACCCAGGCTTGTCTTTTTCTAGATCCCAAGCATTTAATCACTACTTTGTCTCGGACTTCTCAAGTTTTAACTTGATAGTTTATCCATGTCCACATGAGGTGTTTTAAAACCTTTTATCCTATTTGTGGTATTATAGTCTTCAGCTCTCCACACTTTTCACCCAATACACACACACACACACACACACACACACACTTCTCTCATGTATTTTTCTCAAATCTTTCAGTATTTCTATGCTTGCGTAAAAGAACGCGATTTTTAATACTTGGTTAGTTCATTGTCAGTTGTCTTCCTGTATTTTGGTCAGGAGTCTGTTGTTCGAGTTTTTGGCAGTTTATTTACCGAGCACTCTCTTTCTCCCAGATGCAGCCCTAAAAGCTATTAGGGAGAACAGGGTGAGTAAGAAAGGGTCCCTACCCTGAAGGCATTCACAGTATAATTTTTTATAGAATGGATTTTAGAGAAGCCTCTTAACGTCAAATTAGACTATGACACTCCATGTAAATCACAACTGACCTAGATGTACACACCCATTTGTCCTTATAATTACAAGTGATTCATCGTTACCTCTAAATGACCACCTGTTCCTTCAAAACATTCCTAAGACATTAGGTAAATAGGCAATTCTATTTTCATACTCTTTGTATTTTCCCCTTAAAACGACATGGCTAATATTATTGTTGTAGTAATAAGAGCTTAATCTTAATATACGTAAAGAGAATATTAAATTGACTATAATACCTATTATGTTGAAATGTATATTAAAAAAATGAATTTCTATTTTATGACATTTTAAATAGTGGCAGAAATAATATACATACATGTGTATTAGAAGCTCAACTCAAACGGGGACTAGTGTCACATTTGAGACCAGAGCCTGACAATACAAGCCTGTGTAGGGTTTATTGTTGGTGTACATTTTTACAAGATCAGAGAAGAAAGATATTCCACCTGATAGGTTATGGAAAAGGGAGCATTACCCAGGGATGTGAGGTTGGTGACTCCGTCCTACAAGACTTCCATTTAATCCAGTCTTTGTACCTGGAAATCGGATATCGAGAGAAGGGACAGACAAGGATTCTTGTTTTGGCCATTTCTCTGCTTTGTTTCTAGTGCACATTCTGCTTAAAGTCATTTTTTTTTAAAGAAGTCATTTTTCCCCCTATTTGGGAGCTACTTACAAATTATTTTGCTCTGTTTCCTGATTATCTACAGAAACATTTGTTTCATAATGGAAAGGTGAATTTTTAATCAGCATAAATATACCATCTGCCCCTGGGATTTGCCTAGATGCATTCTTTCCTAGTCTTTAAGGTACTTTGTTAACAGAGCTCCATCAGTTCTTTTTTGCTTAGGTTATTTGGCATATATCATGTCTCCTGACATTTATCAGTAATGGGTCTCCAGGCTCTCCTAATAGTCCTTTTTATCTTGACCTAATTAACTTTATCTGATCATGGAAAACTTATATTTTCTAATTATCCTTGAGATGATGGGCTTCATTATTACCTTGAATGAATTTTACATTGCAAACTTAACACCATTTTGTTCCTAATGATAATGAAAAATAGCACTTACATCGAGTTTTAAAATTAAACAAACAGAATTTTTAAAGGCCTTTCTACATTACATGCAATCCTTACTGCAAAACTGAGGGAAATGGTTTATGCTCATGCGTGGTTTCATGTCACAAGTGATTCTGCAGTAAACATGACAGACATGGTTTCCTCCTTCCTATCACTTTATGGTGGAGAAATGTTTATTATGAATGAAGGAGGCATGTTTTTATAAGAAATCTATAGCCCAGAGAACTTAAGTGTCTTGCCCTGAGTCATTGTATGTGATAGAATTTATCTGGGTGTGTGATCACCCAAACTGGACCAAACTGGAAAAAAAGTAAGAAGGAGATTGTAAAGAGTCTTGGAAAACTGACCAAAGGGTTGGAATGTTTTTTTCTATAGATAACAGGTAGCCATTAGAGGCTTTGGATTGGAGTGGAAATGTAGTCAAAGCTTTTAGAAAAAAAAATTCTGATAGTGAGGTGCCATTCAGTGAATAAGGTTGTAGAGATGTGGAACAACTGAGAAACTATTAATAATTATATGTTTAAGAGAAAACCCTGAAATAATGGAATGAATGATAGGCTGGGATGGGACAAATAGAGGAGACACTATAATGAGAAAATGGGGGAGGACTTGGTAGCTGATTACATAGAAGGAAAAGAGAAGTCAATGATGTTTGAAAGAAAAACTTGGTAATAACCGATAGCAGTAAGAGCAAAGAGCATCAGTTAAGAGAGAAGCCCAAATGTCCATTCAGGGGGCTTCTTTCTAAGATCCTATCTTTGATGACTGTATTTCCTAAAGCCAGGAACAATGTTCCTCCCTGCTGTCTTCATTCTGCATCCAACCTAAGCGTTGCTTCCTCTCTTCTGGTCTGTCCTGAGGGAAGAAGGAGAAATTCTCCCGAAGATTTGAAATTACGAGAAAATGGAGCGAAGGTTTTCACTCCAAAGTGGGTCTTTCCCTGCATGTGTGAAATGATAGGACCGCTAGACAGGTGTGTGCCATGTACGGAGTGTTGACTGAGTGGGTTGCTTCCTAGGCATTTTTTGTCGACCACAACTCGCGTACCACCACTTTCATCGATCCCCGGCTCCCGCTTCAGAGCAGCAGACCCACGAGCGCGCTGGTGCATCGACAGCACCTGACCAGGCAGCGCAGCCACAGCGCAGGCGAGGTGAGTCCTGAGCCTTAGCGACCGACCTGTTGGCTGATAGAAGCACGGGATGTGGGGTTTATGGAATCGTGCTGGCTCTTTCTTATTGTTTTGTTTTTCTAGTTTGATTTAGAGACTATCATTTGGAGGCTGAAAGTGTTGGAATGTTAACGGGGTTTCTCTGGAAACTCATAGAGCCTAAATTACAGGTTTAAAAAGTAGGACATGTGAGGAAAGTTTGAAGAAATTAGAGATTTAGAAAAAAAAAAAATTCAGTGGATGGTGAGGGAATTCATAATGCAGTACAGTGTTCAAGAGAGGATGATGATGAGCCCTTTTGCATACCTAAGAGCAGCTTCATAGGAAGCAATGAATGTAACTTTTTTAGGGGATTAAAATTAGGTTAAAGATAAGGAAGTTTCTTAAGTGAGGATTGCTGGATTAGATTAAAATCTTCGGCCAATGCTATGGGGTTGTGGCATCCTCACTAATATTCTTTAAGGTTAGGATATGTATGAGGGTTGATTTATGTACTCTTAAGTGCTTAGAGAAAATGGGTAGCATTAAGAATTACTAAAAGCTCTACCGTACTCTATTATACTTTGCTAGTTTGCAGTGTCCCATGGTAACCACATGAGGGCTGTCTAATAATCTAACCAGAAAAAAAAAAAAGAAAGAAAAAAGAGAAAAGAAATAATCTCTTCCTGTTTCCCTTTTTCTGTAGCAGGTTAAATAAATAAAACAGGAATGCTTTAGGTCACATATTTTCTCCTTAATAAAGACTTACGCTTTGAATGTCATATATTATCACTTGATATACATTGTTTCTAAAAATTCCCTTAGACAAGAAGAATTAAGATTCTTTTCCTGAATGCCATTTCCACGTTCCATCTATGTGCATATCATATTTTCAGTATTATATTGTATGTCAAATATTTTTGTAGCTTCTATTATAAGAAAAGATTATGAATGTAATAAATAACTGGATTTGATTCATCAAAATTCCACTCTTGGAATTTCCCCTCATGATTTACATACTGGCTCTAATGATTATGTGTGTTTGCTGGTTGTAAGTGAAGACATAGAAGAGTACACACGAGAAGCTCACATAAAAATGTTATATAAATCTATTGCAGGATGAGGTATGCACAAAAATATTCATGTTTTATGAGTAGCTAATAAATCTCTACCTGGCTGTCATATAAAACATTAGTGGTGAACTGGATGATGCTAATAGCATTCATCTAAAAAGCAGAACAGACCTCTCACCTTTGGACCTTGTGCATGATATGTAGCATATCAGGGCCCTGCCTCGTTTTATCGCGCAACTAGTGCACTTTAGATGCTTGCCTTATTTGACGTCACAATATGACGCTGGCTGTTCAGTCTGATCAGGACTACGTGCATGAGATTAGTAGCTATACTTATATTTTCTTTCAACTCCTCTGCCTCAGAACTTGAATTAGTTTCATGGTCTAGCAGTAGGGATACTAAGGTACACATTAAAATTTGAATGAGGACTTCTCTTCTTATTGACGGAAGTTGAGCAGTGGAACAGAGACGACCCCATAAAGACTCAGCATTCAGTCTCAGCGTTGTTAAACCCTTGAGGGGAATGTGCTTTCTGCCCCAGCTGTCGGAAGCACGCACATCCTGCAGTAATACACACGTTTATCACGGCTTGCCCACTGATAATGGTCTGGTTTTATGGTCTGGTTTGAAGAAGCAGGGTGTCAAGGAGAAGACCTTTGGCTGTTCTGGGAAATGATGACACAAGGCAACTTACTGACAGGAGGGAAAGTATATGTTGGTAGATTGAAATGGTAAGTTTGGTGACTGACAAGGTATAGTTAATGATTGAATCTCTCCCAAGAGGGGCTGACTTCATTTCTCAGAGCCAATAACTCAAGAGAAGCAGAGTGGGAAATTTCTGGTTACATTCCCAAGTCTTCTCAGCCATTCTCTTAGACTTATTTAGCAAATATTCCAGGTAATAGAAATTTTGGTATCTCTTCCATCCAACAAATGAATACTTACTAAACACCTGTAGTGTAGAAACGTGGTTGGTGTGAGGGATACAAGTAAATAATGTATGTTCCTGTGTTCTTATTAAGGGGAGAATATATAAAACTAACCATAATCCAGATGAATAAGAATACAAGCAAAAAATGCTTTATAGACTGTTAATAATGGCAGCTGCTTCAGAAATGTACCCCGAGTGCTGTGGGTGCTCAGAGAAGGTGACATTTAGTGTCAGCTTGAAGGGAAGGGAAGGCTTCATGGAGGAGGGGCTGTTTGAACTACACATTGAAGAATGAATGAGAACATTCTTGAAGGATAAACAAGCAGTCGAGTGTGGGGACGATATTTCCAGCTTTAGTGCCTTTAGAAAAACCCTCTCTGAACACCTAACGGATGCAGTATGATAAAATGGTTGTGAGGGTTTGAATGGGTGGGAGTAGAAACTGTATTTTAAAAGTACCAATTTATAAATCCAGGAGGTTGTTTTGCCTTTTGTTCTCTTACTCTTATTCAACTGTTCTACTGTTGTCTTAAAAGACTTCTGTAGTATGGGGGGAAAATGCTAAAACAGAAGCTAAAGCAGTGTTAGAGTTTTCTGGTAAGATTATTAATGGGCGTTTTTATTTATCTCCTTGTATGTATGAGTTTCTAAGCCTATAATCAGTATGTAACTAATTCAGGTTGGGGCAACCCTATTTAGCTCCTCCACACCTGCTGTGATTAGCTTGCTGGTGTGGGAGGTTCAAACCAGAAAAAGCTGTTGTACTGGGTGCTCTAATAGGCATGTAAAATTGCTTCTGAGGAGGTAATATCCAACTTGGAAACCCACATGAAGACTGCTGCTCTTCAACCCCTCCTCTGCTGAGGCAGGGAATTCCCTGACCTGCCTTGGCCAAAAGAAGGTATATCCTGGCACTGCCCGATGAATTTTGTACCACCCAAGTGTTCTCTCTGATTGTACTTTTGCAGGTTTGTGTTTTGTCGGGTAGAAGTTATTTCTGAGGAACAGGTATTCAGCATCTACATCCCCAAGAGGTGTAGGCATTTTGAGCTACTCCTCTACCATTTGGTCAACAGTTACTGCCCTGGCCCCTCTCAGGGACGTTATACCCCAAGCCATCCCCTCAATTCAGCAACTGAAGCAGAGCTTTTGAGAGTCCTGTGTCAGCTCTTCAGCTAGCCTCTGTTCTGATCAGTTGGTACTTAACAATGCTCATTGTCAAGTGTCCTGAACAACTTGGCTTGGGGTACTGATGTAAAGTATTCTAGGATTTGGTGCAGAACAAAAACACTGCTTGTGTTTGCAGGTAGGAGAAGATTCTCGACATGCAGGACCACCAGTTCTTCCCAGGCCATCAAGTACGTTCAATACAGTTAGTAGGCCACAGTACCAGGACATGGTTCCAGTGGGTATGTCATCTCTTTCCCAAAGTCTTTATCTTTGCTTTTCATGTCCGTGTGTACCATGCATTCTCTGCTGATACACTTCCCTATTGTCAGCCTGCTACATTTGCCCTGTACTGAAAAACTGCTGCATTATCCCTAAGAAATCGATTTGAGTCTCAAAACACTTATGTCTTGTAAAATCCTATAGGATGAGAATTTTTTCTACTACTCTACCTTACCTGAGTAGAACTATTATATTAGATTGTTGAAGTTAAGGAAAAATAAGTTCTTAAGGCAGCTGTATTGTGTGGTCATTTTAAATTAGGCATTTGGACAAGCATTTATTTAGTATATATCTTAATGCTTGAGACAGAGTTTAAAAGGTGTGTGAGCCTCACAAAATAAGAAAGCAATGATGGCACATTCTTAAGGGCTTTTGTAGCAAATGCAAGACAGCAAAAGTCTCCAAAATTGTAAAATAAAAATAAATGAATGTAGGCAAATTGGCCTAAAGAACAACTTGAGTTGTTAGTAAAATGATGAGGTTGAAGTAGATCAGTTTTCAAACCTAGAGCCCCTAAGGCAGGTGGAGTGGACAGACTGGCAGGAGGCCAGATGGACTCCCTGTTCCATCTTAAATTTGAGCAACTCTCCATTTGTCTGGTTTTGCTTTAAATTTTTACTTTTTTAAGAAAGACTTTACCATGAAATATAATGCAGTGCCCATGTCCTAAAAGGTTCGACAGTCACTGAATAAGAAGAAACCTTGGGTAGAAATTGAACAGTCTATGTTTTATTATGCTGTTACTCATATGATACTAAATGCTGCACATAGAATTTTAAAGTACTATAAAATTGTCGTTTAAAAAGTTATCTAGTTTCTGATCTTAGATAGGATGTAAAAACTGCTGACAAAACCTCAATTATAAAAATGTTTTTATTATATGTGGTGAAATGTGCAGTTAGGGACACTTTGAGTTTGACAATGGGATTCCATACTAGCAGATAGTATTTTTTTTATTTTATTTACATTTTACTAAAATTAGCATGATGCAGCTAAAATCTGAAGTGGCAAATGTCTAGAGAATTATACTTCTTTTGAGTGATATTTTGTTAAAATAAGGCATGTTTCTTGATCATATTTATGAGCACAAGAGTATTGACTGAACTAGGATCTCTGATGTTTGAGAATTCAGACACTCAGTTCTGTAATTTAAATATATCTGTATTTCTGATTATAAATAAATGGAATCAAGATGAATTATCTTAAGTAAGCAAATTACTTTCTTGACAAAAGAGTATTAACAGAGCCTTTAGTAAACGTTAATTAAATTTAAAATTTCTGTAAACATTAGCCAGCCTTGACTAAGATATAGATTTTCCTTTTAAAATATTATGTACATAATTGATGATGCTGGTCGTCTTGTAGCTGTTGGTGTAGTTGGTTGGTAAAGAGCTACCCTGTGGCTTAATGGCATTTATTTCCACGTAGAATTTGGGAATGGTTTGCCTCTGCATATTGGTAGTTGCTGCTGGCAACTACGGTATTTTAGCAACTCTTGCTCTACCTCTTCACCTCTGTAGGTGGCTGACATTTAATCAGAAGATGGTTTTCCATTTTTAACAATTGCTTATAAGGTTGATTTTAGTAAGCAGTAGCATAAAACAATCAGTATCTAGAATCTTGTTGGTGATCTCATCTTGCAATTTGATAATAAATATGGCTCATCAGATGAGTTTAATGAGTGCTTAAGTCAGTCATACCTAACAGATCTAAGTCCAATACTCATATAACAGGATAGACACAAATTGGAATTTAAGCATCTATAGTGGCTCTAAACTATGACTTTGAATACAAGGAATATTAACCAGAAAAACAAAACTTTAAAAGTCTGGATTTATGTGCATAAAATAACAGATTTTAAAATATTGTTACATATGTATGTTTTTTCAGCTTACAATGACAAGATTGTTGCATTTCTGCGCCAGCCCAACATCTTTGAAATTCTACAGGAGCGTCAACCTGATCTTACCAGGAATCACTCACTCAGGTAACCATAATATTGGTATTTCATTCAGGTTACATAAGCCCCAACCATTAAATCTTCAGTAACACTGATAATTGTCTTGGAAATTCACTCTTGCTTTGTGGCATTCTGAACAAAGACATCTTGTACACAAATACCTTGTTATTAATATCAGGTCAATGTAGTCCTGGCTTTTCTCTGTTAAGTATGAGGACTGAATGAAACTGACTAAAGAACCTGGAACCAACTTTAAAGAAGAAATATGAAAATTTCACAGCCAAGAATGCATCCTAGATGTGCAGATTATAACAAAAATAATAAGACACTGCCTATTAGAATGTAACTTGAGTAAACAAAAGTAACATAGAGTTTATTGAATTGAGATTTATAAAATCCTAGACTTGGTATTCACAATTTTCCATAATAAAAACACAGTGGAACCCAAGGAAGAAATCTGATCCTCTCCAGAGCCTAGCATTCCCCTGCAGGAACCCTTTCTTCTAAACAACTCTTCAGTGCATCACACTTTAAGCCCAGTTTTCCTTTCCTGAATACATGCTGTTCCTTTTCCTTGGCAACTCTTCTCTTCTTCTATGTTTGGCAAGATTTTTCTTTTTAAATTCAATGTAAGATGCCCCTCCTTGAAGCCTATCGGTCCCACTGTGGACTCTCAGGCTCATGACCTAGTGTAGTATTTCTCAACTTTGGTGTGCTAGGCATCAGAGAGGTGGAGATGGAAAGACGTGGGGGTTTCTGCTGAAAATCCTGCATAACTCAAAGCCCATTTGGTCTACATGCCACGTTAACTGACAGGAATACATTTGCCCAATGGTGCCATCCTGCCCCGTGGCAGTGATTCTCAAATATTGCTCCACTAAGTTGCGTCAAGCTGTTTTTATCAGCATTACTGGGGAGTTTTATAAGGTACAGAATGCCAGGTCTTGCTTCCCCCAACTCCTCTCCCTTCTCTGAATTTATACCCTCTGTCCTCCCATGCCCTGCCCAGAAATTTAATTTAGGAGGTCTGGGGTAGAGCTCAAGCATTTAATTTCTTAAAACCTCACTGTAGCTTGTTCGGGGTCTCTTCCCTCCGCCATCACTGAACTGCCCTGGAGACCGAGGGGAGGGTAGCCTCACTGAGACTGCCAGCTCTGGAGGGGCCCCACCAGTCGAAGCTGCAACAGTCCTTGGGACTGCGGGCCAGTTGTTTCAACAAGTAACTTAAAGACAAAATGGAAAAACAAGGAGGTTTGTGCCTGAGATCATGTTGATGTGAAGCCAGGGATGGCCACCTTGTGCCAGTGAGTACAACTTGGAGGAGCTTCAAGATGGCTGAAGAGTAAGAGGCGGAGATCACCTTCCTCCCCAACGATACACCAGAAATACATCTACACGTGGAACAACTCCTACAGAACACCTACTGAACGCTGGCAGAAGACCTCAGACCTCCCAAAAGGCAAGAAACTCCCCACGTACCTGGGTAGGGCAAAAGAAAAAACAGAGACAAAAGAATAGGGACGGGACCTGCACTAGTGGGAGGGAGCTGTGAAGGAGGAAAGGTTTCCACACACTAGGAAGGCCCTTTGCGGGCGGAGACTGCGGGTGGCGGAAGGGGGGAAGCTGCGCAGCAACAGGGGTGCAGAGGTCAAAGCGGAGAGATTCCCGCACAGAGGATCGGTGCTGACCGGCACTCACCAGCCCGAGAGGGTTGTCTGCTCACCCGCCGGGGCCGACGGGGGCTGGGAGCTGAGGCTCAGGCTTTGGTCAGAGTACCGGGAGAGGACTGTGGTTGGCAGCGTGAACACATCCTGCAGGGAGTTAGTGCGCCATGGCTAGCCAGGAGGGAGTCTGGGAAAAAGTCTGGACCTGCAGAAGAGGCAAGAGGCTTTTTCTTGCCTCTTTGTTTCCTTGTGCGCGAGGAGAGGGGATTCAGAGCGCTGCTTAAAGGAGCTCCAGAGACTGGCGCGAGCCGCGGCTATCAGCATGGACCCCAGAGACGGGCATGAGACGCTAAGGCCGCTGCTGCTGCCACCAAGAAGCCTGTGTGCAAGCACAGGTCACTATCCACACCTCCCCTACCAGGAGCCTGTGCAGCCCGCCACTGCCAGGGTCCCGTGATCCAGGGACAACTTCCCCGGGAAAACGCACAGCGTGCCTCAGGCTGGTGCAACGTCACGGCGGCCTCTGCCGCCGCAGGCTCACCCCGCACTCCGTACTCCTCCATCCCCCCGGCCTGAGTGAGCCAGAGCCCCCGAATCAGCTGCTCCTTTAACCCAGTCCTGTCTGAGCGAAGAACAGATGCCCTCAGGCGACCTACACGCAGAGGCGGGTCCAAATTCAAAGCTGAACCCCCGGAGCTGTGCGAACAAAGAAGAGAAAGGGAAATCTCCCCCAGGAGCCTCAGGAGCCACGGATTAAACCTCCACAATTAACGTGATGAACCCTGCATCTGTGGAATACCTGAATAGAAAACGAATCATCCCAAATTGAGGAGGTAGAATTTGGGAGCAACGATATATATATTTTTTTTTCCCTTTTTCTCTCTTTGTGAGTGTGTATGTGTATGCTTCTGTGTGTGATTTTGTCTGTATAGCTTTGCTTTTACCATTTGTCCTAGGGTTCTCTCTGTCGGGTTTTTTTTTTTAATTACTGAAAAAATTTTTTTTCTTAGTAATTATTTTTTATTTTAATAACTATTTTATTTTACTTTATTTTATTTTTATTTTATGTATTTATTTATTTATTTTTTTTGTGGTACGTAGGCCTCTCACTGTTGTGGCCTCTCCTGTTGCAGAGCACAGGCTCCAGACGCACAGGCTCAGCGGCCATGGCGCATGGGCCCAGCCGCTCCTTGGCATGTGGGACCTTCCCGGACCGGGACACGAACCCGTGTCCCCTGCATCGGCAGGTGGACTCTCAACCACTGCGCCACCAGGGAAGCCCTATTTTATTTTATTATATTTTATTTTATCTTCTTTGTTCTTTCTTCCTTTTTTTTCTCCCTTTTATTCTGAGCCGTGTGGAGGACAGGCTCTTGGTGCTCCAGCCAGGCATCAGGGCTGTGCCACTGAGGTGGGAGAGCCAAGTTCAGGACACTGGTCCACAAGAGACCTCCCAGCTCCACGTAATATCAAACGGCAAAAATCTCCCAGAGATCTCCATCTCAACACCAAGACCCAGCTCCAGTCAACAACCAGCAAGCCACAGTGCAGGACATCCTATGCCAAACAACTAGCAACACAGAAACACAACCCCATCCATTAGCACAGAGGCTGCCTAAAATCATAATAAGGCCACAGACACCACAAAACACACCACCAGACGTGGACCTGCCCACCAGAAAGACAAGATCCAGCCTCATCCACCACAACACAGGCACTAGTCCCTTCCACCAGGAAGCCTACACAACCCACTGAACCAACCTTAGCCACTGGGGACCGACACCAAAAACAACGGGAACTATGAACCTGCAGCCTGCGAAAAGGAGACCCCAAACACAGTAAGTTAAGCAAAATGAGAAGACAGAAAAACATAGCAGATAGGAGCAAGGCAAAACCCCACCAGACCTAACAAATAAAGAGGAAATAGGCAGCCTACCTGAAACAGAATTCAGAATAATGATAGTAAAGATGATCCAAAATCTTCGAAATAGAATGGAGAGAATCACAAGAAATGTTTAACAAGGATCTAGAAGAACTAAAGAGCAAACAAACAATAATAAGCAACACAATAAATGAAATGAAAATTTCTCTAGAAGGAATCAATAGCAGAATAACTGAGGCAGAAAAACGGATAAGTGACCTGAAAGATAAAATAGTGGAAGTAATGACTGCAGAGCAGAATAAAGAAAAAAGAATGAAAAGAATTGAGGACAGTCTCAGCGACCTCTGGGACAACATTAAAGGCACCAACATTCGAGTTATAAGGGTCCCAGCAGAAGAAGAGAAAAAAAAAGGGACTGAGAAAATATCTGAAGAGATTATAGTTGAAAACTTCCGTAACATGGGAAAGGAAATAGTCAAGTCCAGGAAGTGCAGAGAGTCCCATACAGGATAAATCCAAGGAGAAACATGTCAAGACACATATTAATGGAAGTATCAAAAATTAAATACAAAGAAAATATTTTTAAGGCAGCAAGGGAAAAGCAACAAATAACATACAAGGGAATCCCCATAAGGTTAACAGCTGATCTTTCAGCAGAAACTCTGCAAGCCAGAAGGGTGTGGCAGGACATATTTAAAGTGATGAAAGGGTAAAACCTACAACCAAGGTTGCTCTACCCAGCAAGGATCTCATTCAGATTTACAGACAAGCAAAAGCTAAGAGAATTCAACGCCACCAAACCAGCTTTACAACAAATGCTAAAGGAACTTCTCTAGGCAGGAAACAGAAGAGAAGGAAAAGACATACAATAATAAGCCCAAAACAATTAAGAAAATGGTAATAGGGACATACATATCAATAATTACCTTAAATGTAAATGGATTGAATGCTCCAACCAAAAGACATAAACTGGCTGAATGGATACAAAAACAAGATCCGTATATATGCTGTCTACAAGAGACCCACTTCAGACCTAGGGACACATACAGACTGAAAGTGAGGGGATGGAAAAAGATATTCCATGCAAATGGAGATCAAAAGAAAGCTGGAGTAGCAATTCTCATATTAGACAAACTACACTTTAAAACAAAGTCTGTTACAAGAGACAAAGAAGGACACTACATAATGATCAAGGGATCAAACCAAGAAGAAGATTTAACACTTGTAAATATTTATGCACCCAACATAGGAGCACCTCAATACATAAGGCAAATACTAACAGCCATAAAAGGTGAAATTGACAGTAACACAATCATAGTAGGGGACTTTAACACCCCACTTTCACCAATGGACAGATCATCCAAAATGAAAATAAATAAGGAAACACAAGCTTTAAATGGTACATTAAACAAGATGGACTTAATTGATATTTATAGGACATTCCATCCAAAAACAACAGAATATACATTCTTCTCAGGTGCTCATGGAACATTCTCCAGTATAGATCATATCTTGGGTCACAATTCAAGCCTTCGTAAATTTAAGAAATTTGAAATCGTATCAAGTATCTCTTCCGACCACAAAGCTATGAGACTAGATATGAATTACCGGAAAAAAACCTGTAAGAAATACAAACATATGGAAGCTAAACAACACACTACTTAATGACCAAGAGATCACTGAGGAAATCAAACAGGAAATCAAAAAATACCTAAAAACAAATGACAATGAAAACACGACGACCCAAAACCTATGGGATGCAGCAAAAGCAGTTCTAAGAGGGAAGTCTATAGCTATACAAGCCTGCATTAAGAAACATCTCAAATAAACAACCTAACCTAACACATAAAGCAATTAGAGAAAGAAGAACAAAAAACCCCCAAAGTTAGCAGAAGGAAAGAAATCATAAAGATCAGATCAGAAATGAATGAAAAAGAAATGAAGGAAACGATAGCAAAGATCAATAAACCTAAAAGCTGGTGCTTTGAGAAGATAAACAGAACTGATAAACCGTTAGCCAGACTTACCAAGAAAAAAAGGGAGAAGACTCAGATCGATAGAATTAGAAATGAAAAAGGAGAAGTAACAACCGACACTGCAGAAATACAAAGGATCATGAGAGTTTACTACAAGCAACTATATGCCAATAAAATGGGCAACCTGGAAGAAATGGACAAATTCTTAGAAATGCACAACCTTCTGAGACTGAACCAGGAAGAAATAGAAAATATGAACAGACCAATCACAAGCACTGAAATTGAAGCTGTGATTAAAAATCTTCCAACAAACAAAAGCCCAGGACCAGATGGCTTCACAGGCAAATTCTATCAAACATTTAGAGAAGAGCTAACATCTATCATTCTCAAATTCTTCCAAAATATAACAGAGGGAGGAACACTCCCAAACTCATTCTACGAGGCCAACATCACTCTGATACCAAAACCAAACAAAGATGTCACAAAGAAAGAAAACTACAGGCCAATATCACTGATGAACATAGATGCAAAAATCCTCAACAAAATACTAGCAAACAGAATCCAGCAGCACATTAAAAGGATCATAAATTATGATCAAGTGGGGTTTATCCCAGGAATGCAAGGATTCTTCAGTATATGCAAATCAATTAACGTGATGCACCATATTAACAAATTGAAGGAGAAAAACCATATGATCATCTCAATAGATGCAGAGAAAGCTTTCGACAAAATTCAAAACCCATTTATGATAAAAAACCCTCCATTTATGATAAAAACCCTCCAGAAAGTAGGCATAGAGAGAACTTTCCTCAACATAATAAAGGCCATATATGACAAACCCACAGCCAACATCGTCCTCAATGGTGAAAACTGAAACCATTTCCACTAAGATAAGGAACAAGGCAAGGTTGCCCACTCTCACCACTCTTAGTCAACATAGTTTTGGAAGTTTTAGCCACAGCAGTCAGAGAATAAAAAGAAATAAATGGAATCCAAATTGGAAAAGAAGAAGTAAAGTTGTCACTGTTTACAGATGACATGATACTATATATAGAGAATCCTAAAGATGCTACCAGAAAGCTACTAGAGCTAATCAGTGAATTTGGTAAAGTAGCAGGATACAAAATTAACACACAGAAATCTCTTGCATTCCTATACAGTAATGATGAAAAATCTGAAAGTGAAATTAAGAAAACACTGCCATTTACTATTGCAACAAAAAGAATACAATATCTAGGAATGAACCTACCTGAGGAGACAAAAGACCTGTATGCAGAAAGTTATAAGACACTGATGAAAGAAATTAAAGATGATACAAATAGATGGAGAGATATACCATGTTCTTGTATTGGAGGAATCAACATTGTGAAAATGACTCTACTACCCAAAGCAATCTACAGATTCAATGCAATCCCTATCAAACTACCACTGGCATTTTTCACAGAACTGGAACAAAAAATTTCACAGTGTGTATGGAAACACAAAAGACTCCTAATAGCCAAAGCAATCTTGAGAAAGAAAAACGGAGCTGGAGGAATCAGGCTCCTTGGCTATACTACAGACTATACTGCAAAGCTACAGTAATCAAGACAGTATGCTACTGACACAAAAACAGAAATATAGATCAATGGAACAGGTTAGAAAGCCCAGAGATAAACCCACACACCTTATTTTTGATAAATGAGGCAAGAATATACAGTGGAGAAAAGACAGCCTCTTCAATAAGTGATGCTGGAAAACTGGACAGCTACATGTAAAAGATTGAAATTAGAACACTCCCTAACACCATACACAAAAATAAACTCAAAATGGATTAAAGACCTAAATGTAAGGCCAGACACCATCAAACTCTCAGAGGAAAACATAGGCAGAACACTCTATGACATAAATCACAGCAAGTTCCTTTTTGACCCACCTCCTAGAGAAATGGAAATAAAAACAAAAATAAACAAATGGGACCTAATGAAACTTCAAAGCTTTCGCACAGCAAAGGAAACCATAAACAAGATGAAAAGACAACCCTCAGAATGGGAGAAAATATTTGCAAATGAAGCAACTGACAAAGGATTAATCTCTAAAACATACAAGCAACTCATGCAGCTCAATATGAAAAAAGCAAACAACCCAATACAAAAATGGGCAGAAGACTTAAATAGACATTTCTCCAAAGAAGATATACAGATTGCCAACAAACACATGAAAGAATGCTCAACATCATTAATCATTATAGAAATGCAAATCAAAAGTACAATGAGATATCATCTCATACCGGTCAGAATGGCCATCATCAAAATATCTAGAAACAATAAATGCTGGAGAGGGTGTGGAGAAAAGGGAACCCTCTTGCACTGTTGGTGGAATGTAAATTGATACAGCCACTATGGAGAACAGTATGGAGGTTCCTCAAAAAACTAAACATAGAACTACCATACGACCCAGGAATCCCACTACTGGACATATACCCTGAGAAAACCATAATTCAAAAAGAGTCATGTACCAAAATATTCATTGCAGCTCTATTTACAATAGCCAGGACATGGAAGCAACCTAAGTGTCCATCAACAGATGAATGGATAAAGAAGATGTGGCACATATATACAACGGAGCATTACTCAGCCATAAAAAGGAATGAAACTGAGTTATTTGTAGTGACGTGGATAGACCTAGAGAGTGTCATACAGAGTGAAATAAGTCAGAAGGAGAAAAACAAATACCGTATGCTAACACATATATACGGAATCTAAAAAAAAAAGAACCTAGGGGCAAGACAGGAATAAAGATGCAGACCTACTAGAGAATGGACTTGAGGACATGGGGAGGGGGAGGGGTAAGCTGGGACAAAGTGAGGGAGTGGCATGGACATATATACACTACCAAACGTAAAATAGGTAGCTAGTGGGAAGCAGCTGCATAGCACAGGGAGATCAGCTCGGTGCTTTGTGACCACCTAGAGGGGTGGGATAGGGAGGGTGGGAGAGAGGGAGATGCAAGAGGGAAGAGATATGGGGACATATGTATATGTATAACTGATTCACTTTGTTATAAAGCAGAAACTGACACAGCATTGTAAAGCAATTATACTCTAATAAAGATGTTAAAAACTCTCTGTGTAATTCCAGTGGCTCATCCAGGTGTCATAACCTCTGGTCTAGACACTAATTTGATCATTAATTATGTATCAAGTTGTCCCTCCTATTATTTTGGTTATGTGACTTTTGTGATTTAATTTCAGTTTTCAAGTCCTTATGCTTAATTTTCCAATTAGGTTATAAGCTCCTTGCAAGTAGGGATTTCATCCAACTCCTCATTATTTCTCCTTCCTCACTGCTGAAATATCTAGAATAGCACTTTGCATATATAGTAAATGTAGGTGTATGTCGATATGAAATATGAAATGTAGGTATATGTTTATATGAAATATAATTTACCAGATATCCTTCTTATGATGTTCTTAGTCTCTCATATCTTTAAAATCATCATTACTTTCTAAAGTTTCTAAAGGCTAGAAGTACACATAATTTCAAGTATGATAGTACAAACATTGCTTATACAGAACTCCTGGTTTCACATAGTTAACATCTAACTCAGGTTTCAGTGTTTTCCCCAACTTGGTAAGCGTGCTGTTCTCAGTCAGGAAAAATTATATAAGCTTTAATTTTGTATATTTGTATATTATAGCATCTACTCAGCAACTCATGGTCCTCTAGAGAGTCTTCTGTAAAAATAACGTTGCAGAAATGAGCCCCTCAGTTTTCTAATGAGAGATCTTAGAGGTTCTGGGCTGAAAAACAAAAGAAACAAACATACAAACAAAATCCCTGCTCTTTCGCAAAGCACAAAATAAGGAGAACTCTATTTTCTCTCTTTGTTACCAACTTCAGCCACAACCCCTCCTCCCCCCACGTCTAGTCAGTATCTGTTCCTCTGAAAGAACCGTGCCGCAGCAAAAAGCAAGAAAAAGGGAACTCAAGAAGTTTTCTACTTTTGCTCTGCACCTCCACATTATTATTAATTTAACATATCTTCACATCTCTCTCATCAGAGAAATAAGATGATATAATCTACCTGAACAAGGCATCTAACATCATTATCCTTTTTTTTTTTTTTGCGGTACTAAGGCCTCTCACTGTTGTGGCCTCTCCCGTTGCGGAGCACAGGCTCCGGACGCGCAGGCTCAACGGCCATGGCTCACGGGCCCAGCCACTCCGCAGCATGTGGGATCTTCCCGGACCGGGGCACGAACCCGTGTCCCCTGCATCGGCAGGCAGACTCTCAACCACTGCTCTGCCAGGGAAGCCCTAACATCATTTTTCTTTAATGACTTAAGAGATCCTTAACCAATCCTGAAGAAGAAAAAGCTGCAGGCCCCTTTGGTAGCTTCCAGTTTTGTTTTTGTTTTCCTTTCTGCTTTTTAGAGTCTTAAAAGGCTCTAATCTCCTAAAGATTGTTGAAGATTTTCATTTTTTAATGACACCCGGGGTCCTCAGTTAAGTACAATCTCACGTGGTAGTCTATTGCTAAGATATTATTTGATAGATTTTAAAATAAGTTTCCATCTTATTTCAAAACTTATTTATAAATGTCCTTTTACTCTTTCTATAGCTATAGAATTTGACCATAGAAAGCATGAGCGGTCATGACAAGTAGAAAGAAGCAGGAACTTACATCAATGAGATAATGCTGTTCCTCTTACACAGAGTGTGTGTCACAAGTGTGCTTTTAGTCTGAAAAGCTGTTGATAGTTTAGCATTTTGCTTATCATAACAACATAATGGGGAAGTTTGTACATCTAAAGGAACACCCTGTTTCATATAGTTAAAAACTGCATTGTAAGGAGCATTCCCACAAATGAAGGGGCGGGGAACTCGCTGGGGTTCTTGAATCTCATATTTCAGTGATACATTTGATAAGAAGTTTATGCATGGAATGGAGTCACTGATTGTGTGTCAAAGCTAACTGTGGAACTATATTCATATCCCGAGCTCTGTGTACACTTCATCACCCGTGGTACAGCCACTTAAAGGAAATATCCCTTCTTATTTTCTCCATAACATAATGAGGAAATAAGCATCAGCCCTTGGGAGATTCAAGTAGGTACACCTCTGTGCTTTGTGATTTTCTTGTTTTGCTTGCGATTCCTTGCTATCCAGAGGATAGCAAACAGTTTGTTTAGTTTGTATCCATATACAGCTTTCTCCTCCTTGAGACCCGCCTTGTGTATCTTTTCCTGTAGAATGGCTATGGTTTTTCGTGCATTGGGATGTGGCTTTTGCTTTCAACTGTTGTTTTCAAATCACCACTTCTTCTAACTTCATCTATCAAGCAAATGTGCATGCTACCAAGTTGTCCTCTTTTTTTTTTTTTTTAACCTCAGAAGAGGTTTGCTCAGAAAACTCAACATCCAGAAGTCAGTACCACCTCCATCAAATGGATCAAGTTCCGTTGGATTAGTATATCCTACTCTTGGTTCTCAGTGAAAGACAGTAATCCTACTAAAAAGCTTTATAACATTAAAATAAAATGCTCTAATATTTTATCCAAAGACAAATGTATTCATTTAAAAAACTATGCATTTAAAAAACAACCTTTTAAGCATATTTTACAGATGAATGTAATGTATACAAATTGAATAAACTTTTTGGTGTACAACATTGTATTATGAACAAGGAGCTAAGTACCATGAAACTGAACTGAGTTGAGAATTCCCCTTTTGTGTGACTATTGGATTCAACCAGTAAATCTACTCCCTACTAGTCCAGCTTTCCTCAGACATCAGTGATAATTATTTTGGGCTCTAGGTCAATTCCTCCTTGAGTGCTTCCTAAAAAAATTTCCTTCCCGTGAGGATGTGATCTGTGATACCTTTTTTTTCTCTTCTGGGTAAATTGGGCCATTTCCTATTTTATGTCACTGGTAAATCAATAACTTGGAAGTCAAGAAATTCTGAGCTACAAAAAGTAAATGAGGGGCTTCCCTGGTGGCGCAGTGGTTGAGAGTCCACCTGCCGATGCAGGGGACACGGGTTCGTGCCCCGGTCCGGGAAGATCCCACATGCCGTGGAGCTGCTAGGCCCGTGAGCCATGGCCGCTGAGCCTGCGTGTCCGGAGCCTGTGCTCCGCAACGGGAGAGGCCACAACAGTGAGACGTCAGAGTACCGCAAAAAAAAAAAAAAAAAAAAAAGATAAATGAATACGTCTCTCAGGGTTCACCAGAATAGAAGCAAACGCACTCTGACCTTTTATTTCTTCCCATAATCCCATTTTAAGAGCCCTAGAATTTTGTTATTGCTAAAATTATGCTCTTAATTTTGTTTTCATTTTAAAAATAGTGCATCCATTGTGAAATTATCAAGCAATACAGAATTTTATGAAATAAAAAGTTAAAGTTCCCAAAAGCTGGCTTTCATAAAACAAATTCCAGTGTTCAAAATTTCTAACTTATTTCTTGTCCAGTTTTATAACAGATGAGTTTTTCTGCATTTACTATTGGGCTGGAAATGTTAATCTCAGTTAACATCTGATCTACTTGGTCAAAATAGCATAAATTTCCCTTTGCCAATCTTTGTGCATTTTCCTGTTATGACCTGCCTAGCTCTGTCTCATCGTCTTCTCCTAATTTGTTTACTGTTCTCTCAGATGTCTGGAACCGACATGACAAACTTTCTTGTTTATGTAACAGGAAAACTGCATTGAAACTATTATTTTCCTATGAAAAATTTGCATAAGCATAATTCCTGAATTTTTTTAAACACCTGATTAAAATAATTTATTGACACCACATAGTGTTATTTGGAGAGTTCTGGTCTGTCTCCCAACTGGGAGACCAGCATTAACAATGACACTTAGAAAGTAGTAGAATATAGATCTTAAGAGTTCAGATTTGGGGTCAAACAGACCTGGTTTGAATTCTGGCTCTGCAGTTTACTCACCAGACTTTGAATGAGGCATTTAACCCCTCCAACTCTTAGTTTCCCCATCTGTAAAATGGTGATAGGAATTTCTAACTTGCAGTGTCCTTTTGAAGATTAAATGTGATAATGTATTTACAGCCCCTGGTACAACGTAAGCAATAGAAAGCATACAACAAATTTAAAGTAATATTGTATTAGTAATCTGTCCTTCACTTCTTTATTGTATTACAAGGACTCAGTTTAAAGTAAGTTACCCCTAAATGTACTGATTCTCAATACCATTATCCCTAAGACTGATCATATGCATAAATGGCATCATGTGATTCTGTGGACATAGTTAAAATACAGGAAGGGTACCTTGAGTTCCATAATTAACTTCTGTGTAGGAAGGTTTTCTAGTGTTGTGCTTATACTGTGTCCTATAGGAAGCTTTGTTCTAAAATTGTTTACATGTATGTGATGAAACCAGCCTTCACTGCTCCATGCCTGCACAGAGGACTGAGCCTTCTGGCTCAAGGTTCAGTACAAATTACTGAAGGCCAAACATCATGGCAAAGTCATTGACATAACATTTTAGAAGCCATCCAAAGTTGAATTAAAACATCTTCTCAGGCAGTAATCTTCTCGTAGATCTAATGAGAGGTTTGAGATATTGCTACCTAGGACAGTAAGGAACACAGATTCTTAGTCCCTGATATCTATTCTACGGCTTCTGCAGAAGGAATAATTGCTGCTTATGTTTTATGTGAATGGATATGCCAAGATGTAGTAGTTTTATAGGCTTTTGACCTGTACATCCTGTAAATACCTAGTTTTCACATTTTCCATGCGTGGAATCTTGTAACGATTAATTTTTAAATAACTATACAATCACTTAAGATAGAAGAGGCCCAAAAGAAAAACCCTCATAGCCAAGATTAGTTTAGATTCTCTTTAAGTATTACACCCAGGTATTTGTTAAACCACTTTCCCATAAATAAAGTTCCTTCATATAACTTTTCAAGATTTCCCAAATTACGAGTATGTTCATCCACTGGATATTTATTCCGAAGCCTTGTATTTTCTGGCTAACCAATGATTCGATCAGGGTTTTCAGACCATTTTCTTACATGAAGAATAACCATGTTTTAGGTATGTCTCTTCCACTATTGATTTTTGCTATATTCTGTTGCATTTATCAAGAAAAGAGTTCAGCAAAATGTCATCCTTCTTCAGTAGCTCATCAGATGTGGACCCTGTGTGGACCAAAGAAAAATATCAGTATGGATTCCAGCCTCAATGCTTTTCCCAAACTCAAGAGAATAATAAAGTCATGCAGAATGCATTACCATTTGTGATAGCACAAAATGGTTTTCAATGAAATATGATTTTTACATATATATTTAAATTTCTAAGTTATTAGTAAATCAGAAGCATTTCTTACAAAGCAAACAAAATACACATCCCCTCTATGTTAATAATGTAATTTTTTTTTCTTTTTGGTCTTTCGCAGTGGGTTTAAATAGTTGTGGGAACTGTCTTCAGAAAAATTTACTTGGCTAAAGTTAAAATCTCCTTATTTCATGCACATTGTCCTACATACAAATGGGTACATCCCATTGAATAAGTCCTTACTCTGTTCCTTGAGGGTACATTTTACAGAAAACATTCTTGCAGACCCATCAGGGTGCCCTTATACCAAAAATCAGGTATCTTATGTGTCTGAATTTTATAGCTTACAATAGAAATGGCATAATGTTACCATCTGTGCTTAAAATGTTTAAAAACATCTCGTGTTTTTCTACCATATGTTTTCTTACACACTTTATTCCAAGTCAAGTACAAGCTACATGAAGTCAAGATATGTAACTTGCTCATCTTTTTAATCCTCATGGGACCTCACATCTTATATTGAATAAAGTGGGTGTTTGAGAAATATTTGGTAAATTAATCAATTTCATAGCAATATATTTGGGACTTAATGATAGCACCTAAAACTATTTATCCCAAAGGGCAAGTAACTACATTTCCAGTACACAAAATCACATATATAAATAATCCATCTTTTTAATACAACAACTTATATATCTTTGTATGTTCCAGTATGTTATTTTAGATCTCAGGAAATGATAGCATAACAATGATTTATTTTGAAAACTTGGCTAAAATTCTCTAGTACATAGCATTATTTTGAGTATTGAGATGAAATTCTGAATAATATTCTCAACTTTTTAAATTACATTGGGATTTTGATGGGGATTTAAAAAAAATTTTTAAATTACTTTGGATACAATTAGAATATTTGGTTTTCCATTTTTTGTTCTACAACTACAGTTTTTTTCATGTGTTCAACCCCTTCATCTCCTACAATAAAATTTTCTTATTTATTTATTTAGGAACTGAATGTTTCTTGTCTAGGTTTTCCCAAAGTATTTTATGTTTTTGTTTCGGTTGTGGGTGGACTTTTTGTTTTTAGTTTTCTAAATAATAACTGCCAAATCTAGAAAACCACTAGTTTTTGTAGTACTATTTTCCAAAAATTGGTGCCTGAAGTTCTTTTTTCCCTTACCTTGTCATTTTATATCACTGTTGAAAAAATACTGCCTTATCCTTGTCTACCCCTTTACACGCTCTTTAACTGACTTATCCGTTCTAATGTCTTATATTATAACCAATTGGGGTCTTTTGTTTATATATATATATTGATTTTAAAATAAAATATATTCATATATAACATAGTTTCAATTCCTGAATATATTTTCAGTTAGAACATTTGTTATCAAATACATCATAAATTATTATAATTCATAAGAAAATATAAACCACCAGTTATGCGTTCTAGTATACCCTAGATACTAATTCTTCAGAATAATGATGGGCTTAGAGTGTAAGCTGTTAGAATGCCTTAGGTAAGGTGTCTTATAACCACATGGGTTTTTTTGGTATAATAACTAAATTCCTTTTTTAGAGTCCAAAATGGTTTTGCTTTACGTAGAATTTTGCTTTACTGAGAATAATGTTTCCCATTATCCATTGAATTATGAGAACTGTAAACCCTTCATATGTATTATCTCTTTGGTACTCACAGCATTATTTCAGTTTTATGGAGAGGTCAGAGTCTTATCTACTGCGTGTCATAGAAGTAATCAATAGATATTTGTGGAATTCACCAAGGTAAATAGCATGGTTAAAATAACTTACCAACAACAGAAACAAAAAAAGGAGTGTATGACTAGACATCTTATTTTGCTCTATTTTCAGTAGATGATTCTGTCCATTGAAAAAGTAATAACTAATTATGAGGCATATCTTATAATATACTCAATATCCTAAAATGGTTGAGTGCTACTATATAATAGTTCTGTGTTAAACATTTTATTTGCATTTCTTCATTAAATCCTTTCCACCAACCTATGGGGCAGATAGTATAACTATACTTACTTCAAGATGAGGAAATGAGCAGAGAGAGAGTTAAGTAACTCTCTGAATTCTGAGCGCAAAGTTGATTTATATCCATTTACAACAAATATTGCCTCTACATATATGGCGAATTGATGTCACTTCTGTGCGTCCATAAGAATCACGAGATAATAATGGACCTGTATCTCCAAACCTAACCTGTATAATGGGAAGTAGAAAGAAAAGTTGACCTTTCTACTGCCCGGCTCTTACCCTTCAAGTCAGACCATGCCCTGTGACTGTAATCAGAAATATGAATGATCGGTACTAATTTTACTTTCTTGACGTTACACCATCAGAGAAGTCATGGGGATTTCTCTAAAATTGCCCTAAGGCAGTTTTTAACAACATATATATTTTTGAAGGTTTACTAAACTGTATCTACAGGAACCATGTGTGTGCAGAGTCTACAATCCAGAGAGTGTTGTGGTTTAGAGGCATTCCTGCTTCTGATTGTTTTTGATCACGTGCCCTACTTTAATTTCACCAAAATGTTGGTTGGCTTCAATGAGGATATTTTCTGTGGGAATTCCGGTCTTGAGACTATGTTCCTTATCCTCAGATGATCTTCTGCTTGAGTTGATCTTCTAGGGTGATTCTATGCATTTGAGGAAGTGGTTACCAAGGTCTGAAGGCCGTGGGCATCTGAGAGACAGCAGTAGCCAGCGACGTTTTCCTGAGGTTTTCGCTATGTCTACCACAGTAGACACTGCAGTCTGGCATCTGTATAAATCTCTTAGTTATAGCAGCTATGTTTTCTTATCAAGAGGTTGCCTTTACCTGTCTTTGTGCTTCCTACAGTGGGTTCTGTTTTAGTAAATAATCTAATGTCAGCTTTCTGATTCTCTTTTCTCCACCACAACAAAAAATGCTATAAATATAAGTTTATTCCAAATACTGAGTTGGACACAGGGAAATTTGTTAGGAGCCAAATCTGTTTTGGGGTTAACTGATCATGTGCCTGGTTTGATTTTACTGAGCACTTCTCGTGTGCACAGCATAGTGCTAGGTACTTGGAGGCACAAAGGTAAAGGAGGAAGAGCTTTTGCCCTCCAGGATCTCACAATTCAAAAGGAACTGAAGTTATAACTGAGTGGCCGTGTGAGAACGTGCGGTGGAGGAAATGCTGGAATGTGCTGTAAAGGGCACAGTGAGAAACATGCCCATGCAGAGACGGTCAAATGATAAAATGTTATTTGAATGTAATCTTAATTCTCATTATAAACCACTAAAATTGAATAGAATTTCTTCATTACGGTGTAGGCAGTAAAGAAAGAAATTAGAGGACTGCCACGGATTCCTTCTGACTCTATAAATTTAGAAAATAAACTTGAATAAATATATTAATGTAACTTTCAAATGTCCCTCTAATCAGAGTCATGTGAATCATCAACAACATTTCTCAAACTTGTTATGTTTATTTCAGACACTGGGTGGACTCATGGAAATTTTTTAGGAGCCAAATCTGTTATTTTCCATCCTAAAAGGAAAAGAAGCATTGCAGATCTACAATGGTGATTTTAACCACTTTTATTTTAGTGAAACTTAAATGTGTACAAATATAAAATATGCATAAACTTCTTATCCTTACAGCTTTTATAAGCTATAAAACCAAAAGAAATATAAATTACGTAAAAACTAAAAAAATAACATTTGAATTAATGATATTGTGAGAAGGTTTTGTTTTTCAGAAGCCAGATCACTGATGTTAAGACCAGTGTCAGTGGAAAGATACATTTATGCTTTTGGTTTCACTTGTTATGACTCAATTCTTTTGATTTTGCATCTAATGGTATATCGTGCATCTGTGGCATTATTGTGGTCATCACTTTTCTTTCTTAACAAATAGCTTATTTTTATCTATGTGAAGAGCCAGTTCATTTAATGGTGCACCCCCAAGTACAATACTGAAGAAAAATATATCATTAAACGTACCCTATGATGATTCTACCGCCACTTTTCTACTTCTAAACTGTATTAAAACTTTTGTTCTTAGAATAAACCATAACATCTTTTTTGCTTTATTTAGCATAAATGCATAATTCACTTCTTAAGTCCATTTATTTTTTTTTCTCTTTAGCCTATGGCAAGTTATACATACATTACCTTGTCTCACTTCATCATGACCATTTAATTTGCAAATTAATACTTCCAAAGAAAAGTTTTGTCTTTTTAAATGGTGAAAGAATTGCATGTGAGGAGCAGACAGGGACTGTTATCATATTTAATATCAAGGCCCTGCTCATCAACACCCTGAAAGTTCACCTCTGATCACTTGGCAACAAGTGTTTTGTAAATGCAAACATGGGAGGTGAAGTCAGTGATGTTGAGTCATGAATGTCATCTAGATTGTCCAAAATAGCTTACCTCATGTTAGCAGTTTTGATCATCAAAGTGAAAACACAGCATTTTTAAATTCTCCCAGAACTCAAGATTATGTCTGTAGATTTCTAGTAGGCAATGACGCCAGTTTAAGAAATACTGGCCTGGGGCTTCCCTGGTGGCGCAGTGGTTGAGAGTCTGCCTGCCGATGCAGGGGACACGGGTTCGTGCCCCGGTCCGGGAAGATCCCACATCCCGTGGAGCGGCTGGGCCCATGAGCCACGGTCGCTGAGCCTGCGCGTCCGGAGCCTGCGCGTCCGGAGCCTGTGCTCCGCAACGGGAGAAGCCACGACACTGAGAGGCCCGTGTACCGCAAAAAAAAAAACAAAGAAAAGAAAAGAAATACCAGCCTGTAGAATATTGGGCAAGGACCTGATAACCGAGGAGTAGTTCCCGTTTTTTCCCCTTCAGGACAGATTGGTGACATTTCTGAGGATAGCTACTGACTTCTTTTTCTTCCTCAGCCTTGATCTGCTTTCTTGACAGTCAATAAACCAATGCCTTCTTTGTTTCTATGTGAAATAACTTTATGAAGGACCTATTAGAAGAAGAGTGGGTATAAGGCCTAAACAGAGCTCAGTTAAGTGAATGGAATAATTTAAATATTTTCATGTCATACTGGAATTGCCCATGGACTGTCTGTCTTCCACTGCACCATGAACTCTTTGAGAAGGGGCTGTGTCTTAAACCCAGTTGGATTCCCAGTATGGGGTACCATGCCCAGCACACAGTAGGCACTCAGAAAATGTTTGCTGAATGAACGCATATTAATATAATAAAGTCCTTAGTGGTGTGATGTACATCAGATAACATGCTCCAGTGCCTTGTTCTGGAAGCACATGACCCATCACTTGCCATTGTGATAAATTAGCTGGGCCCATAGAGAACTAGTCTCAGCCTGCCTCTGGTATGTTCTGGCCCAAAGAATCAGACCAGTTGCCTTCACTGCCTCATTAGGTAATATCTGGAAAATGATGAAAAGTTTCCCAATTGGCATGTTTACTCTGGTGTCTTTCCCTTTCCTTCCCTCACCCTGTCATCCTTCTGACTCAGGAAGCTATGATCTGTTCCTTATTCACAGGCTATCACAGGATACATACAGGCCATAGTCCGGAGCATGCTATCTTTTTCCTCACTCAACCCCTTCTGTGTGGTTCCAGTTAAAGGAGTGGAGGAGAGTGCTCAGCCCATTTCTTTTCTTGTTGTGTTCGGTTTGCCCCGTTCATTGTGGTGATAGACTAAGGAGATAAACTGTATTTATTGGAGACAGCTTTTGATTATTCAAGATCAAAGCATATTGTTACTGACCCTTATAAGAGTACTTCTTTGGTCAAGTTCATTTTTTTCTCCAAGATAACTTTTCTCTAATTTAGCTTTCTTTAAACTAACTTTTACATCTCTTATCAAAAAACCATTTACCAGATAATGGACCTTGGTTTCTGTCATGTGCTTCAGACATATGATTGTAGCACTTGAGGAAAAATGTTCTGCTTGATTTGAGACTTCAGACTGAAATAACCTTAAGCAGAGAGGAGAGGCTGGACTTTCTCTTCTGAATAGTTTCTTTATATATATGTCTGCCATTCATCTATATGTATAGCTATATCTGTATCTATATTGCCAGTAGCAAGCTACTATATATAGCATATATAATATATAATATAGCTATAATTTAAAATTTCATTATATAAAATTAGATCATATAAAAATTATATAAAACATGTAATATTGCTACTGGTAATAAAGGACCAAAAAGAAAAGTTGGTAATATCAAAGATTAGGTGCATCATATGCTAACAGGTTATGTAAAATGGATCTAGGCAGAAGAAGCCTAGGACTAAACTCTGTTTATCATTCCCAGTAAGCTGTGTGGCTAAGAGCATATCAGTTGACTTTTCTGTACGTTAGGGAATTTTTCATCTCAACAATTAAACCTTGCCTTTCACCTCATTACTTTCAAGCCTGCATGCAATTGAATTAGAATTTGAAATTTGGGAATAAAAAATTCATTAGAGCTTTGTGTAAATATCAAATAGGAAAACAAGATGCTCTGTGGAAAAGAACTAAATCTAAATAAATACTTACATCAGAGATTGATATTTTATTTCATAGTATACAGAAATCAGAATATATTGTCTTTAGCACTTAGAGTAAAATGGTATACTTGTGTCGGCCCCTATGTTCCTATCAAATGTAATGCTTTCAGTACCATAGTTTATGTTCTTATTTTTTGTCCTCATCTTATCAAAATTGATATGGTGTGCTTTGAAATGGCATGATGTAAATGAGGGGAAGCAACCAGGAAACATTTTACTGAATTTATATTCATACAAAGAATTGAAACTAGCAAAACGATGACTTATCAAACAAATAAAAACTTGTGTTATTACATATAACTATAATAAAATAATGGTCCAGATAACTCACATCGTTGTGTTTGATGTGTGTATGTATATGTACGTTTGCACAAGTATACGCACAATCTATTTCACCAACTGTAGTAACTGAAAATGGTTTAGGTTTCAGTTATTTGAGAGGGCCATATGCTTTTATATTGAATATATAATTTATAGATACTACCTGCTTCCAAGTAGGAATGTACTCATTACACATAATGTAGAGGTATATCCTCAGGAAAATAAATGAACATCCCTACACACTCCCTTTTTGGAATAAGAGAGAGTCAGCCTGAATGGTCCAGACTGTTGCTTAGATTCAAGCCCACAACAAGGCTTTTAACTCAAAGCAGAAACTGAGTTTTATTGGTTGGATGGTGCTGCTACCCACAGTAGTATTTAGGCAGCAAAAGATGAAAGCGATAAAATCATTTTTTTGGCAGTGTTAGAACTGGGTGATGTTCATGCTCGCGAGGTCCTCCTTGAAGGCAAGGACCATGTTTTTCTTGGATGTGTATTCCTAGGGCACAGTAGCTGCCATATAATAGTCCCCCCAAAAATGTTGTGACCATTGTTTAAAAAAAAAAAAAATGGTGCCTAAAGTACTGAGTTATGTCCCAAAAGTCTACTACACATATTTGAGCTGTTTCTTTGCTTGAATAGGGAGAAGATCCAATTTATCCGAACTGAAGGGACCCCAGGATTGGTGCGTCTTTCAAGTGATGCCGACCTTGTTATGTTGCTGAGGTACGTAACCGCTTCTTGAAGTGGGAAGTCTCCTATCATCAGGCATCGTGGAGCATTTTAAAAAATAACGTGCCAATATTGGCAGCCTATATTCTTAAAGACTCGTGGAATACTCATGTTGAAGGTATAAGATGCTGATTTAGTGATAATTCATTTCAGATTTCATTTCTTATCACTGGAATCAGTTTGATTTTGTTCTCACCCTGCTGGCAAAGGAGGTGGTACTGGAGAATGGAAAGTCTGTAGAGGCTGATGAGTAGAATGTCCCATCACAGAATGGAGCAGGAGGTTATACCTGGCTTGCCTCATCAGAGTAGAAGAGAGGTTGTATTTATATTTTCGTCCAAAATTTTTTTCTCGAAAGGTGTTTTGTCCCTGTTTGCTGACTTGACGTTATCTATTTACTTTATGGTTTTGAGAATTTAAGGTGGGAAATCAGATAAGAAAGTTGAAATTTGGTCACTGGTGCTCACTGCCAACTTGATAGACCTTCCTAATACTGACCAATTATATTTTCTTTTCTGATGGTTGGGTGAGCTTTAGTTTTAAACTTTAGAGTAGCTTAGAATGGCAAGTTTTCATGAGACTTTTTCATTTTTGATATTATCTCTCAAATGTAGGAGATCAGAGTAAAATAATGCTTTGCCGTACCTAGTGACTGGGGCACCTACTACTATAACCTCCATAGGCTTAAAGGGAAGTCATGCTTGGCCATATCAGCAATGTTTTATTTATCTCAAAGTGTTAATAGTCTCATTCATATTATTCATGATAATCTTAACTCTAACCATTTCTACTGCATGCTCGATAGTTGCCATATTTGTAAAACTAAAGCCAAAAAGTTATTTTCTTTTACTCTGTGGTTGGAGCATAATTCAAAGGGATATAATCACTTTCCTTAGGGATTCCACTTCATTTTATCCTGAACAAGATGTATTGGTGGTTGGGCATCACTTCTCAGCCCAGGTGGTGACCCTCAACTTGTTGTGTTCTGGCAGTTCTGAAAGCAGGATGTAGCATGCTAGATACTCATGAAGACTCTTGGGCAATTAATATGGAGTATGATGTTTCTACCATAGTTTGGTTGTTGATAAAGTAGTAACGTTTATTACAAAATCCTGGCTGGGATAGGACTCTTTTGATTCGTTCTAGAAGTCTGTGTTTTTTTATTTAAAGAGCTCTACTTTTGGAATTAGTAAAAACAAAAATGATTGCAAAACAGAAATCATGATTATTGTTCACCTGTCCTTAGTTAAATAATCCTTAGATGGGTATAGTCCTAAATATTTTGAGTTACAGTAAAGTTTATAATATTTGTACATTGTTAAACACCACAGTTGGCATGAATTTCTATATGTTATGCGGTTGAATTTTAAAATATTTGAAAACTGATTTATATATAAAGAGCAAGGCTACATTTTTGCCCTTTTGGGAAAATAAGCATGTTTTCTGAAGTTGAGCCTTTGGAGAAGTGTGAGAAATTTACTTACATATAGTAGCTTTATAATTATTACATACAAATGACAAATGACGTTATTTAATTCTAGACTGTTACTTCATTTGGATGAGCAAATAGTTGTATGCTGTGACACAATATATTACATGTGCATGCTTAATAAATAATATTTAATGATTATTGAAACATTTTGGGATATTCTCAGCTCTATATTTTTTATTTTACTTTGGAGTTTGAGTCATGAATCAGTAACTATAAACTCAGGCAGTGGACTTGTTGGATATGTAGATGGAGTCTCTGTTTCTGTTTTTATACTTTGTCTATTTCTTTCTGTTTTGTATTTAAAAATATTTATTTTCTTGGATGAATTTTGTAGTATGTGAATTACATTTTAATAAAAATATTTTTATTAAAGTATAATTGATTTACAATGCTATATTTGTTTTAGGTGTACAACATAATGATTCAGTGTTTTTATAGATTATACTCCACTTAAAGTTATTATAAAAATATTGGCTATATTTCCTGTGCTGTACATTATAACCTTATATCTTATTTAATTTTTACCTATATACATTGTCTGTTTCTTAAAAAGGAAAGTCACTCTTGGTACAAATGGACTTGAATATCATCAGCAAGTTGCAATGTAGAAATGATATAGCTCTAGGAAATTATTCATTTTTAAATAAACCCATGTAAGGTTATTTTCCAATATAGCTATTACAAAACTCAAGAACTTTAAAATAACTTTGTTGTATTTGTTATTCTATTTCATGTATTCTGTCACTAACTCAACTAATGTAAGAAGTGTGCCTTTAACAGAGCTTATATGGGAAATGATTGATAAATTTGGCTACATTAGGATTCTTAATTTTATGTAATGAAAGGCACCACATATAAAGGCATAAAGAAGGCAACAAACTAGAAGAATATATCACAACACATAAAACAAAGATATTATGAATACACAAAGCATGCCTTTAAATCAATTTGAAAGAAAATAACCCAAAAGAAAAATGGATAAAGAATATAAAAAAGGGGCTTCCCTGGTGGCGCAGTGGTTGAGAGTCCGCCTGCCGATGCAGGGGACACGGGTTCGTGCCCCAGTCCGGGAGGATCCCACATGCTGCGGAGCGGCTGCGCCTGTGAGCCATGGCCGCTGAGCCTGCGCGTCAGGAGCCTGTTGCTCCGCAACAGGAGAGGCCACAACAGTGAGAGGCCCGCGTATCGCAAAAAAAAAAAGAATATAAAAAGGGGCTTCCCTGGTGGCGCAGTGGTTAAGGATCGGCCTGCCAATGCAGGGCACATGGGTTCGAGCCCTGGTCAAGGAAGATCCCACATGACGCGGAGCAACTAAGCCCATGCGCCACAACTACTGAGCCTGCTCTCTAGAGCCTCTGAACCACAACTGCTGAGCCCACGCACCACAACTACTGGAGCGCACGTGCCTAGAGCCTGTGCTCCGCAACAAGAGAAGCGACCGCAATGAGAAGCCCGTGCACCGCCACGAAGAGTAGCCCCCGCTCACCGCAACTAGAGAAAGCCCGCATGCAGCAACAAAGACCCAACGCAGCCAAAAATAAAAATAAATAAAATAAAGAAATTAAAGAAAAAAAGAATATAAAAAGGCATTTCAAAGGAATTGAAGCATGAATAGCCAATAAACTCATGGAAAGATGCTAGTAATCATAAAATGCAATTTCAGATAATGAGATACTATTTCATACTATTAAATTTGAAAAAATCAAAAAGTCTGGTAATACCAAGTGAGAAGCAGGAACTCCATGTTTTCTGGACTCAATGGATTGCAATTTCTACAACCTCTTTGGAGGACAATTTGACAATATCTTGTACAGTTAAAAAGACATATACACTATGAGTGAGCAACGCTGCTTTTAGCTATCATGGAGCTCAATATCAGAAGAACAAACAATTCGATTAAAAATTGGGCAGAAGATCTAAAGAGACATTTCACCAAAGAAGACATACAGATGGCCAAGAGGCATATGAAAAGATGCTCAGCCTCACTAATTATTAGAGAAATACAAATCAGAACTACAATGAGCTATCACCTCACACCAGTCAGAATGGCCATTATCAAAAAATCTACAAACAATAAATGCTGGCGAGGGTGTGGTGAAAAAGGAACCCTCTTGCACTGTTGGTGGGAATGTAAATTGATACAGCCACTATGGAGAACAGTATGGAGATTCCTTAAAAAACTAAAAATAGCACTAACATATGACCCAGCAATCTCACTACTGGGCATATACCCTGAGAAAACCATAATTCAAAAAGAGACATGTACCACAGTGTTCACTGCAGCACTGTTTACAATAGCCAGGACATGGAAGCAACGTAAGTGTCCATCGACAGATGAATGGATAAAGAAGATATGGCACATATGTACAATGGAATATTACTCAGCCATAAAAGGAAACGAAACTGAGTTATTTGCAGTGAGGTGTATGGACATAGAGTCTGTCATACAGAGTGAAATAAGTCAGAAGGAGAAAAACAAATGCCGTATGCTAATATATATATATATATATATATATATATATATATGTATATATGGAATCTAAAAAAAAAAAAGGTACTGATGAACCTAGTGGCAGGGCAGGAATAAAGACGTAGACATAGAGAATGGACTTAAGGACACGGTAAGGGAGGGGGAAGCTGGGGCGAAGTGAGAATAGCATTAACATCTACCAAATGTAAAACAGTTAACTACTGGGAAGCAGCAACATAGCACAGGGAGATCAGCTCAGTGCTTTGCGATGACATAGAGACGTGGGATTAGGAGGGTGGGAGGGAGGCTCAAGAGGGAGGGGATATGGGGATATATGTATGCATATGACTGATTCACTTTGTTGTACAACAGAAACAGTATTGTGAAGCAATTATACTCCAATAAAGATCTATTTAAAAAAAAAAGACATACACACTATGACTGAGCAACTCTGCTTTTAGAAATATACCATATTTACACTAAGAAACTGTATTACATGTATACAAGGTGATACATACAGGATATCCATTGCACCATTATTGATAAAAAGCATACAGTTGGGGGAAAAGTCAATATTTGTCAAGAAAGGTATGGATAAATAAACTAATACATTAATAGAATGGAATACTACATAGCAGGTAAAAGTAGTAAATTAGACCCTTATATATCAACACAGACAGATACCAGAAATATATTGTTGAATAAAAAATGTTCAGTAATTCAGTATACTTATAAAGTATTTAACTAATTTTTTAGCAGCGCATAAGGCAAAACTGTATATTGTTCATCTGTACATATGTTGCAAAATATCAGACTATGGAAGGATATGTTAAAGTCATGATAGAGGCACTCAAAAGGGACTTCATATACATAACATGCATACACACAGATATATAGGTACATCTATATATAGATATATAGACATCTCTAAGTATGCATGTGTGTTTGAAGCAAAAGTAATAGGGTTAACATGTACTAATCCTGGATGATATGTATTGAGTGTTTTTATGTTATTCGCTATCTCTCCTATATTAAATTTTTCAAATAAAAAAATTTCTCTCTCGGGCTTCCCTGATGGCGCAGTGGTTGAGAGTCCGCCTGCCGATGCAGGGGACGCGGGTTCGTGCCCCGGTCCGGGAAGATCCCACATGCCGCGGAGCAGCTGGGCCCGTGAGCCATGGCCGCTGAGCCTGTGCGTCCGGAGCCTGTGCTCCGCAACGGGAGAGGCCACAGCAGTGAGAGGCCCCCGTACCGCAAAAAAAAAAAAAAAAATTTCTCTCGATAAGAACGATTTCTGCATATTGGTTGTATTTAAAGGAAGTAAGTGCCATGGAGCAAAGGACACAGGTATAGATGTTTGAGGAGAGGGTGCTAATTCCTACTTTTCAATTAATTTAGCTATGAATTTCTAGACCTTTATGGTATCAACTGTTTATATGGCATTTTTCCTTAGCAATCAACTTAAAATTCACATTATTTCAATGGTTATTGATTTATTGAGAAAGAGAATTGACTGTTTCAGGGCTTAATTTGGTATTACAAATACAATTACTTATTGCTTCTGTTTCTAAATCTTTTGACTTTTATAGTTTAAAAGTGGAAATATGGCTTAAAAAACTATGGTGTCTAAAAATGTTTTTGTGATAGTGGTTTATAGTGGTTTAGCAGACGTGTGCAGGTGAATGAAGAACCAGAGAAAGAATTATCAGGTTGTTATTGCATTGCTGTAACCCAGCGTCCCTCAGCCTTAAAAGTATTGACATTTTGGGCTGGATATGTCTTTGTTGCAAGGAGCTATTCTGTGCATTGTAAGATGTTTATCAGCATCCTGGCCTACCCATTAGATGCCGAAAGCACCTCCTCTCCCAGTTACGACAACCAAACACATCCTCAGACATTGTACGATGTCCCCATAGAGTGTGGGGAAGGGCAAGATAGCCTCAGTGGAAAACCAGTGCTATAACCCTGAGGAGTTCTTTCCTTAAATCTTCGCAAGACTAAACTGTTGGCACTTTTTCTCAGTGTTTTTTGAAAACAAGTAGCAGGTTTCTAGATGTGACCAAATTTGAGGGAAAGCTACTTCTACTCTTAATTTAAAAAACACAAGTACTCTTACTTATATTGTTGATTCTATTTGTCAAGTGTTTGTATATTTGATAATCAGTAGTACATTTCTTTATCATAACAGTTAATGAAAAGTCTAGGATTCCAAGATCTCAGATCCCTGGTTACTATCTTTTAGGAGAGTATTAGAAACAGAAATTTCAGTATGGAGGAGAAAGAAGACACTAGGTTGAATAACATCAAAATCCTCACATCTGAAAAACATTATAAAGCCAGACTAAATGAGGAAGCTTATTATTTAGCAGTTATAATTATTTAAGAGGTGTTTTGTTTTATTTTGCTTTTAATTCTGCAAAGAAATCCCGAGCTCTTTGAAGGCTGAGACCATGTTGTATGTGCCTTGGAATGAAGGTATGAACATACTTTGTGTATTTACTATGGGTCTTCCATAAACATTGTCTCTTGTGTTTGACTCATATTCCTAGACGTAAAAATCCAGGCTATTTTCAGATGAACGTGCAAACTCAAACTCATTTAAAGTAACAAAATAGAGGGGCTTCCCTGGTGGCGCAGTGGTTGAGAATCTGCCTGCCAATGCAGGGGGCGCAGGTTCGTGCCCCGTTCCGAGAAGATCCCACATGCCGCAGAGCAGCTGGGCCCATGGGCCATGGCCGCTGGGCCTGCGCGTCCGGAGCCTGTGCTCCACAATGGGAGAGGCCACAACAGTGAGAGGCCCGCATACCGCAAAAAAAAAAAAAAAAAGTAACAAAATAGAGATCATGCTGTCCAAAGTTGGTAGGAAAACAGGCAAATAACCACAGGTTTCACAAAATATGCAAGAGCCAACTGTTTTTGTCCCACTAATTACCTGCAGGAGAAGGGGGACAGGTGCTTTCTTTAGGACGTGAAATGGACCTCAGATGGAATTGGTCAGAGCGAGAGATCGACTTACTCATTGCGGAAACAAGGCATTTACCCACCTCTTTGGCTAAAGTATGCATTTTATTTCTTGTCTTTCCCCAGTTTATTTGAAGAAGAGATAATGTCATATGTGCCTCCACATGCCTTACTCCATCCCAGCTACTGTCAGTCCCCACGTGGCTCTCCTGTGTCCTCTCCCCAGAACTCACCAGGTGAGTCCACCGGCTGCATGCAGTTTCTCTGAGGAGTGAGCCCTGAAGTCACATGTTCTGTCCTCATAAAGGACAGTAAGGGAACACTTTGGGTACATCTGTACTGTTAGCACAGGTACATATTCTGTGGTACTTCCTGTCTCTTAAAACTGGCTCGTTTCCATGGGGATTTATTTTGACAGGAAAATAATGACATTCCAAAATAGGATAAATGTCAGCAGTATGAAATACTCAGATGTAGAATTTACTTTTCATTATGTTATGTAGTGCCTAATATATCTTGGAAAATAGTAGGGCACAAAATGCTATGTTAGCTTTTTGGATTTAAAAAGTTCTAGTTAGGAGATTGAGTCAATGAATAATAAAGAGAAATCTCTATTTTCAAGAAATATTATAGAATTAGAATTAGTGAGTTTAATGGTCTTGGATAATTTTTTTCCCTTCAGTAGTTACTAACTGCATTAGATAGGAAGACCAGAGATACATGGGCAGGTAGAACATGCTGATAGATGAAATTAACTAAAAATCTTAAGTTTAAATTCTTTTTGAAAGGGGTATCGTATGAATGGAGGAATGAATGGATGAATGAATAAGTAGTAGATAATGCAGCTTAGCAAATGAGTTATTTTTTAAGGAAAGTAGTCATGATGTTGACAGAACATCAGCTCTATTTATCCTTATTATAAGCCATATATAGTTCACACTGTAGCAGTTATCAGAATTTAAAACTATTTTAATAGAAATCCAAACTCCGTATGTGTCACTGAAAGCTGCTCTGTGTTCTCTGATATATAACACCTGTTTCATATATTGGTATCATAGTGAAGCTACAGCCTAACTGAATACTGCAAACAGAAAAAGGTCTATTAATTTGTTCATTTAATAGAGATTTATTGAGCATCCAGCTATGATCCAAGCCCTGAATTAGACCCTGGTTCTACAAAGATGAATAATACAGTCTCTGCCTTTGAAAATTCACGGTGGGGCAGTAAGTCAACAAGTGACTCCAAAAGCTCTGTGTTTAGTCCTATAATGAAGAAATGTGTGGGAACAATTCTTCATTCAAGATGGGGGTGGGGTGTTTGGGGAAAGGTATAAAGGGAAGTCTTGAAGAATGATGAATAGGATTTTACCAGGTGGACCAAAGGAACGAGGACATTCTAAGGAGTAGCATGAGCTAAGCCACAGAAGCATGAAAGTAGTTTAGGACAAATTAATAGGTACAAGTAAAGGCAAGTTCTCAAAGCGCAGGTTGGAAAGATAAGCTAGAGTTGGTTGGCCTCTGAAGTGTTACTTTGTACTCCATGTGGAGCCACTGAAAATTTACAAACAGGAATGTCCTGTTTTATAAAGTTCAGTTTGGTGGCCATGTGGAGGATGTATTAGAAGATGAGAGACTAAAGTTAGAGAAACCGTCTGGGAGGCTGTTGCATTAACCCAGGTGACATGATAAGGGCTGGAGTAACAGTGATAGAGAAAAGGGAGTTAATTCAAAGGCTATGTTGGATGTAGAGATTCTAGAACTTTAAGTCCAAGTAGGGAAGAGTCAAGGCAAATTCTAAGGTTCTCACCACATAGACTGCTAGACAGATGGTAACACCATCTACCAAGAAAGGGAAAAGGGTTAGACTGGAGGGGAGAGGTGAAAGGCTGGTTTGAGACATGTTTTGTTGAAGAATCTTTGGGCCATCCAACTGGAGATGGAAACCCAAAGACAACTGGAAACAGAGTCTTGGAGCTCAGGGGAGGTTAGCAGCTAGGAATACAGGTGTGCTGGCGGCAGTTGAAGCCCATTGGGTAGACAGAGGAAGTAGGGAGGACAGGTCAGTGAAAAGAAGAGAAAATAGGGGATGGTGACATGAGCAGCTCCAATATTTAAGGGAGGGGCTGAGGGTGCAAGTGAAAGTGAGAGAGCCAATGGATTTTGGAAGAGAATTAGGAAAGTCTTTTCGGGGAAGCCATGTTTCAAGAAGGAAGGAGTGGCCAACAGGGCCAGGTGTTCAAAGGAGTCAAGAAGGATGAGGCCTGAGAAGAGGCCATTAGATTTGAAAATCATGAAGTTATATGTGGCCTTTGCCAAAGCAGTTTCTATGAATTAATAGGTCATGAACTGGAATGTTACCAGTTACAGGATGCTAGAAGATGTAAAGTAGAAAACAGGCATGAAAAATACTCTCTTCATGAAATATGGAAGTGAAGCAAAATAAGGCAGTACTTAGAAGGAGAAGAGGAATTAAGGAAGGGATTTTAGGATGGGGAAGTTGAGCATGTGTGTGCGGAGGTCAGATAATGTGGGTGGAAGGAAAGTGGTTTGTTGGGTGAAGAAGCAACAGTCAGCACAGCACAGGCCCGTGGGAAGGCAGGACACCGGAGGCAAAGCACAGGTCAACTTTCAAACAAAGTAGGGACACTTATTTTGATGATACAGGATGAAAAGAAAATAAGTGTATGGCTCTATGGGTAAGTGTAAAGGTGTAGGGGAAAAATTAATGGAATTCACAGCTGGCCTTGGTCATTTACCAACTGTGTGTGACTTTGGGCAGTTTACTTCCTTTCCTGAATTTGAATTTCTTTCTCCTTAAAATGGGAATGATAGTAATCACCTCCCATGGCTATTTGGAGGAGAATGCCTCACCTGGTACCTAAAACATGTCAAGCATCCAATAAATGTTAGTTTATCCCTTTTTCTCTCTTTCTGGAAATCTGAGAAGTCTAATTTGTCAAGATTTGAACTACTAATAACTGATATATATAAATCTATATCATGTTTGCAGAACCGACTGCCTAGATATTTAATCATTCTGACTGGCCTTAATCTTAGCTAGAACCTACGAGGGGGTTTAAATGGGCTGTCCCTTCACCTCATGCTTTATGGCTAAAGGAATGAAGCTCTGTGGAGTATTGCTCATCCCAGTCAAAGCTCTCTTTTCCAGACCTTTTCTGTGGCCTCTCCTCCTAGAGAAAAAGTAGCTCACCGGATTCTTTCCCTTCTGAGCCCTGCAAAAGCATGTGCTCTCGGTGACAGGCTGGACTTGAGACTCTGTGAACATTCTAAATGGTGACTAAGTTTCTTCTTTTCATGTAGCATCACAAATGTACATAAGTAACCCATGGTGGTAATAAATGCATTCTGGAAGCAGATTGAGAGTTAAACGTTTTCCAAAGACATGTCTAACCCAAATATATTTAAATTGCTAGCAGTGTTTGTGGTGGTTTTAATTTTCAGGAAGAATCATCTCCATATTTTTGGCCTACTCTATTTCAGTGGACTTTATTTGATCTTGAAATCGGGATGTACTGCCTGATATCAATGGAAGTAACTATAACTAATTCCACATGAAACAAGGACAGGACTAGCCTTATTTACCCTGTGGAGGAATCTGATGTTTCTTTGAGTAAAATAGCCTCTTCTACCAGTACTCCTAAAGTTCTTATGAAAACATTTCTAACAGATTTTTTCAAGTTGTCTGATGCTCCTTCTTGTGACTAGAATTTCATCCCTTTTAGTGGTATGAGAATAATATTGGAAAAATTACGACAATCATAAATTTTAATGATCTTCTTTCAGAACACCCAGGAACCTGCTAAACTTTCCATACTTTTCCCCATTCCAAGCCCATTTACATGTCTTTTCAAGTGCAGGAGAGAGAGGGGCTTTGGAAACTTGGACTCGCTGCTTTTTGCAGCTGTTAGAGTGCTCACCTAAAATTTGTCAAAATTTTGGAATGTGAAGGTTTGTTTTTCTAGGACCATTATAATGCCAGTCCCAACCTTAGCTATGCCAGAAGGAAAAGATCTTTCCAATTACCATATGGTTTATTATGCCAAATAATAGGATCCAGAATTTTATTTAAGGACTTTTTGTAGCTGTACATTTCTAGGAATTGAAATGCAAGAACACCTAATTTACCTAATATTGTTGGAGACGTGCTTACTTATGTGAATTTTCCACGTGACCAAAGCTGTGACATTAGACATCTGAGAATTTGTTTAACCCACCATTTGCTGAGACTCTTTCATAAATACATTATACTTCTCCCTGCTTCCCTAGACACAGTGCCTTGAGGATATTTCACGGTTCGGGGGGATCAGCATACAGAGCTGTTATAACTTGACTAGAACTGGACACTCTGGAAGCCAGTAGAGCACCAGATCACACTCAAGAGAAGTAAAACAGACGAGAGAGCACTGAAGAGCTGTGTGGGTCTTTACCGAAGGCTGTCTTCAGGGCAGTTACTTCTCTCAACACACAGGACTTTCTTTTCCCCTCTCTTCCTCCAGTCTTAGTATCCCAGCTGCTGCTTATCTCATCGGCTCTTTTCACAAATATTCTCTCTTCCTTCCCCACCCCTCCCCTCCCCCTTCCTTTCCTCCTCACTTTCTCTCCCCCTCCATCTCTCCCTCCCTCTCTCCCTCCCTTTCTCTCTCTCTCTCAGCGTCTCTCTCTCCCTCTTCTCCCTTCCTCCTTCTTTGACTTCCTCCCACCCTCCCTTCTCCCTCTTCCATCCCTCCCCTTTTCCACAGTCTCTGAAGCAGCTTTATACTTGTTGTTAGAAAAAGTGTTCTATCCCTTCTCTTTTCTAAGCCCCACAGGGATGATCTAGGAACCAAACAGTACAAATGAAGGATGCTCTCTGGGTAGGTGGGGATGGGGGAGTTATGATTCCAGAGACTGGAGGAAAACCAAATACTATCTCTGTCACAATATACAGGTATTTTTATTTTTGTGTTTTTTGTTGCTGTTACTCTCCCTTGCTTCCCACCCCTAACGCTCTCAGAAGATGCCTGTCACTGGCATGCCCTCCAGCTTTCCCCTTTTAATAAATTGCTTTTAATTTGCCAACATTTGAAAAATCAGTTTATCAAATAAATAAATGGTAGGTAAATGGAAGCATCAACAAGGTCAAAACAATGACCTGAGGGCCTTTTATTACTCTTAGAGAATAAAGCAAAAATGCCAGGACTTCCTTGCTTGTGCTTTGTGCCAGCTATTTTTTGAGGTTTTGTTTGTTTGGTTGGTTGGTTGGTTTTTTTCTTAATTTCCATTGTTGATCTATGTTCCATAAGATAGAGTTTTCGAGAAATTATTATAATGCTTGATAATTTGTTCTTATTCACTAACAAGGAATTATTGTTTTAAGAATGTCATAGAGGGCTTCCCTGGTGGCGCAGTGGTTGAGAGTCCACCTGCTGATGCAGGGGACACGGGTTCATGCCCCGGTCTGGGAAGATCCCACATGCCGCGGAGCGGCTGCGCCCGTGAGCCATGGCCGCTGAGCCTGCGCATCCGGAGCCTGTGCTCCGCAATGGGAGAGGCCACAACAGTGAGAGGCCCGCGTACTGCAAAAAAAAAAAAATGTCATAGAGTTTATCTGTTTTAGAAAGTGAACAGAAAAGAAATTCTCTTCTGAGCCATCCCAGTACATAGGCCTGGAACCATGCTGAATTAGGCTGAGCTTCATCCCCCTCCATTGCAGACCAAGAGCAAGTCATCAGAGCATTCTGGGTTCTGGGTGGCACACCCAGCGTCAAAAAAGACCCAGACTTCTTAGCTGTTTGATGCCAAGGTTTTTCTAGTATCACCTTTAGTATCACCTCTAGTATCATCCTTTGCCTGGTAGAATTCTTTAGTTTGTATGTGATTGTGCAGTTTTTTAACAGTATGTGGAAATAGTGTAACACTATATGGAAGTACTTTAGGCCTGCCTAGCAATGATTTTTAAAAAGTCTGATATCTGTTACTGAAATTTTTTCCCATAAATAATTAACATAATACTGACTATCCATAAAACCAGCCTTTCATTTGATCACTTCCTATATGTAATGTTGACCTTTTCGTATCTGACTTCCTTTCCTAAGACCATAAAGACTATGACATTACTCTCTCTATAAGAGAATTATATTCTAGAACTTCACTTACAGTTACGGTTCTTAGTTCTGTGAGCTCAGTCTCCAAGATAATGTTTTATTTCCAAAGTGGAAGTAATATTGTTTCTGCCCTGGATTTTCTTGGCAGTTGCACCTGACTTGCATTAAGAATTTGACAAGGGCCAACAGCATAATTTATTGTAATTTTTAAATCATGATGTAATGTGTAAATGATTTTTTCATCATAGAACTATTGGGAAAAGAATTTTTGCATTTAACAGTTTCTGTCTCCAGAGCCTCCATAATTGAATTCCTTTACCTAGAGCTTAAAAGGAGTCAGAGCTATTTTTTATTAAGTGTCTGTATTGATATTGATGGAATGCGTTACGGCATTTGCCACATCCTTTTAAGCATCTCAAATTATATAGCAATAGTATATGTGCTGTTTTTCAAAAGTAATCAACTCTTCAAGAATCGGGTTTCTTTTGAGTCCTGAAAGATTTTCGGTCTTTTGTTCCTGTTTTTCCTCTTCCCTATCAATGATCGCGCTCTTGAAAGCTGATTCATTATGGCTGCTTTCTGAGCTGTCTGGGTTTAGTAGTCTGCAGTTACTCAGACTGCAGCAGCAAAAGCTTTATTCTGCCACTCTAACTGGACTTGTGCTGCATGGCTCTGTCCCTCAGCCATCCAAGAGAGGAGCCCAGAGTCCATGCAGATCATGGTCCTTCATGTTGCAAATGATACCTTTCAAATACATGGGAAGTATTCCCCTGTGTTGGTCCCTGGATGATGCCCAGGTGTTTCATTGGTTACCTTTGACCTTCTTGTGGGAGATAATGGTTCTCAGACTTGGCTGCACGTTGGAATCATCTGGAGAGCTGCATGACACACTAATGTCTGGGTGTCACCCCCACCGATTCTGATGTCATATGTCCTGGCTGTGGCCTGAACATTGGGATTTTTAAAAGCTCCCTGAGTGATTCTAATGTGCAGTCAAGATTGAGAACCACTGCCTAGGAGTCTTCTGCATCCCAGACCTTTTAAGGTCAAGTTTATTTGTTTCCTTTATGGCATAGCTCTTAGCTCTTTGGGTAAAAGATTCATAACTGTGCCAACAGAACTCTGGACATATTATTCATCAATAGCCCATTTTATTAAATTCCATTCCCCGACCTCAGTACATTTCCCCATGTGTTTAGTATTCACAACTATGCAGATAATAGCAATAACAGCTGACGTTTACATGGGGCTGCTTATGCAGCCGGCGCTGCGCGAAGTGCCATACCACACATACACTAATTCATTTAGTCCACAAGTGTGGCCCGGATCTCTCACTGGAACTCCAGTACTATATTTTCAAGTGTCCGCAAGGTATATCCACCTGAACAGCCGTCCTCTCCAGCTTAATATGTAGAAAGCCTCATATGCTCCTGTCCACCAGCATCATTTCCCATGCTGCTTTAGCATCAGACAGACCTGGCTCAGATCCTAAATCTACTATTCACTGTCATACGACTTCAGTTTCCTTAGTTACAAAGTGGTGATGACAGTAATAACACTAATGCCTGCTTCTTAGACTTGTGAGGATTTCCCAAGATCCTCTCTGTAAAGTGAATGGTCCTTAATGCATAGCAGACACAACAAATGACAGCTATTGTTATTGTTTAAAAAGCTTTATATTGGGCTTCCCTGGTGGCGCAGAAGTGGCACGCTCACACTTCTCAGCTAGGTCTTTAAAAATTCTTCTCATAATTTCATACCAAACTTCTGACCAATTTAATTTCCTACTTACGTCCTAGCACTCCCCCTCTGCTCTAGGTTAGTGGGGTCTCCTCCGTGTCTTCTGAACATGCAGGCAATGCTTATTCCAGCTCTTGCTGCCCTGCCCCAGTATAGACTATAGTTCTCCCATGTTTATAAGGCCTGGTTCCAATAACATCTCCTCCCCGAAGTCTTTTCCATTTTGATCTCTGCTTATCCTCATTTACTGTTACTTTTCTATAACACTGATCTCAGATGCATCCTCGCTGAGTGGCGGTGGCACAGTGGAGAGCACGTGCTTCACCTAATGGGGCAGCTGCCCTCTGTAGCCCCAGGGAAATGCAAGCCAGTTGTTGCAAGAGTTCCCAACTGACTTTCACGAGAAATCAGGATTTTTTTTTTTCTACTTGAAATCTCCTCATTTTTAAATGTTGGCAGTTAATTTTAAATCTTTAGAACATTGTGTGGCAAACAAAATCTATAGGGCTGGGTATAGCCCCAGGGCTATCGTTTTGTTCCTTCTGCTTTAGAGTTTGTATACCATCTAGTTTAAGACTTAAACATTCTCTAATTGTTTGATATGTTCTATTTCTGTCTTCCCAACCAAGATATCCACTCCAGCAACCCGACCTTATCCATTCTGAGCATCTGTTGCTGAACCTAACACAGTATTAGCAAAAAATAATCATCACTTAGTTGATTCATGCATAAAGATATATTTAAGGATCTTACATGGTATGTAATGCACAAGACATCACAATTTTTGTTTTCTGGTTTCTTTTATTGTTTTGTGAAATGTGTCTTGGAAATATCCAGTGTTTTTGTCATGGTGCCGATTCCCATATTCATCATCAGTTTTGTATCCCCGCTTGTTGGTTGGTCACAGTGTGACACAAAACCAGATTTTTCTATGGAAAGAGGAACAAACCATGTTGCTTTTATATTTTATTAATGATGCTTGCCGTGGAATGACATGTAATGACATGACATCTTTAGATAATCTGTAGATAATTACAGTACTTGGCATGTATTAAGAATGCAACAAATCACAGTATTTTTACTCTGCATAACCAGGAGACATGTGCCTTCTGCAATTATGGCTGAATTCTGTTTTCAAATCAAGATTATTCTACCCTGCGGTATGAAATATAATGTTGTAGGTTTTTCATCAAGTATGGAAACTCACTGTTCTTGCTTTGCATACCACATACTTTCACACTATAACTTCCTGTCTATTTGCTGTGATATCATCTCAGCCACAAGCAAAGATATTCCACCCTGAACGGTTACCATTAGACATGAGTAACTGACTCATATTGATTTGGACTGAAAAGAGGGACATATTTGACTAACACATGGGCACAATTGTAACTCTTCAAACAGGATTTGAAGGCCACAAAGAAGACATCTTAAGATCCTGGTTAAGCTCTGTGACAGCCTTCGACTTGGAGAGGTGAAAAGTGCAGGGACCTAAAAGTATTGCCTCCTTTTACTTGTTAACTGTGGTCTCAGCCCCATGCTAATATTTTTCATGGTGATGTGATGAACATAAGGACATCGCACAAATCCACACCCTCGTCTCTTCGTGCTTTGTTGTAGGTACTCAGCGTGCCAATGCCCGTGCTCCAGCCCCTTACAAGCGAGACTTTGAAGCCAAACTAAGAAACTTTTACAGGAAGTTAGAGACTAAAGGATATGGACAAGGCCCAGGGAAATTAAAGTAAGTCAAAATAATACAAACCCCAGGATTTGTAGATGGTGAAAAGATGGGATGCAATTTGGAATGTAGGAAATGGATTGATTAGGGATGACCAGCCTTCGTTTTAGTCGGCATAATTATTTGGGCATGTGTAAATTACAGGATCATCTAAAACATAGTTCTTGAATGAAGCACAATTAAACTTACGGTTTTAAAACACACAGGAAAGAGATGACCATGTTTCACATAAAAATAAGGCAAAATTAAAAGCTGATTTATTTTGTTCTCCTGAAAAGTACCTCTTGGTTGACTTATATCGCATATTCATTAGATATAAGGCTGTCACAGTGTCTTGTATTGCACGTCACTGTCTCCTGGGCTGACCTGAGTGTAGGACTGCTGCTCAGCTGTTTCCTTCTGTGAAGTAAGCTTAACTTGTCCAACGGAATATGTCATGAATGTTGTTTCTGCTTGTCTTTATCCACCTCCCTTTAAATGGGGAAATTGAAACATCATCCTGTTGTTTGGCCTAGAATTATCTGAACTTCCTACTTACCCATACTCCCTTCAGCCCCACCTCCACCCCTGTCCCGTGTCCCCACTAGAGATCACTATGCCACTTGAGAGAGGACAGAGGAGGGAGGGTCTGACTGCAGAAGCGTCGGGACCCGGGTGTGTGAGAGAATTGCCCAGCCCAACAGGCGCACGGCTCACCGCCCCCCTTGCAGGGCTTGCTCATCTGAACTCACAGGTTCCCCTTTCATCACCCTCGAAAACATCAACCCGCCCCAAACACCATACCTCTCTGAGCTTCACTTACTAAGGTCTTGCTGATCAAGCTTTCATACCTTCAGCCTCCCTATCATCTCCCTTTCCATTACTATTTGCATTAAGGGAAAATTGACACCTGTTTAAGGGTGACTTAAATTGTCATTGTCACAAGTAGATTAATAACCTCCAGTATCATTCATTTGTATCTCTCACTTAGGGAATCTCAAGATTCACTTAATTTTAAAGTTAAACTAAGGACAACAGGGCTTCCCTGGTGGCGCAGTGGTTGAGAGTCCGCCTGCCGATGCAGGGGACACGGGTTCGTGCCCCAGTCTGGGAAGATCCCACATGCCACGGAGCGGCTGGGCCCGTGAGCCATGGCCGCTGAGCCTGCGCGTCCGGAGCCTGTGCTCCGCAGCAGGAGAGGCCACAACAGTGAGAGGCCCGCGTACCGCAAAAAAAAAAAAAAAAAAAAAAAAAAAATACTAAGCACAACAGTAAACTCCACTGCTTTGGAGGACACTGAGAATTTTTTTGTCCTTCCTGTTCTCACTGTTATCTTTCTAGGTACTTAAGAATTGAATTCCTAAGTGCATTCAGGCTTAAAACATTACCTCCTAGGGTTGCTCTTCCTTTCCTAAACAAATGTTTTGTGTGTGTGTGTTGTTTTTTAATTATTTTCCTTCTGAGATAAATTGATGTGACCATTCAGAAAGGACTCTTGCATTGGTTTTACAGGTCTTAGGTGGGGTGCTCTATTTACCAATGATTCTCTGTTGTAACTTGTTAATGCTATTAAGAGTTACAGACAGATGTGTGCTTTATTGCAGATAGCTATGATAGTAAGTCACTCCACTTTTCCCCTAATTAATTGTGGTAAGTGGAAATTAGATGGCAAGTGCCCAGTTCTGGAAAGATAAGGATTAGGAAATAATCTGTATTTTTCAAATTGTCTTTTTCTGGACAGGTTAATTATCAGAAGAGATCACTTGCTCGAAGATGCTTTTAATCAGATTATGGGCTACTCCAGAAAAGACCTGCAGAGAAATAAGCTGTATGTCACATTTGTTGGGGAGGAAGGGTGAGTAGCACAGAGAAGTGGCCTGTGAAGCACAGGCTGTGGCTGCCGGAGGATGTTTCCCCACACTGTCCCCTGCGGTTGCCTGAAACAGGAAATCCTTCTGACGGAAAATGCTGTTCTCATACACTTAAACCTTTCAGTTTTGTGTTTTTTTTTAAGCTTCCTTTGATTTTTAAATCATTTGACATAGAAATTCTTTGGTAAAAGCTCATAACTATAGATCATTTTTGAGAGCAGAAACTTAGTTTCGTTTCTTCTCCCCGTAACTCTTTCTCTCAAAGGGAAAACATGTTTGTTTGTTTGTTTGTTTTATTGAAGTATAGTTGATTTACAATGTTGTGTTAATTTCTGCTGTACAGCACAGTGATTCAGTTATACATATATGTACATTCTTTTTAAAATTATTTTCCATTATGGTTTATCACAGGATATTGAATATAGTTCCCTGTGCTATACAATAGGATCTTGTTGTTTATTCATCTTCTATATAATAGTTTGCATCTGCTAACCCCAAGCTCCTCCCACTCTATCCCTTCCTCCCCCCCACCCCCCCGCCACCCTGGCAACCACAAGTCTGTTCTCTATGTCCGTGAGTCTGTTTCTGTTTTGTAGATACGTTCATTTCTGTCATCCTTTAGATTCCACATATAAGTGATATCATATAGTATTTGTCTTTCTCTTTCTGACTTACTTCACTTAGTATGATAATCTCTGGGTCAATCCATGTTGCTACAAACGGCATCATTTCATTTTTATGGCTGAGTAGTATTCCATTATATATATGTACCACATCTTCTCTATCCATTCATGTGTCGAAGGACATTTAGGTTGTTTCCATGTCCTTGGCTATTGTGAATAGTGCTGCTATGAACGTAGGGGTGCATGTATCTTTTTTTGAATTAGAGTTTTGTTTGGGTATATGCCCAGGAGTGGGATTGCTGGATCATATGGCAACTCTATTTTTAGTTTTTGAGGAAGCTTCATACTGTTTTCCATAGTGGCTGTACCCATATACATTCCCACCAACAGTGTAAGAGGGTTCAAAACATGGGCTTTGAGATTTAAAAAAAGCAAGGAGGTGCATTTTAACATCTATGATCTTGTTATGTGCACAGGAATGCTAAGTAAATCGTACTTCACCTGTTAAATAAGCTCAGTTTCAGAATCACGAATTAGAAACTAGTGTTTGCTAGAGAGTAGGGGGCGTGGGGAGGATGCAGGATGGGCGAAATAGGAGAAGGGGATTAAGAGGCGCAAACTTCCATTTGTAAAATAAAGAAGTCACAGGATGTAATGTACAGCAAAGGGAATATAGTCAATAGCATTGTAATAACTTTGTATGCTGACAAGATGGTAACTAGACTCACAGTGGTGGCCATCTAACAATGTATCAAATTATGGAATCACTACGTTGTATACCTGCAACTAAAATGATATTGTATGTCAACTGTACTTCAATTTTAAAAAGATAGAAAAAGAGGAAAAAAGAAGAATCCTGTTCTACCTGGAAATCTCCCCAGCAGTATCTCTTGGGCCTTGGTTCTTATTTCTCTGTCCCCACTTTTTCTTTGGCACACCTACCAAAATAACTGCCTGCCATAAACAGAGTCCAGCCTTGTATGACTCTTCCATGAGTGTGCTCATAGAGATAAGGGTTAGGAAATGAATGAGTAAAGACTCCTACACGGTGTTTATTGCATTCAAATAGGCATAACGGTGGTTTTATGACTCTTCAGGAGATGAAAGCTCTCATCTCTCCTAGACCCCTTACTCTTTCCTCATTTCAGGTTTAGGTTTGGAGTCTCAGCACCTTCTTTGTAGACATCACTAGAGTGAATTTTAAAAATACCACGTGATTGTCTGAACTCGGGTTGTCTTCTCTTTAACTCCTTAACTGCTGTTGATTTGGATCATTTTAAGGCTACCTCTCTCAGCCTTGGCCAGGAATAAAGTATATTAGATTATGGAATCGTAGCAATAATATTCAACAAATTCAGCCATTTGGTTTATGGTTGATGAAATGGAGCTGTCAAAGTATAAAATAGGGCTTCCCTGGTGGCGCAGTGGTTGAGAGTCCACCTGCTGATGCAGGGGACGTGGGTTCGTGCCCTGGTCCGGGAAGATCCCACATGCCGTGGAGCGGCTGGGCCCGTGAGCCATGGCCGCTGAGCCTGCGCTTCCAGAGCCTGTGCTCCACAACGGGAGAGGCCACAACAGTGAGAGGCCCGCGTACCACAAAAATAAATTTTTTTTAAGTATGAAATAATTCACATGTGCTAGTAGAACTAGATAATAGTAAAATTGAGATTTAAAATTAGGTCTCTTGTCTTCCATCCAGGATTCTTAGACCAGCACTGGGATTTAGGCAAAACTCCTGAACTCTGATCTATCTGAATTTTTTCCTACCCATGGATCTTTTCACTCTTCCGGCTAGTGACTGATAACTTCTCTTGTCACATATAGTGTTGTATAGTCTCCCAGCTGTGACTAGATTAAAGTAAAATACTACATGAGAAAACAATATAATGTGACAAAGTTTGAGAAGCTTGCCTGAGACTTGAGCCTTTTGTTGCTGACAAGCCTTAATGGTTCTAGCTTTTGTTAGTTGTCTTAAAGATGCAGGTGGGCAATTGAAAACGAAGGCAAATGTTTTTAGCCTAATCACAGGTATGCATGGGATTCCAGGTATTTCCTTACATAACTAGTCTGGTTTGGATGAGAATACTTTTCCTCCCCCAGAACTCCAGCTGCCTTTCTTCTTTGTTGGACCACAGTTTGTTGAGATCTCAGAGATGTAGGCAAGCGTCTTTGGAAAACCTGGTACTTAGGTTTGAATAGAACAGATGCTGTCATGCTTGGTCATCCTAAAGCTGTCTCCCCATGGTCTGGACTGACATCCATTCCTAGGAGGAGACCCAGGCAGAGTGGGGCCTGAAACCTTATTTAATTGCCACTAATGTCCAAATGTTTCCTGCCTCCATTTCTTGTCTTCTTCCTGTAACCCTAGAAGGAAAATAAGAGGGAGGATATTTTGAGGTGTGACCTCAGCCCTCAGGGACAATCTCTTAATCAGGCCCCTCTGCATATGGTTTTTTGAAACTGGAATGGGGCCAGATAACTTCTGGTCTCATGGCTTTATCATGTCAGTATCATACGTATAGATTGTTAGATATAGACTTTATTTTGCTATTAAGGCATTGGGAATACATAATAGTATTTTGAAAGATTAATGCAGTATGCTTGCTAAAAAATTGAAACCTCAAAACAACATAAAATTAAGAAGTTATTTTAGCCTTTGTCATCTTACTACATTAAAATTAAAGATCATAACATTTCTTTCTGAATTATAATAAATACCCAAAGAGAAAAGCTACCTAGGTTTTTCTATGGAATTGTGAAATGAAGCTGAAAGTTTTCTGGTCACTTTTCCTTCATTAATTTTAATGCCTTCAAAATGTGTCATTTTGTAAGTTCTTCATGTCTAGCTCTAGTAATAGGTATTAAAAAACGTATATGCCTAGTGCCCAGATGTTGGCTTGCAATATCATTCTTCAATAAAAGAGACTAGGGCTCCTTGGAGAAATGGGTGATTCTAGGACTGGGGCAGGAAATATACAAGACGGCACCTGAAGCATCTTGTGCCAGAAAGTATAGAGGAGCTCAGACAGCTCACAGTGATGTCAAAGGGACACAAGAACCAACTGAAAGAGCTGCCAGTGGTCAAAGGTGGAATAATTTGAGCAAAAAAAGTAAAGTAGTATTGGATTAGAACCCCAAAATATAAAATAAATATCTATATACTGATATAAATAAAATAAATATCTATATACTGATATAAATACACAATTGAATAAATAAATAAATAACAATAGACAAATTTGTGCAGATTTCCAAATAATTCTGCATAATTCCCTGCTCCTTAATTGTGAGTTGCACATAGTGACTTTCTTCCAAATAATACAGTATGAAAGGGGGAAAAAGAAGTTAAGTCTACAGTGGAGAAGCCTGACAAACACACAGCCAGGTGATCAAGGCTAAAATCTAAAATCAACAGTGATATATCCTGTTGATAGTATGTACCCTTGGTATGATGTGATGAGAATGACACTTTACTGTCTTCCTCCCAAAAACATGTGACACCAGTCTAATCAGGAGAAAACATCAGATAAATCCAAATTGAGGAACATTCTACAAGATTACCTTATCAGTGCCCCTTAAAACTGTCAAGGTCATCAAAACGCAAAAGCATCTAAGAAACTGTCACAGCCAAGATGAACCTAAGGAAACATGGCAATTAAATGTAATGTGGTATCCTGAATGGGATCCTGGATCAGTAAAGGGACATTAAGCAATAAAGAAAGAAATCTGACTAAAGTATAGGTTTTAGTTAATAATGTATCAATATCAGTTCATTTTGTAACAAATGTACTGTACTTATGTAAGATGTTGATAAGAGGGAAACTTGAGTGTGAGGTATATAAGAATTCTCCCTACTGTCTTTGTAACTTTTCTATAAATCAAAAACTAATCTAAAATAGAACATTTATTAAAGAAAGCATAGAGTCAGGATTTGGGGAGATTTAGAGAATGTTTCCCTGAACAACTTTTCTTATTTCTTTGCTGTCTGATGAGTGATTGCCACCAGGGTAATTTTTGGTATGTGTATACTTCCTTTTGCACTTGAGGTCAGGAGAGTAATAAGTATATAGATACAGTTAATTCTGTGGAAGGAATTAGTAGAGGTATTGATTGGTATGTATAGAGTATTATTTTGTGTTGCTAAAGTCAACTTTGTTATCTGTGAGGGAATAACACTTTGCAATTCTTATTGATACCATCTCACTGATTGTATTTTCTACCTGTCATAATCAGGGTCTTTATTTATAATAGATTAGTGAGAGCATAAAGAGAAAAGGATTTATTTTTAAGAATAATGCGTCTGCCTGCCCTCCAAAAAGGTGTGAATTAGCAGATTCACTCAGAGACTTCAGCTCTGCTTTAAGATGTTTCTTTGCGTAGGTCTTGACACATGATATGTAGGTTGTTCCTGAAATGGAAGAGGTGAGTCAAGAGAAATGATGGGAAATGTTATAGTCATAAATTTACAGGACGACTACAAATTCCATGTGAGGTAGAATTAACCCCAGAATAGTAGAGATGCCTGTATTCAATTAAAAATACAAAAATGAATCTAGAATCTATTAATGTAAATATACTAGTTGACAGCTAATTATTATATCTCACTAAAGTAATGCTTCATGTTATGCTTGGCTTTTTTCTGAAAAGCAGACGGTCTCTAAGCAAAACACTGTGATTTAATTTGGTCAGCGCTGAAGGTTTTGTTCTAGTCATTAAAATTTCTACCCAACTTAATTTGGTTACCTGCTCTTCCAAAGTGGGGAAGAGGAGAAGACAGCAGTGGTGGAAGAGCTTGGAAACTGAGTCATCTTGACTGAATGTGGTGGGAAATTACATACTCTAGTTGCCTCTTTCTGTTGTGCTTCTGTCCGCCTAGAGGTTGCTTCTTTAGGAAGGGAGCCAGTAGAATACCGCATATTCTCTAGTGTATTATTTTCTTCTAAATGTGTGGTGTCAAAACTTAGCTAGGCAGACTATTGTGTTCTGATGGGACATTTGGGGCCATTCACTTCTTTTTTTTTTTTTTTATTGAAGTACAGTTGATTTACAATATTGTGTTAGTTTCAGGTGTACTTTCACTTCTTAGTACCCAAAACAAGTAAGGAAATAATGGCCTGGATAAAGAGAGGATGTTTACACTGTGATTGCCTCGCCTCTTTTTTTTCCTCCATGGCCAGCTCTATAAAAGGCACCTTTCTTTAGGAAAGAATGAGTTCATTATATGTAAGGTGCCACTGATGTGACATTAGTCATCTGCCTTGCAAAGCCACACTTGGACTAGGGAGGGGATGCGTGCAAACAGTTTTAGTTTGGGGGTTTAAGAACAGGTGCACTCTTCCTGTGATATTTCTACTTAGACAGATGACAGAAGCATCTAGGCAGAAGCATCTCATCCTCCCTAGTTGCTTAGACAGAAGCAACTAGGGAGGATGAGATCTGAAAGGTTTTCTTGGGTCCCTGCTTATAAAATAACCAGCAGCTCTTAACATCTGACTGATCTAGAAGTTGTTTGGGGTCCTGGGCTTGATCATTTATTCCTCAGAAATTTGTAAAGCTTCAAGTGAAACTTTATGGTGCTGCTTGTTTTCTTCTAAAAAGAGACACTTGCAGGATAACCTAACTGATCCATACCATGCTGGAGAAGGGTGCTTCTGTATCTAGGCTTTGGCTTGGTATCACCAGGTAAAACTTTGTCATACTAATTGCTCACAAAATTCCTTACTCACCCATCAGGCCTTCTTAAGTGGCTCAAGAACCAAAGCCTTGCTGCTATAAGTATCTGAGGCTGAATCAGGTGTGTAGGCCATTTGTGCCTGAACCAACTTGTAAGAAAGCAGAGTCTTCCAGAAAACTTGTAGGAAATGATAGTGAGACTTCCCAATGGCACCATCCTCTTTCATTTTATAGTCTACTTCCTTTGGAATACTTGGTAAATTTTAGTTGAAAATAAAGAACAGGAGAATAGAACTATTTATTTTAACAAATACTGGCTGCTACTAACAACTCGGGTGGTGTCAGCCCAGCAACGGGATGGTGTTTAAAATGCCTTATCAGCACTTCATAGGGCTCAAAACGACATTGCCACCCTAAGGACATCTGTGCTTATTCCGAAATGGCCTCAGATGCAGCTGTTGTGTGGCTACACACCCGTTGTCCGGAGTTTCATTATTTCCATGCCAAGTCTTTAGCTGTGGAACCAACCTAACTGGCAGAACGGGAATGTAACAAATGAGCCCTGTGATATGAGTCATATTAACTATTTATATGGAAGAGGTTGCTAAGACAGGAAGCACATGCATAAGGTATCCTGCTGGGACACGTCTTATTGAATTAGGTAGACATAGGTAATGTGCAGTCAACAACCTGCCCTCAGATACGCGGTTCTAAATTTCAGATTGTAATCAAATCAAACTTTAAAAACTGTCTTGGCTATAGAGTGACTCTATCAGTGCTGCTAGAGTTAAAAAAACAGCAGATAAAAGCCTGAGCAGTTGAGGAAGATACATTTCCCTCCTAGAGGAGCTGCTAGCTTTGTTCTCTCTTGGGAAAAAAAGGAGTTTTACTTTTCAACTTAACTCCTCAGGGGACATTCATTGTATCTTTAGCCAGATTTAGTTATCATCATGAAAAAGGAACCAATCAGTGAGGTCCATCTTTGTTGTTTTAACAAACTCTACCATATTAGAAGATATTAGACTTGGAAAAGACAAGGAGCAAGCTTTCTAAGCGTAATTCACTTGAGCGATTTCTGACAGTGTTTGCTAATCGGGTTGTCTCTTAAGGACTGGCATGACCTATTAATGCATTGAATATAAGGCAGACTTGTGCAAAACTGTTCACTGCGCTAGATGTGAAATAACAATGTAAATTATGTTGATTTCCTTTAGAGAGCATCAGACAGCTCTGCTCAGTGATTCAACAATATAAACTGATCCCCTCCTATGTATCAGGCTAAGTACTCAGGATCCGAAAATGAGAAAGACATAGTCCCTGCCCTCAGTATGGTTACAGTTTAGATGTGTGTCTGGTGGGAGGCAGACACATAGGCAGACAATTATAAGACACTCTGCTAAGTGCGGTATTATTAAAACACTGAGAGCTGAAGCTCAGTGAAAACCTGCTGTTTCTAACTGAATGCCACTGTTTAATTTTAAGCAGCTAAAAACCCATTTTACTTATACCAGTTGTCTCTTTGTAAGAAAACTGACTCACAGTGTTTGACTCACGTTTCAGCTGTCTGTGACCCTTATCCTCATGCACCTTGATTGTGTCTGAAGGTTTCTGCAGAGCAGGGACCCCGCAGGCCAAGACTCACTCACGGTCTCGCCCTAGGGTGTGTGCAACTCTCCTGGAGGTTGCATACACCCTAGGGTATCGTTGTCATTTTATCTTGCCTTGAAGTGATCCTCACTAAAGAAGAGGGTTTAGGGTAAGTCAGGGTTTTTAATAAAGCAGCATTTTCCTCCTACTTTCTTCTGTAGCAGGGGTCGACAAACTTTCTCTGTAAAGGGCCAGATAGTAAATATTTTAGGCTTTACAGACCATACATTCCCTGTTGCACCTACTCAACTCTGCCATCCTAACAGGAAAGCAGCCCCAGACAACACATAAACAAATGGGCATGGCTGTGTTCCAATAAAACTTTATTTACAAAGCCAGGGGGTGGGCCAGATTTGGCCCTTAGGCCATAGTTTGCCTAAGGCCATATAAGCAACGTTGTTTTGCTTATGAGCGTTTAAAATTTATTGAAGGGTGAGCTGTAAGGAGTAATGAACATTACGCTTGGGATCAGGAAACCGGTGTCAAGACCTGGATCCTCCACTGCAGCTTTCATTTGATACAAATCAGTGATTTCCTTCAGCCCCAGTCTTCTCAATGAAATGAGGGGATGGGCGAAATGACTGCTCAGATACTATTGATGGCATTCTCTGTTTCTGAAGAGACACAGGGGTCTGAAATTCACCATCGATACGAAATTTAGAGATGTTTTGCATCCACAGGGATCCAGGTAGACTGGAATCATGAACTCAGTCTCACAAAGTGAAATTTAGTAGGAAAAGTATAACGTCTAGTACTTAGGTTTTAAAAAGATACAATGAGGGGCTTCCCTGGTGGCGCAGTGGTTGAGAGTCCGCCTGCCGATGCAGGGGACACGGGTTCGTGCCCCGGTCTGGGAAGATCCCACATGCTGCGGAGCGGCTGGTTCCGTGAGCCATGGCCGCTGAACCTGTTCGTCCGGAGCCTGTGCTCCGCAACGGGAGAGGCCACAACAGTGAGAGGCCCGCGTACCGCAAAAAAACAAAACAAAACAAAAAAGATACAGTGAACGTGCAGACAGTATGGGAGAGTCCTAGGTTAAAGAAGCATAGGTGAAATGTTTGAGCTGATGACTAGTTCATGATGAGTCAACAGAGTCAAGTGACTGCCCCACAAGGCAGAGTGACATTAAGCTGCATTAGTGGGGAAAAGTTCCAGGAAAAGAGGTCAAGAGCCCTTTCTAAGTTTTTGTTAACGAGACCACACCTTGAGTGTTGTGATCAGCATAGACACTGCCCCTTAGGTCAGACTTTGACACCTGGAGAGTGTCCAGAGCAGAGGACCAGTGTGGTGAGGGAATTCCCTACCCTGCATTGAGAGGAGGTTGAAAGAAGTGTCTGTGTTCATGAGTGAGGAGTGGGCAGGGACCAAGGATGTGGAAACTGCTGAACTTAGAGTCCTTGTAGAAAATGACTTTTGAAAAAAAATTTACATCTTTAGCATCTAGATTAATACCCAAAACATAATAGGCACTCAAATATTTGTTGAAAGAAAACCTCTAAGTATGTGAAGAACGTTCAAGTGGAAAAAGTATTCTACCTGTTCTTGGTGGCGTCAGAGACCACAACGAGGACAGTGGAAGGAAGCCACGAGACGCTGCCTTGGTCTCGGCACCAAGAGGGGTAGCCTGCGTCACTGTACCTGGCAGGCAGCCAGAGGGCTGCTTTGGGAGCCCCCCCGCAGGGTGATCTGAGCATAGTCCCACGGTTCCTGGTAGCCACAGTATATTCAGCTGCCCCAGAAGGCAGTTCTGTCATGTCACCTTAAGGCCTCTCTGGCCTTGAGAGTCTGCTGTGTTTGCATTTTTCTGTACACATAGGTTTCTTGTCAGTCTACACTCATATCTCCCAAAGTGCAGTGTGGACTGGTGAGGTGTGAAATGATTGTAGCTATTACATAGACTGACATTTTTTATTTTAATGTTTATGTGTTTCTTTTAATGTGTATTAGAAAAGATATAAAGCTAGCACATCGTAATTCCATCAATATTGTGTAAGACAAGGCTATATTGGAAAAGCAAGTAAAGCTAGAAATATTAAGGAAATGGCAGTGCGTATATCGCAAAAATTGAGAAAGTAGTTAGGTGGATAGCTGAGGTCTGTTATAAGTAAATTCTATTAAACTCTTGTCTAAGACATATAAAAGCCATTTCACTTTTCTTACTAGTATTCCAACTCCCTCTTCTACCTATAATAGGATGCTTTTCTCTATCACACAATCCCATCACCACCCAAGACTCAGATGATTTCTTTGTCATTAAAAAAAAAAAAAAAAAACAGTAATGCCCACTGGAGGAAATTCCATAAGAGGAAAAAAAATAGAGTGAACAAAGGAAGTCTTATAAAATCCCACCACCCCAACTTATCTGTAGCTTTCATTCCCCCTTCAGAATTCCTTCCTGTCTTTGAACCCTTGTGTAAACTTTTTATCATAGGGTAGATGTACTTTACATTTTTCATTTTAAATTGAGCATATCAAATTGCTTTATTGCAAACTCCTCTTTGCTGTGTTTTTTGCTCTCAGCATTTTTGGCCACTTGTCATTCCTCAAACCTCACACAATAATTTCTCAAAATTTACTTTGACCCTGATGTCTTTGTAAGTAAAATGGAATTTACACTGTAGTTCAGGCGCTGGAGTTTCAGCCTCTTCTCCAAATACCTTACCGAGGAAGCTTTAGACACCCTCACTTTTCTTGTTTATAGTTTTCCATGGCATTTTATAATTTAAAGTTTTCACGTGAACCCTATCATTCCATCTTTTGCCTCTGATCTCCCTAGGAGGCCTTGTATCTGTAATATCCTCTCACCAATCCACTAAAGTCTCTTTCCTTCCCATTTAAAAGTGTTTCAGAAATCCATGAGGACTCCATGTCCCATGGATGTATGTAGCTGATGCCCTCTGGTTTAACCTGCTTAAATAAAGCATTCCCACTGTACTCTCTCTCCCCATAACCTGGCTCTGGGCATTTCAATTTACCTTTTTCTGCATATTTATACAATCAAATTATTAGCATACTGCCTATCTCACCCATTATCTGATATGTAGCTTTAGTTTTAGATATGCTCCATATAAATGTCCATTACGTTATTTTGGGTCAAAACATGTTTGAGATCAGGAATCATGATCATTCAACATCCAGTGTTTTGGACAATCCTGGTATGTGGATAATTAGACTTCTAAGGAGTGTTCTGTAGAAAGTTGAGCCCTGTAGAAAATGTGCCTAATAAATAGAAAACAATAATAACTGGTTGTTCTTTTTGTGAATTTTTTAAAGGCTGGATTACAGTGGACCTTCCAGAGAGTTTTTCTTCCTGGTATCCAGAGAACTCTTTAACCCATATTATGGCTTATTTGAATATTCAGCCAATGACACATACACAGTACAAATAAGTCCCATGTCTGCTTTTGTAGACAATCACCATGAATGGTAAGTACTTTTTTTCTCCAACGTTTTTCTTCAGCTGATTTTCTGTGATATTAGTTTTTATAGGAACCCACACTTCTTTTTTAAACATTTTTTCCCTTGGAGAAAATCATATTTTCAGTTAACTACCTCATTTGACTCTTGTTTGTGTTGTCAAATTTAATATACAGGCAGTCTCCAAGCTAGGAATAGATTATGTTCCATAAGACCAATTTTAAGTGAGTTGGGTAGAATTCAAAAGGTTTTTTCCACTGAAGGAAAGTTGCGAGTGATGTTAGGTTCTCAGCAAGACCCTAAATCCCTCTCTGCAGCTTTGGGCCACTCTGAGATCTGACGGGGGCAGGTGGGGCATGAGTAGGGGAATGTCCTGACCCAGAGGTCAGGCAGCTTCTGGAGCAGCCCTTGGGGAAGTGGCTAACACTGGGGGAGGGGCAGAGCAGCTGGGCTGTTGGTGTTCTAGGGAGAGGGAGGGCGGGAGGATGGGGTGCCCTGGAGGAACGGAAGGTGGAAGAGAATGCTGGCAGGCAGGCAGGCAGGAGTGCGGAGTCACAGCAGTGGCCCCTTACCCTAGTGACTGGTTCAAGTTTGTAGCCAGGAATTGCCCCTTTCCTAATTTCTCACACAAAACCAAGGAAAACTGGGCTAGGATTCCCATCTGGGAATTATTTATTCTGAAAATCCCAAATTGCACTCTTTTCATGACATTTATTTTTACATGCCTGCATTTATAGACTTGAAGTATCTTTATAACCCCTGTTTGCTTGTTCCTGTTCATTTTCACTATAGTAACAAAAAAGAGAACATGAGTACGACTCATGGAAACAATTTCTTTGAGTCATGAGGTTAATATTGGTGGGTGGAGGGCATTAAGTTTTAGGACTTATTCTTCAAATTAACTTCCGTTTAACTACAATTTGGAGTCCTCCTAAGAGTAGCTATGGCAGTTATACTAACATAAGTGGATAAAGAAAAACAAAGCTGCTGGACATTCATCTTAAAATGGTTGCCTAACACTAAAATTACAAATGAATAGTATGAACGTCAGTGTGGATTTACACTTCCGGAAGGCATCAGGCTTTCAAAGAGCTAGAAACTTGAATACTTCCGAAAAAGAAAATACATGTACATCTCAGCAAACCCAGTCGTGACAGATATATTTAATAAATTTTCCGAAGTGATTCAGTATAGAATTGAGCACTCAAATTTTAAAGAACAGAATGTCCCATGAGGAAACTCCCTCAAATGTACACATGCATAATTCTTGGATTGTGAGTTATCATCAAGAGAGGGGTTTGAGAGAGAACAGAAATAGGAACTTTCTCACTCTGAGACTGGGCTTTTCCTCAAAAGGGAATTGCCACTAGGTTTGCATTAGAGAAATCCTGCTAATATTCATGCAAGCAAACTACAAGGGGACAACATTTTCCCCACCACCACTGGTCTCATTCTGTCAACATTTCTTAGAAGTGATATAGGGAAATTTCACTGCCATGCTAACAGGAAATTCATGTTGGCCATGTAGGGTGCTACATGGTGGACATTACTGACACGGGGTGAAAGTGGAGCAGTATCTCTCTGAACATCAGAGTGAAACAGATTTCTTCTACAAGGAGATGTGACTATCAGCCTAATGAAGACCCAGCCTGCAGTGCACACAGACTCTCATGGACAAACTTAGATGATTAGAGCTGGAAAGCATTCTTGAGAGCAAATTGAACCGTTCAGAAATTGCTCCATGGGGCTTCCCTGGTGGCGCAGTGGTTGAGAGTCCGCCTGCCGATGCAGGGGACACGGGTTCGTGCCCTGGTCCGGAAAGATCCCATGTGCCGCGGAGCGGCTAGGCCCGTGAGCCATGGCCGCTGAGCCTGCACGTCCGGAGCCTGTGCTCCGCAGCGGGAGAGGCCACAACAGTAGAGACCCGCGTACCGCAAAAAAAAAAGGAAAGAAATTGCTCCATGATGTGTAAGCCATCTCCTGCTTTTCCTTCACAGGTTCCGGTTCAGTGGTAGGATCCTTGGTCTTGCACTAATTCACCAGTATTTGTTGGATGCCTTCTTCACACGGCCCTTTTACAAGGCTCTTCTCAGAATGTAAGAGTGTTTTTATTGCTTATGTAATTAGCATGTAAAGAATGTAATATTTCCTTTATCAAAAAGGGTCTTTTGACAATGTCATTTATCGGCTCACTATCTCAAATCTATTACTTAATAGTGATTTAGATTTCTGAAACTAATCAACTAATATAATTTCAAATGTGGTTACTGGATTTTTCCAGCTTCTGTTCCTTTATTCCTGTCTTGCTCCCAGAGGCTTAGTTTTGCTCCACTCTGAATAATTCATCCTCATTTGTTGCTACACATGTGTCTTCAAAACACTTGTACTTCAAATACAGTGCTGGAATTCCTGTGGTATTAATGCCAGTTATTAATAGAATAGTTGTGGCTTAGTCTTGGTGACTCACAGCCCCCCATCTTTCACAAGATGCATTTTACATTTTGCTTTATGCAAACTTTCAACTGTTTATTCTTGGTTCATATTTTCATTCTCTTTTTTTTTAATTTGTTTGTTTGTTAGAGGTGTGCAGTATTTTTTAAGTCCCATATTTATCTTGAGATCTCTCTATATGCAAGACAGTCATTTACAATGGCAGATGAAAATTTAGCATTCACAGAATTTTTTCTTCATTGTTAGCAGAATGAAAAATTACAATTATTGTGAAATGTAGAGCAAACCGTTTCTGTCCTAGAATCAGTAGTCATTTTCAAGGATGAACAGAAGAAGGCAACTATCTGTGAGGGTAGTAGCTCAAACTTGCAATGAGAAAACACAGAATGATTGCATGGCTCTGACCAGCTCATTCCTTAACCAAGGCCATGTATCTGCTTTCTGTCAAAATGGATGCCTAGAGCTCAATTGAAAGCAAAGTATTTCTAATAGTTCTTAAAAAAGGTCAGTAGGAAGACCTTTGCCATCCTCCCATTTGGTATATGGACCGATGAAGTCCTGGGCACCTGGACACTGGCTTCTGCCTCTCTGGTTCTTCTGGCCCATTTGCACCTTCCCATTTCATTGCCTTATCTCTCATTTTCCATTTAAGCTTCCTGAAAGAGTAGTCTACATTGACTGTTGACACACCCTCAACACATTTTAGCCTGGCTTTTTTTCCCCATCAATAACCTATGGAAGCTTTTAAAGAATGTTTTTTAGTCTTTATCTTAATAGAACATTCTGCTGCTTTTGATACTGTTGACCCCTCCCAACCCCACCACCCATTTCTCTTGCGTTCTTCCTTCACTGGCCTATGTGACACTGTGCTCTCCTGGTTCTCCTTTCACTTTTATGCCTCCTTTGTGGACGTCTTGACTTGCCCTTAAACCTCGATGTTCCTGAAGCTTCCATTCTTGTCCCCTTGCTTTCCTCTCTCTGTGTGCTCTCACGGGATATCTCTTTACCTGTCTCATCTACTCTCCAATCCGCACCCACAGACATGATCTCCCTTGAGTCGTAGGCTCAAGCAGTCAACATTCCACTGAATATCTCCTCTTGTATGTCTCACAGGCACCTCAGAATCAACATGGTTAAAACTAGACTCATCAATTTCTCCTGACCTAAAAATGTACCTTCTCCCTTATATGCCCAGTTACAGATCAAGGTGCCAACATTCTCAAGTCACTCTGGTCAGAAATTGGGCGTCATCCTCAAACAGGGATGGTGAATACACAGCACAATTTCTTCTCTTCCCCACCTCCCACCCCATTCCCATGGTACAGGTCCCAAATCATTTAGGTACTTTTGCCTGCTGAACTCGTTGTGGCCTCAGGAATTTTTCAACTTTTGGCCCTCAAGACTGCCAATGAATCAGAGTTGTCTTGTAACTTGAGTTCATTTGCCATCCTGTTTTAGATATACTTCTTTATACTACCCAGTAAAACCATTTATTAATTTCCACATTCACCTCCTAAATAATTCTTAAATTCATCTTCTCTACCCTAATAGCTGTGCCCTAATTAGAATCCTTATCTTATTTTGGCCAGATTACTGTAGTGATCTATTAATTGGTTTCCACCCCAATGATTACCACCACCACCCCCAATTTTAAGTAATCCTCAACACTGCCACTTCCAGAAGAACAATTTAAAGTCACATCTCGTGTCTCACCATGTCATTCCCTGTTTTAAAACCTTTCAGTAGTTCTGAATCACCAAGCTCCTTAGAATGACGTTCAGACCTGCTCCCAGCTACCTTTCCAGCCTCATTCTTTAGACATTCTGTCTTGTGGTTAACTCTCTGGTGCTGCCAGTATGCTTGGAAAATCTGTATACTCCATCCCTTTGTGCTTTGTTCAGGTTGTCTTCTTCTCCTGTCTCTCTTTTTCCCCTTCTTCTCCTTTTCATCCATTCCCCTTTACCTCTCTAGCTTGAAACATCCTGCAAACTTTAATATAGGTATCATCTGCTCCAAAAGGCTTCTTCTAAATCTCCAGGTCAAAGTAAATGCTTTGCATGTTTGCTGTGGGAGGTCCCTATATCTACCTTATCTTTTTTTTTTTAACTGAAGTGTAATGTACATATAAAAAAGTGCACTAATAGTAAGTGTTACCCACCCTAGGCTATCACTTATCACCTTACGTTAACTTATCTATTTGTGTCCCTGTCTCTCCCACTAGACCATTAGCTCCTTGAGGGCAGTAACTGTTTATCAAGTAGCTATTAAGATATTTGGCACATACTTGATGCCTAATACATGTGTAGACTGAACTAAACAAAATGGTCTTTGAAGTTGGACTGATGGGAGGAAGTTTCAAGACAACTAAAGCAAATCAGTTGCTACCATCTTACAACAGGGTCATATAATAGTAACTCCACCTCATGTAGATCTTCTCTTAGAAAACCATTATAATTGTAGAGCAATTCTGTAGCTTTCAGTTTTCAGAATCACAGAAAGAATAAGAACCATGAAGAAAAAAAGGACATATGTGAATGTGGATCACAGAATCTAGTCTTCTAAAAAAAAGTTAAAATACAGTATAGAAACATATGAAGAATTTCTAATTAGGAGAATGATAATTTAAGATTGTATAACATAGCCAAAGAATACTGAACCCAAGTTGTCAACTCGAGTTCCATTTCCAGCTCTGGCCTTAATTGTGGGTGACTGTGCAAATGGCAGCCACTCTTTGCACCTCCAGTTCTGTGTCTTAAAAGACAAAACAAACTGAGTGATTCCTAAGGCATTTTATATATCAGAATTTTTCAATTTTATGTCAAATTTCTGAATTATTTCACTGGTTTGGTTACTAACTTTGATGAAGAACATTCCAGAAATCACTGCCTATTTTAGTTGATCTTGTTCTTGTCATTATTTCTTAGTTTCTTTCCTCACAACTCTGGGTTTTTGCTGATAGCCATGACTACATTTTTTTTTTCTATCTGTTTATCATCTTAGTCTCTGTGACCTGAGTGATCTAGAATACCTTGATGAAGAATTTCACCAGAGCCTGCAGTGGATGAAAGACAATGACATCCATGACATCCTGGACCTCACGTTCACTGTGAACGAAGAAGTTTTTGGGCAGGTCTGTGTGTGTGAATAACTGGTGACTAAGTGTGGTAATTGAAGACTATTGGTTAGTGAAGAATTAATTCAGTGGCCTAAGATCTGATGCTTATTTACTTGTGGTTGGTTGGGTGGTTTAAACCCAGGTTTATGTACAGTTACAATATTCTTGGTTATAAAGGTTATTCTAATGCCGACTTCAGATTAAAATTTTCTAATTTATAGACTGCACTATTTGTATGTTGTAAACAATCTTTTTATTTCCAACTAAAATACCCTCATAAGATATTAGAATATGCCTTGTACCAAATACAGTTTTTCAGTATCCATGCTACCCCAGAGTTGAATATTAAATTATTTAATTGGCCCTTGTACTTAACTCTCATTCATGTTTAACAACTGAAATGGATTGTTTTGAAGCTGAGAGAAAGTAAACAATATTTTGGTGAAGGTTTGGAAACATTGTTTTTTTAAAAAGTTGGTAGAAGAGTTGGTCAAAAGATTTTCAGAAATTTTATGCTAGCTCATAATTAATATTCTTAGTTAAACATTAATACTTGGCTGGTCTCCTGAATTTCGTATTTTGGAAAAGAAGTTCTCAGTTTAACATTCGCTTGAATGTAATTCTGCTTCCTTAAGGTAAACGTTTACCTAAATATTGGCTTTCTATATATAGTTGATTGTGAATCCTAAAGGAATTTGTGAAAATGTCTTTTTGTCAAACATTCAAATAGCAGTGGGACAGAATCTGGAGCCCTTTTGTTTCCATTTAATAGACTTATTTGTTTAATCAGGATTTAAAGCTTAACCTTGCAACACATATATATATATTTTTTGCAGTATGCGGGCCTCTCACTGTTGTGGCCTCTCCCGTTGCAGAGCACAGGCTCCGGATGCGCAGGCTCAGCGGCCATGGCTCATGAGCCCAGCCGCTCCACGGCATGTGGGATCTTCCCGGACCGGGGTACGAACCCGCGTCCCCTGCATCAGCAGGCGGACTCTCAACCACTGCGCCACCAGGGAAGCCCCACAACACATATATTTTTAACCACTGAGGCTCTCAGACGTCTGCTCATTACTTAGCTTTCCCTGAGCATCAGTGGGTGCCTGGGCTCTGTGCTGGTGCCACACACCCTGCTTGTGGGATGTACCCAGGCCAGGGCAGAGACAGGTAGCTGGCTGATTCCAGCTCATTGGTAGCAGTGGTCTTACAACGTCAAGAGTATTGCTTTATGGTCAGTCCTTTTGTTTTTTAATCGCAGATTACCGAACGAGAATTAAAACCAGGGGGTGCTAACATCCCAGTCACCGAGAAGAATAAGAAGGAGTACATCGAGAGGATGGTGAAATGGAGGATTGAGAGGGGTGTTGTGCAGCAAACAGAGAGCTTAGTGCGTGGCTTTTATGAGGTAAAGACAATCAGCAGGAGTGGGGTTCTCAGTCTGATGTCAGCAATACCTTGGTCCACTTCACTGTACTTCATATGTGTGCAATATTTCCATTTCTCTTTGGTATATTTACCGTTGCTATTTCAGTTCAAACACTTCAACAATTTTCCCTGTATGTTTTAAGAACACAAAAAAAGCTTATTGCCCTGTTACAAGAAAACACTGAAATAAAATGACCTGCATACAAATAGCATTTGACGATTTAATGACCACTAATAACATTTAAGTCACGCATTTTACTCATGCTTAGATATGTGTAATCAGATCTCATGCCTGATAAGTGAAATGATTGTATCTGAGGGTCAGAATGAGTTGTAACAAGTATTCCATATGACTTCTTCTGTGAAAAAGCCATAGCTAAAATAAAAATAAACTGTGAAAGTGACTGGAGCACTAGATCTTCTCCCAAAGAGAAAAAAAACTGGATTAATCAGTGACCAATTATAAAACAAAAATTCTGTTGAAAACCTCATCAACCTTGTACTAAAAATATATTTGTAGAGAGCTTTACATGTTTTAAAGTGCCTCCACAGAATACATCCATAGTATTCCCAACACTCCCTGTGCCCTCCTTTTCTGATGAGGCTTAATTATAGCTGAGGCTTCTCCAGGTTCTTAAGCCATGTCCTATATTCTTTTTATTCCACAGGTGGTGGATGCCAGACTGGTATCTGTTTTTGATGCGAGAGAACTAGAACTGGTCATCGCAGGCACAGCTGAAATAGACCTAAGTGATTGGAGGAACAACACAGAATATAGAGGAGGTGAAATTTGACTTATAAAGTTTAAGCTGGATTTAAAGTTTCAGATGAGAGGGAAGCAAGCGGTTTGGTACGTTGGTCTGGATCCAGGACAGACAGAGGCACTTGCGCTCTAATCATAGGTCTGATGCAGTCTCCTTTGAGACCTTGGGCAAGGTACATGCCCTTCTTTCCCTAGCTACCTCATCTGTCAAGTGGAAGGAGAGCTGTTTACACACCATCTCAGGATGTCATAACTCTTAATTGTTAGTGAAGAAATGTGGCCATAGGAACATCAATTAATGGTTTTACGGTGTTGTTAGTGAAGCACCAGGGAGCTCATATCCAGCTGGTCAAACTCCACCTATTCTGCCTTCATTCTCAAACCTGAAGAGGCATACCCTCTGAGCTTCTTAATGAACAAACACAGTTTTTCTACATTTCACTTGAACTGCTTACCAGTTGTAATTCACAGTTGAAACACATGAATGGAGTAAGATATGGTTCTCAGATTTAAGGTTTCTTGAACAAGCCCTTCTAAATTTCAAGCATTAAGTTCAACTGAAAAGGAAACTGCTGTAAGGTTAGTTAAAAACTACACACGTCACCAAATGGGAAGTTTTAGGACTGGCATTTCTGTAGATCAATACAAATTTTCAATTAGTAATTGGCATCGAAGCCTGTGAAACTTGCTGAATCAAGACGCATGGAAAGGGACCTGATGCTAACCCAGAGTTAAAGTTTTATTCAATACTTTTAATCAAAGAAAGAATACATTTTCTGAAATTTATTGTAGTGTTATAAAGTGTTCAGAAAGTCGTGACAAGTGACGGTTGGTTTTTGTTTTTGTTTTTGAACTCAGAATGTAAGAGGTTAGCAGTGGTTCTGAACTTGGAGAGTGAAGAATACAATCTTTAAGTCACTGAATTAATCAGTTAGACTAAAATGAGAGCTGAGCAGTTCTCCAATTATCTGTAAATTGAAACAGAGATTTAAAAAAAAAAACAGTTAAAAAGTTTGGAGTACAAAAAATACCTTAACATTGGCTCAGTTGCTTTTGTTTTGGCCTCTGCTTGGCTCTTCCAGCCCATCACTGTTGCCCTGGGCTGGCCTTGCCCGTCCATTTTCTCTGAAAGACGATATTAAACTTCAGTGTCCATTGCTGCTATTTCTGAAGTCCAGTTGCTGTAATAACTCTTTTCCCATTGGCCCCGTGTATAATCCAAATATGACCTTGGCTATTATAACTTTGTTAACTATTTTCACTAACTAGAACACAGTTTCTCCAACATGCTACATAACTTACATCTTACCATAAATGCTATTAGCTCATTCCTTCCCCCCCGTCCCCAACCCCCAGGAGATTCTAATAGCAATGCCATTCATCAGGTCAGCCAGTTTTGTATTTACGCAGTATAGACTTTTATTCACTGTATATGACTAATCGAGTACCTATTTCTATGGTTATTGTCAGTCTTATCAAATGAAATCCTTGAGAGGAGAGGGCTGGGGGGAGGGGGCAGGAAAATGGCGACATGCCCAGCTGCCATGTTTGCTAACCCAGCTACTTGGCACTGAATGAAGGGGCGGCTTTGCTGCCATTTGCCATATGTTCACAGGGCAGCTGTTTATAGAGAATAGGATGAGACATTTTCACTCCTCCTCCTCCTCCAAATGGTTTGGCAGAGACAGCAAAGGAGAGGCATAAAAGGGCTGATTCAAAGGGTCAGAAAACTTTAAAGCTATAAAGAGCCAACGCACTTATTTTATAGATTAGAAAAGTATTTGCTCAGCACCAAACAGCTGGTCTTTGCCAAAGACAGGACAAGGAGCCTATGCATCTCCGTGTCCAGTCTAGTTGTATTTACGTTTCATTTGGATCCCTTTCTTCTCCAAGGGCATCGCTGATCAAATGGTAAACAGTAAGGCAAGATTCTCCCCAAATCCTACAGCCACGGAAACATGTGAGGAAAAATTTGAATGAAAATGGTTTCCACCTACCTTCTATTTAGGACTTAACTGCTGTTGACTCAGAATTAGAATAGCTCTCTATACATTGAATATGTCAGCTAATTGGTTTGAATCACTAACTGTGCCTTAATCCTCGTCAACCTTCTCTCTGAACTTAATTTTTCTCGGCAGAAGGTTTTAGAATCCACAGCTACTTCCTCAATCCACCTGTGGGATGATACTTTTGACATTTTATTAAATTCTAGTAAAGTATGGAATAAAAGTAACATTTAGGTTGATGATTATTTGAGATTTATTAGTTGAAGGAGTTAAAGTAATAAACTTATTTTCCCTTTTTATTAATAAAAAGTAATTTGCTTTTAAAATATGAACATAATATATTGTTTTAAAATGGTTTGCAATTATATATTGATTTGAATAATTATTTGATCTACGTCTCTCCTTTACCAGAAGCCCTGTGAGGGACTATTTCCTTTGCCATTGTCCCCCAAACTTAGGACACTGCTTGGCATAGCAGTGCTAGAAAATTATTTCTTAAATAAATGACCAAAAAGGTTAAACATTTCCAGTAACAGCAGTTATATTTTTCAGAAATGATATGGTTAAAATAACTCATTTGTTTTCTTCCCTCCTCTAGCTTCATTTAGTGACCACTAAATGGAAACAGAGGTTTCTTGGTTTCATTTAGTGTTTTGTTTAACTTCTGACACTCATGTGATCACATTCGCAGTGTAATTCCTTGGTCTTAAATTATAAATAACCTTTAACGAATCCAAGATGATGATTTATGTCTGGGGGTCTTTTGTCGACTTGCCAGTGTCATGGTGACTTAAGATAGAAAACTCAAAGTAACACGGGCTTTCATGATTGGTTTGATAGGATATCATGACAATCATATTGTAATTCGGTGGTTCTGGGCTGCAGTGGAAAGATTCAACAATGAACAACGACTAAGGTTGTTACAGGTAAGATGCCATTAGTTCATCTTTTTAATGCATTAATATAGTTATTTTTGGAATTACAAATTTTTAATAACTGCTAAGTATACTCAGTAAATATATTTAGGTTTATCTACATATTCCGGATATACTGTCTTCAGACTCTCCTGACTGCGTGGGTCTGTGGTTCCATCACTATGCAGAACATCCCCAACCTAGTCCAAGCATGTCATTAGAGTTGTGAGGAAGTACCAACTCCCATCCAAGAAACCCAGCAACAGCGTCTGCCTTTACAGCAGTTGGATCCCTTCCACAAGAGGTCCCTGGGTACTCTGCAGACCAGCATCCCTGGCAACTGAAGGAGATAATCTTCAGTCCCTTAAGAAGTGACCCAGTTCCTTGATAAAGAGTCCTCTCTTTTCTTCCATCTAACGTTCCACAAATTTGAGATAATATTGAAGTTTAAGAATACTGGGAAAACTAACTCATTTTCTTGTGGTGTTTATAGTTATACAGGGCAATTGCTGGTTGGTTGCAGCTAAAGAAATATCAGACATGAGGAAGCCTTTTGGTCACTCAGGCAAAGCCTTACCAGTAGGCTGGATCTTGGCTCCTTTGGATCACAGATCTGGGTCTCACATTTGCAGGACTAGAAGTTCTTTTTGTTTTTCATTCACCTCAGTTCGATCAGGGACTAATACTGAGTTGACTTAGGTTCATCGATACGCCCACTTTATTAATCTCGAATGGGAAGTATACATGGTTTGAGCTTCTAAGCTGGTCAGCTGTACAGGACGCTGTATCTTCTACAGATCCTCCGCATCCCCTTCCTCTTTATAACGCTCTGTCCTTCCTTGGTATTCTCCAGCTCTTTGTCAGAATTCTCGTGTTACAGCTATTCTGTGTCTGTAAAGTTTTATCTTTGGAGCTTTTCCACCAGTGGGCAGCAAGCTGCTCTTCCCCAGCACCTCTGCACATGAACGATGCCAACCTTGCCTGGAGCCTGGTCTCTAGGCTTCACCTTCTCCTTCTGTTTTCTTGGGTTGATAGTTTGTTACAGGCACATCCAGCATCCCCTATGAAGGATTTGCTTCTCTCCGAGGGAGTAACGGCCCAAGAAGATTCTGTGTGGAGAAATGGGGGAAAATCACCGCTCTTCCCAGGTAAAGTAGAAAATATTTCTTTACTGTCACTGCAGTGTTCTAGGTAGGACCTTTAGCTTATATATATATATTGATTTATTACCATTTTTATGCTGAAAGTTTGGGAGAGTGGAAAAAACTTTTAGAATGAATTTACCTCAGATTACCTTTTTAAATGAAGGAAAAAAGGTCTTCCTGGTCATACTTGGAATACATACATACGTATCTTTTTTTATTTTTATTGGAGTATAGTTGCTTTACAATATTGTGTTACTTTCTACTGTACAGCAAAGTGAATCAGCTATACGTATACATATATCCCCTCTTTTCTGGATTTCCTTCCCATTTAGGCCACCACAGAGCACTGAGTAGAGTTCCCTGTGCTATACAGTAGATTCTCATTAGTTATCTATTTTATACATAGTATCAATAACGTATATTCATACGTACATATCTTAAAATACAAAACGCAACAGAACCAAAGCACTTGTTAGCAAGAGGAAAAGCAACGTTGGTCATCATACTTGTGGCTTCTTATGATTGTGGCTCTAATTTACGTTTCCAGAAGCTCTAGTTTTAAGTTTATCATTGGTAACTATTTAGAATCCCTTCACTAAAAATGACCATTGTGGTTTCTAAGGAATATTAAGTCATGTAATTGTGCTCTGTGCCTCTTCAGTCTCTATCATACATGCCTTACCTCCCTGGGAATGCTCTCTGCATTGTACTCTCATTTGTAATAAGATGATACATTTCCTTGGAGTGGAAAAATTTGCTTTTCTGCTGCTACTAATAAATGTAAGAGACTAGTAAGGCAGTCTTGGTGAGTAAAAAAAAAAAGTGTTTTGTGGGGAATGGAGCAAACTGGAGCTGAAGCAAGAGAAAAGGAGGGAGCAAATGAACAAAAGAGGAGTAGAGAACAGTTGGTTTCAGAACTCCTTTATCTAGTCAGCAGTAATATATTGAATTTTTGAGGTAAAAAGGATTGCCTCTCATTTTACTAATAATGAAATTGCAATCTGGGGAGGTTAAATCTTCCCGAGTGATATTAGTTTCCTCAAGATGTTATCCTGAGTTTGTTTAAGTACAGTCAGCCCTCTGTATCCGCAGATTCAACCAACCACAGATTCAACCAATTACAGGTCAAAAATATTTTTTTTAAAAATTTCTAGAGGGCTTCCCTGGTGGTGCAGTGGTTGAGAGTCCGCCTGCCGATGTAGGGGACACGGGTTCGTGACCCAGTCCTGGAAGATCCCACATGCCGCAGAGCGGCTGAGCCCGTGAGCCATGGCTGCTGAGCCTGGGAGCCATGGCCGCTGAGCCTGCACGTCCGGAGCCTGTGCTCTGCAACAGGAGAGGCCCGCGTACGGGGGGTGGGCGTGGGGTGTTCCAGAAAGTTCCAAAAAGCAAAACTTGAATTTTGCTATGTTATGGCGACTATTTACATACATTTACATTGTATTAGGTATTTCAAGCAATCTAGAGATGATTTAAAGTATACAGGAGGATGTGCATAAATTATATTCAAATAACATGCCATTTTATATTTGAGCATCCGAGATTTTGGTATTCCCTGAGGGAGCCCTGGAACCAATGCCCTGGGGATACCAAGGGACAACTTTACAAGTGACTTTGAGAAACCTGTTAACAAGACTGTCTTCTTAGCAATTGCACAACACTGGTTCTTAAGAATAACGTTCTAAGCATCAACATGTGAAAAAAAGCATGCTGAAAATACAGATACAGAGAGCAATGAATAGAGCAAGCTCAGGGCTGCCTGAGCCTCTTCAGTCGCTTTGGGTGCATCTCAGTCTGTGAACAGAGGTACTGCATCCAAACACCTAAGTAATTAGCTGGCTTACCTGGTGTTCCAAATGTAAGAGACTTTAATTTCATTATTTAAAGAAGTACTTTATTTTGTTTATGTCTGAATCAGCTTTTTTCCCCTCAGACCAAATTTGCAACTCAAAAGCAGATTTACAGTATCTGAGTAGGACCTTTCACTTTTCTGAGAAACTCAAGGATTAGCATTAAAGAGGCAGGAAAGGACAGATGAATTGTGTTCTTTCTCTTGAAATCTGTTTTTGTAAAGACTTGCTTATGTAAAGTAGACGGAATAAACTGTAACAATAGGCAGATATATCAGCTGTTCGTATTTAATCACTGTAATTTTCACCAAACCTGCCGAGCAGAGAAAGGCAATTTGGTATAAACAACAAACTTAAGCTTCAGAGAGACTGGACTCTGTCCCAGTTCTGTTACTTGCCCACAGTGGGCTCTTGGAGATGTTGCCTAATTGTTCTGAGCCTCTGTTTCCTCATCTACCTTGTAGGTTAGTAATTCTGAAGATTAAAGGAAATCGTTCATATAAAACATTTACTACTGACCCTTGCCCTGAGTAAGCATCCAGTCGATGGTGGCTGCCATTATGATTTCTGTCACCATTGTCTGTAATATATGTCAGACTGTAGCATATTGGAAAGAGCACAGGGTTCGCAGTTAGACCCCCTGGCTTCTTGCCCACCTCTGCCACCAGCTAACTCTGGGACCTAGAAGATCACTTGATCTCTGGGCCTCCATTTCTCCATCTTTAAATGGCCAGGGAAGGGGTGGTATATTAAGTTTAGTGGAGCAATAAGTAGCACCAGCAGGTTGCTGAAGAATCTTGGGGGTCGGGCCCTATTCATTTGTCTGCTTCCGCCTGGAGCTCCAGGAAGTTCGTGTGCTGAGTCATCATAAATGGTGGGTTTCTTCACATTGTTGCATACATACGGTTGAGCAACAGGCGTTGTTGTTTCTTCCTTTCTGCATTATGACCTAAGGCTCTAGGTTCTAGATTCCTAGCTCTACCTAGATTATAAAATAGCCATACGTAAAGATGATATGAGGCACATTAGGCGAGCAGACCATTTTCATACCTTGTCTCTGACAAGCCCTGACTTTTTAGGTCCAGCAGGAAGAAAGAGCTACTTGGCTATTCTAATTCACAGTTCATCAATTTCTAGAGCCTTGTTAGGAGGCATGAATGCAGACCTAAGCCCTGTGATACACTAGCAATGTGATCCTAAGAGCCTAGATCCACCGCTGAAGAGTAGGAATAACGATGCCATGCTCAAAGAGTATTTGCGACAAGTGAGTGAGATAATGTGTATGAAAGTTCTTAGGGACAGTATGTTCTCTTTGTTCTTTTAAACCTTTTATTGTGAACCTTCTGTGAGCCACCATACTGCTGAAACTATTAAAATGTGCTCCACAAAAAAAGTACATTTGGAGGAAAAATACAAAAGGAGAACTTCAATGCGTGACCATATAATTTTATCAGAAGTGATTTCTTTTTGTTTGTTTGGGTTTTTTTGGTTGTTGTTTGGGTTTTTTTTCTTTTGCGGTACACGGGCCTCCCACTGCTGTGGCCTCTCCCGCTGCAGAGCACAGGCTCCGGGTGCGCAGGCTCAGCGTCTGTGGCTCACGGGCCCAGCCGCTCCGCGGCATGTGGGATCCTCCCAGACTGGGGCACGAACCCGCGTCCCCTGCATCGGCAGGCGGACTCTCAACCACTGCGCCACCAGGGAAGCCCAGAAGTGATTTCTTTACTGATAACGTTGTCATCACCCTTTATGAAATGTGGGGTGTTACTTAAGTGTGAAAAAGATCTATAAGATTGGCTGTGGTCTAAAAAGATGGTTTTATATGACTGAGTCCATTTTTTCCCACCGTCAGAACAGATACACTGAAGCCATCTTTCCGGCTAGGTTTGAGTTGCAGAACTAAAGGACTGGTCTGTCTCAAGCTGGTCAACCCCAATGTATTTCTTTTTTCTTATTAGCGAGATGATGTTTAACATTTAAAATGTGACATTTGTACACACTGGAGACAAAATGGTTGAATGTTGTTCTTACTTAAAAAGTGTATTCCCTAAGAGGTCTGGCATCATCTCGTATCAGGCATGGGAGGCTGTACCCTGGAGACTTGCAAGTGGCTATAAAGGATGAGGGCAGGTAGTACCCGCAGAAGGGAGGGCATCTTAGTCTTTCTAGAAACGGATGATTGAAGGCCTTTAAACCTTTCAAGAAAGCAAATGTGAGTCTCATTCTTTTCTCAGATTTCCTAGTCCCACACTGCGGTAGCAGTGAATAGCACTACTCACAGTGTGGGCCAAGAAGTGTATTAAAGTATATAGGGTTGTCTCTGAAGCCAGTACAAGTTGAATCCGTGGCTCTTTTTTTTCTGTCTTGTGGTAATAAAGTAACTGGAGACCAGATGATAAATAATGATGGAGGCAGACGGGTGTCTCTGTGGAGGCTTCTAGCCTGAACACATATCTGTACTTCCTCTGCTTCATGGTTGGTAGTTAGCTGTATATTTTGCATTTCTGTAGATTTCCGGTCCCTTGTGCTCTGATGGACTTAGGAGACTGTAAATTCACTTTACTGCAGTTGCTCTTAAACATTCCGAAAAACAGGCTGCTAACATGGCAGCAGGAAAATGCAGGCCAAATCCTCTCTCCAAGGGTGGTATAGACTTTATGTGTTCATCTCAGAGGTTCTTGCCAAGTAGGATGATGGGACAGAGGAGTTGGAGAGCCGCAGTCGTGATGGGGGAGTGTTGGTTTTGCCAAAGGGAGGAAACATTCATTTTTGACAATGGCTGCATCTGGAGATTATTACAAATGAAATGCTGACCCAAATTAAAAAATAAGAAGCAAGAGTTAATTATGAAATGTTTCAGGGAGACAGCTTTTCCAGTGGAATAGAATTTAAAAAGATAAAGCTATTTTTTAAAGATGAGACATTTTTCATTAAAAATTGTTTTAATTAAAGTACAGTAGATATACAATAGTATATGTTACAGGTGTACAATATAGTATTCACAATTTTTAAAAGTTACACTCAATTTATAGTTGTTATAAAATATTGGCTATTTCCCAGTGTTGTACAATATATCCTTGTAGCTTCTCTTATACATAATAGTTTGTACGTCTCACTCCCCTACACCTATATTGCTAGACATTATTTTCATTTTTAAAACTCTACTTTTTATTCTTATGTAAAGAAAATATTTCACAAAAATGCCAAGAAGTTTAAATTTTTTAATATTTGTGTATATAATACATATAATACAATAATATATGTGTGTATATAATAAAAATATACATGTATACATATGTATATATATAAAGTCCACTACTGAGATAATCTCTAAACATGCCTCCACTCATTTCTACAAACATAACACACACAAGACACACATTTAAAAACAAAAATACAATCATAGCGCCTATACTGTTTATGACCTGCTTTTTGTTTATCACATATCACTAATCATGAATAACTTTCCATGTCATTAAATACTACTTTACAATGTTATCAATAATTCAGCTTTTCCTCCTCTAGTACAGAGAGCATTGTCTACTGGAGCTATCAGCTTGGAAATTGGAAAGTAACTGAGGAGCTGGTGTCACTTTCTTTAATTAAAAAAAAATCCAGAACAAGCGATGGACACTGGGAGGATCGCTTGGTGACACCACCACTTTTCCGTATTGTGCCTGCCTTGGGATGTCCCCCCTTGGTCTCCCAGTTCCCCACCACCTGCTGGTCCCACGGCAGTCTGCTCCGTCATTTAATCTCTGATACAAGGCCCTCTTCCACCCTTTCCCTTTCTTTCCACTTACTCAATTTATACTGTCTTATAATAATATTTTAAGGTTTTACTGTATTCTGTCATTGGATCAGCACATGCTAATGAAAATACACCAGTGATGACTAGGAATATTACCTTATTAAAAATCCTTAAACATGCTGTACCTTTTGGATTGGTCTTTACTTTGGGAAGTGGGTAAGATGATCGTAAAACATACTTTGCCTGAAGAAGGACTCCGGTAATGAATGTAAAATACTACTGAAATAATTTGTAATTACTGAATGGAATGAAAGTAGTTTGCATTGCTGCTGCCAACAGAATAGAGTCGTCCAAGTCACAACAACTGTAAATCATAAAGTGTGTGTTTGTGAGTGACAGACATTACAGCTGTTAAGGAATGGTTATCCCCTTCTCTTTGGCTTCAAGACCAAAACCTAGTTTGGGCTCATCTCCTTCCACCACCCTAGTCCACTACACCAGCCCCTCTCCCCTGGGGCTACTGCCGCAGCCTGCTGGCTACACACCTGCTTCTGTTCGTACATCCTGTAGTTCATTCTGTGGTCAGCAACCAGACTGAGCTTATGAAATCTCCGGATCACCTCCCTCCCCTGCTCATCCCCTCCAGTGCCTTAGAGTAAAATCCATACTCCTTGCCAAGGACTACCAGGTGGGTGGCCTGCTCTGGCCTACGCTTCTAACCTCTACACGTACACTCTCCCCCCGCCAGCTACAGCCACCAGCCTCCTTCTTGAGGAAATGTGCCAAACTTAACTCTGCCTCAAGACTCTGGAAATTGCTGCCCAAACTCTTTTCTGCTGGTTCTGCACGTGGCTGGCTTTCTCATCCCTAAGGACTCAGCTCAGTGCTCAGAAAGGCCCTCCAGGCTTCTGCCGCCAGTGTACCTGCCACTCTGTCATACCTTAATTCCTTTATAGGACTTATTTCGGTTCAGTCATTGTGTTTAGTTATTGGTTTACTTGTTGATTGTCTATCTCCCCCTCTAGGATCTAACCCCGTGAGAACAAGGACCTTGTTTGAATTGAATGTGGTTTTGCCCCTTGTGCTGAGTCGTAATGCATAATTGGTACTCAATATTTTTAGTGACTTCTTAAACTTCAGGTCTGACTCTGGACCACTCCAGACAAGATATGCCAAAATCGCTTCTGTATCTTTATGCCCTCATCTGAACAATAGGGATTGGTACTAATAATTACATTACAAAGTTGTTTTGAAGATTAAGTGAGATAACATATACAAAGTGCTTAAAATGATGCCTGACACATTATTCAATAAGTTCAGCTATTTTGACTATTGGCCCTAATCCCTAGCCTTCAGAGCTGGCATGGCATTTTACAGTCTTTAGGTGTTCAAGAAATGTGCTGCATCCACCCAGGATATTTATATTTTGTTTGGGCTTCTAAGAGTTCTCATTCTGGAACTGTTCCTTACTGGGTTTTCTTCTATTGGGTTTAAATTCTTACATTTGAAAAGTATGTACTTTTCATCTATTCCCGGGGGCATCCACAGGTGAGAAGTGACCTGATTACCAGGCATAGTTTGAAGACTTTCTTCTGTTAATTATCCCCCATGCAGGAATTCCCACTGTGGGAACATTCCACATTGTATTTATAGATCCAGATGCCTTTTAACCAAGACAACCTAATGAGACTTTAGAATAAGATATTAATTAGTTAGTAAATCTAATTCCTCCAACAAACCTTTAGATACTCATTATGCATTTATTATATGCAAAACTTTATGGGAGACATAAATTGATCTCTGTCCATATGGACTTTAAAACACAGAGAAGGAAGTAGTAGATATTTAAATGAATAGATAACCAGCATCACTGCCACCAAATGGTATATGACACATGAGTAGTGGGCGTAGTAAGTGCCATAGAATTCCTTTCCATTGATTCACATTTATTGAACATCTGGTGAGGGTCGGGGTTGTGCTGTGCCACCATGGGTTACCCAGATATTTGTGAACTAGTCTTAGTGAGAATTCCTGCCCTAAATCTCATGGTCTAAGAAAATATTAATTGGGATCATAAAGAAATTATGAATATTTTTTAAAAATCATAACAAAAGTTATACCTTTATTTGTGTTAATAAATCTATCTAGGCTAACAAAACAATCACTGAATTACGTCCATTGAATTTATCACTCCGTGTGATTGGTAACTTTGTATTTCTCATGTTGATTACAAGCTCCGAATTCATCATCTACCATGCCCATTACCTCTGTTCCCTGGTGTGTTTAATGGCACCTGTGCCATATCAAGCTCCACGCCCAGTCACTAGCTCCCTTTAATGCATGGAATAAATCGGAAAGGTCTCTGCATGAGCACACCTCGCTTCCTGATGTGACCCTACCTCCCTCTCTGGCTTCACGTCCAGCCTTGGCTCCTATCGCTCAAGCACTTGTAGTTCTCAGGTTTCCCGATGATGCAATGCTTCCTCACACTTCCGGGCAGTCTACTGGGAACGTCCTTCTTGTTGCTGATCCAGACAAACCCTACACACCTATAAATCCTTCAAGGCTTGGCACAGATAGTGTCCTCTATAAAGCCTTTCCTGACTCTGCAGAGCAGACTTGTAACTCATTGTGTGCAGGGCCACTGAGAGCCCATATGAATTTTTTGGACTAGACAAAGGTTTCTTACAGTTTTCTGGAGAAATGCAGCCCTGAGCTAGGGATTATGGGTTGGTGAGCAGAGCCAAAGGTAGGCTGGATTACAGTGCCTACTGGCCCCAGCCAGTTCCCCTAGTACAGAGCACAGACTGCATAACCTTTAGTGGGTCCCATTTGCCTGCATATTTTGCTGTCAGAGTGCAAACTTCTTGTGGGCAGAGAGCAGGCTATTCATCCTCATCTACCAGGGCACAGCTCAATGTCTGGCATGCAGTGTGACCTCAGTACATATTTGTTCAATGAATGAAGGAATAAATGAAATGTAAGTTGAAAAATTAACTTTTGTTCATCAGGGCACTTTGTATAGGAATGACAAGCTTTCAAAATATGGGGTCTTCAATGGAGGACATAATAAAAGAGGGTCTGCAGGTGAAAGTGCTTGGGTGCTACCTGAACACTCAGTGGGCCCTGAATTAGGGGGCCCTGAGAGCCCAGAGAGAGTCCCTCTTTGCCTACCTCATAGCCCAGCTCCAGGCCAACTGTGCTCCTCCCTCCAGCCTTGCCTGCCGACAGAACTGCGGGAGCACCTGATTCCCCTGTGGGGAAGCCTATAGGCCCTGTCTCAGATGAGGAAAATTTGGACTTGACAGGTAAACTCGGTCAGGAATGCTCACATTTCCAAAGAAATCATGACATTAAAAAGTGATAAGCTCTAGTATCCCTTAGGAATTTTCCAGAATGCTTTTAAGTATTTTTTTTAACATCTTTATTGGAGTATAATTGCTTTACAATGGTGTGTTAGCTTCTGCTTTATAACAAAGTGAATCAGCTATACATATACATATATAAGTATTTGGTTTTGACTGATTAATTACTTAATGAAAAGGTGGGAATAGGAGTAAGGAAACAAATTAGGATTAGGCACCACTGCCAATCAAAAAGAAAGAGATAAAACACATTATAAATGATAATGCAAATTTAAAAAATTTATTCAATTTACATACATTTTATTTCTCGGGCTATATCTACCAGATAAAATGAGGCCCATGCTTTTCACCTCTCACTCTCTCTCTCTCTCTCTTTAAAATCCTGATTGTAATTTCTTCTTCGCCTCATATTTTGAGTCCTTACAAGCTACCAAAAATCACTCTGGGGAAATGGAGAATAAATTAATAAATACATACACACAGAAATACATTAATTCGTTAATTGATTGATGAAGCTTTAGATGTAATTGTGATTCTTTGGGCTCATTGGGTTTGGATAATTGACTTGTCTATCTATAGGAAAGAAAAGAAGGTTGAGCATGTGACCTTCTGGTTAACATTTAAAGAATCCAGAAGGCACCAAGAGATCTATTAAGTCAGACCAGATGTCTGGAGGGCTTTTAAATCTTCTTTATATTGATGCCAGCATGATTTCCCAAAGACCAGTTCAGACCTGCCCTCCTTGAGTGTTTCTGGCTGCATAGATGAAAATGAGGTAAACTCATTATAGCCATAGTGTGGCTGGCTTTGAAAGATTTGAAAAATGTTCTTTTATTGAGACTGAATAACTGGATGTGCTTTTGCTGCCAATGTCAACATAGTCCAAGGGCCCTTCTGTTATTTTCTGCTAAGTTTTCTTAGGACATGGAATGGGGCGGGAGAGGGGGTGTGAAAAGCCTCAGAGGATTGTCTTTTGTTTTGCTTTTCTTTTTTTCCCTGTTCTTGGCTCATACAGCAAGTTGATGGTAAATATTGGGCAATTTATTTCACCACACTATTCCTCAATTTCCTTATTAGCAATGCTGTCTTGCTTATAAGGAGTTTTGAAATTTTTGCAAGCACACAAAACACTGGTACAAATAGCCAATGTAGTGTGATGAATTGGGAGATTGGGATTGACATATATACACTAATATGTATGAAATGGATAACGAATAAGAACCTGCTGTATAAAAAAATAAATAAAATTCAAAAATTCAAAAAAAAGAAACAAATAGCCAATGTAGATATCTTATTTCTAATCCAATTGATGTCTCTCCGCTAGTGGAGCCTACCTGCATCAGACCCATTTGGGGTGATAGTTAAAATGCAGATCCCTAGGCCCACCCCAAACCTTCTAAAGTAGAATCTCGGGGTACACCCAAAAATCTCCATTGTAAACAAGCTTCTTGGGTGATTCTGATGAATTTCACCATACCTCTCTGAGTATCTCTGCTTTCTGGTGAGCATGAGATAGAACTAGATGATTTGAGCACCTAAAAATCCCCTGGTATCTCTCAGAGTTTTCTGGACTGACCCAATCTGGACCATTTTCCCTAGAGTGCCCGTATATTTTGATTGAGTCATTCAGTTAAAAAATATCTGAAGCTTTATTTTGCTAATTCCTATCGTCAAAATGTATGTAATCTGGTAGGATGCTGAGGACTAGCAGTTAAAAGTCAGGGGTGGGATGAAGTTAACAGTCAGGCTTCCAAAAGTGAAAGAGGATTAGTCTCCCTGCTTTCTGTTTAATGTTCGACTTCCCCTAGGAACCCAAGGTTGCAGTCCTATTCCTGATTTGACCTTGGGAGAACCATTTAATCTTTCTGCACAGTTTCCCCTTCAACAATGCATACTTTCTCCATCTTCATGACACATTTTCCAGGGGAGCTGTTCAGTTTATTCGGAAGGAAAGTTCTGTTATGTTAACCGTCTATTATGCAACCAGATGTAATTTAGGAAGCAGTGATAGCCTTAGGCTATGGATCAGTGATGGTGATTATGTCTTATGACTGAAGAGGATCAAAAAAGTTGTCCAGGGCTTCCCTGGTGGCGCAGTGGTTGAGAGTCCACCTGCCGATGCAGGGGACACGGGTTCGTGCCCTGGTCCGGGAAGATCCCACATGCTGCGGAGCGGCTGGGCCCGTGCGCCATGGCCGCTGAGCCTGCACGTCTGGAGCTTGTGCTCCGCAATGGGAGAGGCCACAACAGTGAGAGGCCCGCGTACCGCAAAAAAAAAACAAAAACAAAAAAGTTGTCCAGTCCTTCTTTTTGTGTTGAGAACTGAAACTATCGAAGAAAGAGTACCCAGGCTTATGGATTTCATGGGTGAGTTACTGAACAGCAGAGACATGCAGAGTTCCTCTTTCTTTACTCAGAAACCTGGGAGAATGAAAGGACTGCTGTTGACTCCCAACTTGGCCCCACTGCCTGCCCTTGATAGGGATGATGCTACTATATCACACTTACTACCTTTTCTTAGATTGTTGTACTACATTGAGACCTGTAGTGATTTTCCAGTGCTGCATAACAAATTACCACAAATCTAGCAGCTTAAAACAACACACAATTACTATGTCTGTTTCTGTGAATCAGGAGTCGAGGCACAACTTAGCCAGGGCTTCTGCTCAGCATCTCATACGGCTGAAATCAAGATATCAGGTGGACTGCATTCTCATCTGGAGGCTCAACTAGGGAAGGACCTGCGTCCAAACTCCCTTCGGTTGTTGGTAGAATTCATTGCCTGCAGCTATAGAATTCATGGCAGCCTACTTCTTCAAGTCTAGCAACAGTGAGAGTCTCTGATCTCTAGATGCTCTTCTAAAAGTCTCACCTAATTAGGTCAGGTCCATTCAGGATCATCACGCTTTTGATTAACTTAAAATCAACTGATTAGAGACTTTAATTGCATCTGCAGCATACCTTCACCTTTGCCATATTCCATTGGTTACAAATTACAGGTCCCCAGTCACACTCAAATGATGGGGATTATACAAAGGTATATAGGTCATGGCAGATCATCTTAGAACTCTGCCTACCATAAGACCCCAGTGAATTAAAATTCATCATTCAGTTCAAGTATGCGTAAGAAGTCAATTGGGGGATTCAAACATTACTATTTATGAATTCTCATTCTCATGTATGCGGCCATTTTGTTAATTCTTGACTAGGTAAAATTAACCTTCAGTTAAGGGAAGGTATTTGGTTATCAAGAGGGAAGGAACAGGCTTAACTACCATGTGATAGATATACTACACCTACAGTCCTGTCCTGTCCTAAGCAAATAAAACATTAATTATGGATTATTGCTTACCTAGATAAAGAGTTTACTTGAATTATTTTACTTCCTAGTTTACCCAGTATGATTCAGTTCACAAAAATGAATTCACACATATCTATTCAAGATTACAACTGTATAAAATGAGTTACTCTTTTAAGAGTTGTCCCGAAAGTTGATCTGCCACACTCTTTCATATACCAGCACTACCAAAAGAAAAAAATAGGCAATGAAAACCTTCTATTAGGTGTAAACATTAGCGATCATCTTTTCAACATTTCTTATCACAGCAACATGCTGAAGAAAGACAATGTATCAAAAATGGGTAACAAGTAACCAGATTAATATTGCTCTGTAAATAAAATGCATAACTAAGTAAAAAGGTGAACAGGCTGGAAGAGATTAGCTAGAGATAAACAAGAATTAGTCTCTTTATTTTGTAGTATTTCTTACAAATCAATAAGAAATCCTGAAGTTTTAAGTAAGTTGACTTCACGCTCATTAGGATGGCTATTATCCAAAAAAAAAAAACCCACAAAATAACAAGTGTCAGTGAGGATGTAGGAAAATTGGAACCCATGTTCATAACAGCACTTTTTTACAATAGTCAAAAGATGGAAACAACCCAAGTGTCCATCAGTGGATGAATGGATTAACAAAATGTAGTATATACAAACAATAGAATATTATTCAGCTTTAAAAAGAAGGGAAATTCTGACCCATGCTACAAAGTGGGCCTGGAAAATGCTAAGTGAAATAAGCCAGTCACAAAGGACGAATACTGTATGATGCCACTCTCATGAGGTCCTTAGAGTAGTCAAATTCATAGAGATGGGAAAAGAATGGTGGTTGCAAGGGCAGGAGAGAATAGGAGTTAGTGTTCACTGGGTACAAAGTTTCAGTTTGGAAAGGAAGAAGTTCTAGAGATGGATGGTGGTGACGGTTGCAGAACAATGTGAATGTACTTAATGCCACAGAGCTGTGTACTTGATGATGGTGAAGATGATACATCCTATGTGATGGGTATCTTATCACAATAAAAACAATTTTTAAAGAAAAGATAAATGGGCAAAGGGGATGAACGTGTAGATCACAAAGGAGATGAACGTGTAGATCACAAAATAGGAAATGTTACAAACAAGCTGACTTGGGGAGAGATTCTCAGCCTTGTTGGTAACCAAAGAAATGAAAATGTTTCAATTTCATCTAAAAGAAGTACTATCTTTAGTCTAATGGGACAATGAATGTTACGTTCCATCTGACACACAAAGTCTGGATGATAATTACATTCAAAACATACTTCTCTTCTTCCTCCCCTTTCCGTATGACAGATTTAAGTCTTCAGTTAATATTTTTACACCAATGTTTTATACAAGATAGATATTTAAACCATTCCTAAGACTCTCAGTATGCTAGTTCAGTTTTTTAAAAAGTAAAACATTGTTCTTGAGACCCAAGTTGAGGCTCTGGTGTAAGGAAGGTGTAATATGGATTATGTTAAATGCAATTCTGAAGTGGTTTATTATATCAAAGAAAGTGTTTGCTTGCAAAGACTGATTAGGTGATTTTCCCCCAATATATTCTAGAGTTTGTAATAACAAGAGTTGTAAACTCTGAGCCAGTTCTATCTCTGTGTCCTAAAACCGGTACAGACAGTCTCAGACTTACGAGGGTTTGACTTAAAATTTTTCGACTTTACAGTGGTGTGAAAGTGATACACTTTCAGTAGAAATCATATTTCCAGTTTTGAATCCTGATCTTTTCCCAGGGTAGCAATATTCAGTGCCACACTCTCTCATGATGCTGGACAGTGTCAGTGAGCCTCAGCTCCCAGTCAGCCACGTGATCACGAGGCTAAAAAAACTATACACATACAACCATTCTGTACCCATACAAACATTCTGTTTTTCACTTTCAGTACAATAGTCAATAAATTACATGAGATGTTCAACTCTTTATTATAAAAGAGACTTTGTGTTTGATGTTGCCCAACTGTAGGCTAATGTAAGTGTTCTGAGCATGTGCAAGGTAGCCTAGGCTAAGCTATGATATTTGGTAGGGTAGGTGTATTAAATGCATTTTTGACTTATATTTTCAATTTACGAGGGGTTTACCAAGATGTAACCCCATTGTAAGTTGAGGAAGATCTTTATTCTTCTAATATAACAGAGCCCCTTCGAGTTACTGTTTCTAATAAGCCATGTGGCCACACACCTGCTTTATCATCTCTTTGTTATCTCATAGTTTCCACGAGTCATCATTATCTTTTGGCAGTTTAATGAACACAATTGGGGTACATCTTTTTGATGGTAATGAAATGTAGCTAACAATATATATCTTATTAATTGGTCAAACACTGTGAGCCAGGCATGGTATTAAGCATGTTTCTGTGATTTCATGTAATCCTCATATCCTTCTGAAACAAATGATATGCTTCTGATTTTATAGGTGAGAAAACTGAGTGGCAAATTTTTAATAACTCACTGCAAATTACACAACTCGTTGGCAGAGCTGAAATTCAAACCCAAGTCTATCCAACTGTAGATCTCTGATCTTCCCGTGACACTGTGCTGCATCTAGGAGTATAACTATATTTCATTAGTCTTAAAGTAATTTATAAGAATAAAAACTTAAACGTGACTTTGTAAAAACAGCCTGTTAAAAATCACAGCTCCCAAAATTCCATATTAATTCAGGAGCATTTTTTTAAAGTCAAAGTTGTTTAGCTCCCACAAACAAACTGTTGTACATTCCAAATAAAATGCTTCCTATTTCATGTCAAAAGTGCAGATTTACTTCCTGATAAGATGTACTATTTGGAGACTGTCTATTTTTTATTGTGATTCAGGTGCAAATAACAGGAAAGCATGTTTTTTTCCTATCTTGGCAAAAGGGGAGGTGTTTCTAAAAAGAATGTAATGTAATGATTTAAATGGCCATTATTTTGCATTGTGAATTAGGAGAAAACAGATTATAGCACTGGAGTCAAAGAAGTAACAATGGTCTACTGACTTCGACAGGAAAGTCCAGCCAGGGAATTTCCCAAAACTCTTAAGCCATGAGGCGTGTCTGCAGGTCTTCAGAGACACTCAGTGCTCTTCCCTGACCCACAAAATGAAAAAATGGAAAACCGTAGATTTTTTGAGAGACTTTCAGGCAAATGCCAACTCTGAAAATGAATTACTTGCAAGAGTTTATAGTCATGTCTTTTAGGAAAAAAAAAAATCTAACATCAAAAGAGAAACAAAAATTCAAACTTGTCTTTGTAATTCTTAGACAACTAAACAATAGTGATATGTATGTAATATGGATTTTAAACGGTTGTGAAAATGTAAGGAAAATATTTTTTAAAGATCCTATTTCCCTTAAAGAAATTCAATTCTGAATTTTTCAAGTTGAAACGTTTTCAAAGTGTTTCCAAAAGGAATGTGAAAATTGGCAACAAACCCATTTGAATATGAAAGACAAGCACAGGCAGACACACAGAGAAACAATATCGTTTCACTCAAAGTGTTCTGAACTCTGTACTGCTTCTTCTGTTTGCAGAGCTCACACTTGTTTTAACCGTCTGGATCTCCCTCCGTACCCATCCTTCTCCATGCTTTATGAAAAACTCTTGACAGCAGTTGAAGAGACCAGTACCTTTGGACTTGAGTGACCTGGAGGCACAATGCCCCGCTCCGTGTAGACAGGCAATTCCAGAAGCTGCCCTCTAGAAGAATGGCTGAACATTGGAAGTTTCAAGAGTACACTTCCATTAGAGTAAAGCTGAGTGCTGTTATTTTCCAGGAACACGTGTTCTGTCACATTTGGGGACTGGATAGTGGTGATGAGTACTCTTGGAAGGATTTGGGTGAGCTTGATGCGCAGGGAACCACCCAACAATCTTTCAATCAACAGTTCTTGACTGCCAAACTTTTTTCCATTTGTTATGTTCCAAGACGAAGATGAACCTGTACACGATCAGCTCCATGATAACTTTTAGAGACTCAGGAGAATCTTGAAACTTACCTTTGAACATGATTCAAGCCAAACTGGCAGCACTTGGCCCAATCTCCAAATTAGTGCAAGTTAAATAACAGAATAAAAACAAATATATCTCCTGAAAATACATTCATTTAAGCCCTAAGTTATAACAGAATATTCATTTTCTTGCTTATGAGTGCCTGCATGGTGTGCACCATAGGTTTCAGCTTTCATGGGACACAGTGAAAATGAAACCAAGTCAATATGAGGTAACCTTAAAGATTTGCAATAAGGTGGTCTGTGACAATGTATATGCAAAGTGGTATGTGTGTAATTATGGTCGAAGACAAACTGTTATTCAGTGAATTACTAATGACAGATTTTATGCTTTATAATGCATGAAAACAGTTTTAAAATAACTAGCAATTAATCACAGCATATCAGGAAAAAGTACACAGTGAGTTCTGTTTATTTTTTATAAGTTCATTATATTTATGTTCTCTAAGATGTATATAAGAACCTACCTATCATACTGTACATATCATCTGTTCCATTTTTGTGTTCCATGCTTACTAGGGCATCATGCTAATATGTATCCTTTTAAGCACTCTCAAAGGGAACAAAAGGGCCTTTTATATTTATAAAGGTACAAAAAAATTCCCCAAAATATTTTGCACTGAATGTACCAAAGTTGAAGGGACATTACAATATGACTAACAGCAACTCCATCACTTGACAAGTATAATAGAAAATAGCTTCTAAATCAAACTTTCTTCACAGTGCCATGTCTACCACTACAAGGACTGTGCATCTAAGTAATAATTTTTTAAGATTCACTCTATGTGATAGTATGATATGCATTTATTTAAAATGCATTAGACTCTCTTCCATCCATCAAATACTTTTCAGGATGGCATTTAATACATATATTTCGTATTTCCCCCACTGCTTTTTATTTGTACAGCATCATTAAACACTAAGCTCAGTTAGGGAGCCATCAGAAACACCCAAGAGATCAGCTCTCTTTAGTAATAAGAATTCCATTTTCCCTCATCAGTGAAGACATCACAAATTGAAACTCTCAGTACTATATTTCTAAGCCTACATTTTCACTGATGCATAATTTTCTTATCAATATTAAGAAACAATTTTTCTATGATATCTCAGAAACTGCATGACATCACTAAAGTTATTTTTGCTTAGTTTATCAGAGGGTGTTCTTCATTTTTATTGCTTTGGGGTTATTCCACATCCTTGTTTATTTCTTGACTTACGGTCGTAACTAATCAGGTGTTCAATAGAGTGAACTTAAATTGAGGGTAATAAAATCATTGGATTAAACATTTGGTTCGCCAGCCTATGGTATTACAGGCATTGCCCAAATACTTCTTCGAGAACTATATTTATAAGCAACCATGGAATTCCTATTATGAGGTGTTGGCAATCCTACATTTTATGGAGGTCAAATGCATGGTTTTCATAGGTGGTTTGTAAGAACTGATTTCACTGTTGGTTAAGCTACATTTACTATTGGGACCCTCAGGAGGAATACCACTCATGTTGCATTCCTGCTCTAAAGGCAAGTACTGTGGTGTGGAGAAACGTTCTGGGGAAAAGGTTTCAGAAATCTAGAAATAAGAAGGAAAGATTTATCTGTGTACTATAATTGTATCAGAAAGAAAGAGAAAAAAATTTGAACTGGAAATGTTAGTTTGTACTTACTTATCATGAATATAAGTATATATTTAATCTTACAAACTATTTTTACTTGTATTTTTTTCATTATAAGGAAAAATAGTATAACATGCTTTTTTTAAAAAAAAAAACACACATTTTTGATGGTATATGTTTCAGAGCTGGCATTCTCTAAGCAGCTGATATAGAAGGTTGCATTTCTTTCAAAAATATTTTCATAGACCATGTCAGCTTGCATTTTGGTTTGTGACACTTTGTTACCATATTACACATTATTAGGTAAAAGAGATTTGAAATAAAATATCTCTCTTTAACTATTTTTAGCAAATATACTTCTTTGTTAAGGCGTCCAGCTTCTTTCCAAATACCAGTATAATCGTCTAGCTGCTACCATTCTCAGAATTGGGAATTATCCAAGATGGACCTCTCACATCAGAACACCATGATAACTGATCTATTATTATTCATTAGTAAAAGAGTCCAATAATAACTATTTAAAATATTAAATAACATTTCCACAGAATAAATTAGACTTTAATATACTCTACAAATAGAAATATCTGTAAATATTTTCTTCTGGACTATGAACCTAGATAATTTGGCTGTCTGATCTTGTTTTCTTTAAGAAACTCATAAGTGATGCTTATACTATAAAAGACAGTCACGGTACATCAAATATGTATGCAGAGCTTCTGTTGGGTGAGAGAAGAGGCCCACTATTGGCATTCACTCTGTGCCAGCCACTGTGTTTGATGATGGAGCTGCAAGATTCAAAAATCTGCCTCGAGAAGCTCACAGTCTAGTGGAGTAGACACCAAGGTTCAAAGAAAGTATTTTAAATAAAAGTTGGTATGTTCTACAGTCAAGGAATGAGGAGAGAATGGCTTGCTCCATCTGGGGGTTCCAGTGAAGGGTTCATACGTGGGAGATACTGTGGCTAAAAAAAAATCATATAAATGTTCTTTCTGTTGGTAACTAATGGCGTGTAACAGTGTGATGATACTGGTCAAGTGTGGAAGCCCAGTGTGTGTTTACACACAGAGTTTAAAGTGTGCAGGTGGGGAGCTGAACTGTGAAGGACCAACTCAAGGATCTTCAAATTACCCAAAAAATGCCAAAATTAAGTTCAGTAGTTTCCCTTCATCTGCACTACAGTGTACCTTTGGTTTTCAGTGTGAAAAATCCCGATCCTTGAGCCCATCCACCACTGGGGTCAAAACTTTTTTCTTGTGCACAAAATGAATGGATCTTGGTCAAAGAAGTGCGGTCACAATTTTCTACCATATATTGTATTTATAATTAAGTAGAAGTTCTGTAATAAATGAAGGAAAATTTGTTGTACTTGCTTAACAATCAGAAGTTTAAAAAAACCTGCATTCAGATGATTAACAGTAACGGTAGAATATGTTTGAACAGCGCTTTACTGTTGCTAAGCACTTGTAAGTGCTTAGTCTCTCTTGATCTTCACACTCTGTGGGGTAGAAGGTATCAGGTCCCATCCGGGTTGAGGCTGATTTTCACAGGTGGCTTGTGTGATCAATTTTAGTACTTTACAGCTACAGTTCTAGGTTTCATCTCGAGAAATGTGGAGACTAATGTTTCTACCAAGCTATTCCAATTTCAGTGAAGTTTACAAGCTGCTTTGTCTACCCAAACTCTCATTTTTTCAAACACTCTTAAAATGTGACACCTCTGAAAAGTCCATGAAGAAATTAACATACTCATGGAAAACCTTCCCATATTCTTAATGTTTCCCTTTTACTACTTGTTATGAGAAATTAAAAACAAACTGCAAAGTTTGATTGCTTTTGGTGGATTTATATAGTATAGTAAGTTTAGTTTTCTCAAATATTATTTGGAAGCAAAGTAATGAAAAAACACTTTAATTAGAAGCCTGGTTTTATTTTTAAATTTTGGACAAGGATGGATCTAGAAAACCCTGATAGCTGAGTTCCAGTGACGTGGATGAAGGAACTACTGCAGGTTCTCTTTTCCTCTCTGTCCTCCTCACATTCCTCCAACTTTTTTTTTTCTATCTGCACGAATTGTATTTATGACTTGACTACTTCTAAGGCAAACATCTGATAACGAATAGCCTTAAAGTCTTTCTTCCAATTCAACCCAATTCGGAAAATTCCCACTGAGGATGAAATGATGCTATACCATCATTACAAGATACCTATCACCCTGCGTAGAAAAAAACGCAAATAAAGAACATGCTTCATCCTCAAACTGAATCTGACTTTCAGGCCCTTTTGTGCTCTCTTACCTTTTTTCTGATTTAATTGATGAATGAAAACACTCTAAATCTTAGACACCTTCTATAAAATTTGAGTTTAAATTAATGAGAATATCACTTTCAGATAGATCCTAATTTTGCAAAAACTATTGCCTTTCTAGTTCGATTGTGTTTTCTAGATAGATTTGCTTTTCTAGTATGGAAGCAAAGAAATGTCAGCGACGTCAAGCTTTCTGAATTGTGGCTTAAGGCCAACGACTTGCTGCCCACTAGAAAGATGATAGAAACAAAAATCAGAAAAGAGGAGCCCAGCAGTGGTGCCTCCCTCCCTCCCCGACCCCTGCCAAGAATGTAGTGCTAATTATTGACCAGCCTTCAAGATTCAGGAGTGGTAACTGCATTCCAAGGAGCTGGCACAAAGGATATACGTAATGTGTGTGCACTACCCATATCAGAGCAGTCCACAGGACTGTAGCAGAGGGAAAGTTAAAACCAAGATGGAAGGATCATCTTAGGGCTTGCTGGTGGGTGTAGGAACATATACTTTGGTTTCTGACTTAGAGAAGAAGAATGCCATGCTGCCTAATGAGAGCACTGCTTCGTAATCTACCTGGTGGGAAATACCCTTATTTTATAACTTAAGTAGGTTGATAACATTTTATGTGTTGCAAAACAGAACTTAGCCCCAAAGTATTAAAGCTAACTGTAGCTCAATCAGGAGATTCAACAATTTAGCATTAAATTATGTTGTGGACTATTTTTAATTTAAGAATTATCGTTACTATTACTGAACTTTGTATGGGAAAAATGAGAGAGGGTGTTGTTGCTTGACACATTTATTTTGCCTAATTTGTTTTTTAGCAGACATTCTTTGATGTTACAATCGTTTTTGAGACATTTTTCTTGGTTTCTAATGGTAACTTAAATGTTCACTGTTCATCTAAAAAGCAGAAACCTAAGAATTAGGTTACTGAACTGCAAATGGAGACCTAATAAGTGTTTCCAGTTTTTTGAGAAATTCATCAAGACTGAAATACATTTGCTTAGATTTAATCTGTTAGGTAGTTTATTGGGCTTTCATGATCGAACAGTTCAGCAGAATTGGAAGGGCCTACTTGTACGGTTTCTGGGGAACACAGGAAAATTAAATTTAAATATGTGGTTTTTACATCTAGTGGCCTTGGGCAGGTGATATCTTTCTATCCAATTTTCTTTTAAGATATTATAGCCCTCAGGAGTGTTGATAGGTATAGTGTATGATTCAAACTGAATCAGCTATTGCTGATGCAGGTAAGGAACCATTAGTAAACTCTTGGTTACTATCACCTTCTATAAAAAAAAGGATGGATAATGTTCAAGAAATACCTTGGAAGGACTAACCAAGAAACACACAAAATGAATGTTCTTTTAGGACCCTAATGCTCTAAAGGATGTTATTACAACCTATTTTTCTTTATATGATATCATAAGTAAAATGGAGGCTGTTATATGTTGGAAAGTGCATAAGATTACATGTTTTTATAATAGGGATGCAGGCATTCCAAAATAAATAAATAAAAATACATGCATCTCTCTTGCCTCTTACTGAAAGTTTTAATCTAATTTTATAATAATGCTTACTTTTTAATATTAAGGCTCTGTAAAAGAAAAACACATTTATTTCTAAGACGTAGAGCACGGGTCGTGTATTTTTTTAAGCCTTCCAATTTCTTTTCACCAACTCCACCCATTGTGTCTATTACACCATGTCACAATTAATAGTTATGTTTCTATTTTTGTTGAGTTGATTTAAGCTTTATATTTATTCAATGTGACTTTTAATAGAGAATAATAATGGGAAGTATTTGCTATTGACACTGAAATTATACAGCTCTCATTTCACCTTATATTTCAATTTCATCTTTATTTTTTTTCCCAAGCAAATAATACAGACTGTTGACATCCTAGAAATGAATCATGGGTGGTATTAAATGGAGCCTGGGACTCTGAAATGTAGACTTGTTGTTTGTTTTCTGTATTCTTATCCTAACCTGAACCCCTGACTTTTGTGTTGTATTTTTTTATGACTCTGAAATGCTTTGAGGGAAAGATATTTTAATGTGTACAATTTGTTTTATTTTCATACTGATCTCTATTTTTGTTTAAAACCATGTTGCATCATGAAATCACTTAATCCAAAATAAATCTTCTTTAAAAAAATAGATTATGATTTTTCTGTGATATATTTGGGGAGGAAAAAATTCAAGAGGGAAGAGAACAAAGTAGGGATAAAGGTCTCATGGGATTAGTATGCAGCTTTGTGTAGACAGGAAGTTCTCTTTTCATGATATTTATAAGTAGGAATCTATTTTGTTTATCCCTAAAAGATTATTTCACTATTTGATAGGCCATAAATTACTGTTAAAGAAATGATTTAACACGAATCATAATCTCTGAAGTCACATGGGTTGAGACTTTGTTAAACCATCTTGGTTGCATGCTTATTTCGTAACCACATACGCACACCACCACCACCACTACTACCCACATCAGTCTAATCGAGGGGTCACATATTCACAAGCCTGCAGGGGCCAAGTAGGTATTTAATGAATGAAACTGGTTGGGTGTAAGCAACAGAGTGTGGTGGGGTTTACCTAAAGGAGGCATTCTAATATTTTGCTCCAGAAGATTAGAGTCACATGAGATTCAGGTCAGTGTTGAAAGACTCAGGCCAGTGTTGGTTTAATAAGAGAAATCCAGAAATCTAAATTTTTATATGGCGTTTCTAGATCTCTTTAATACTGGGTGGATCAAAGCAAATATGTCTGTAGGTTGAATTTGCTTGCAGGTCCCCCAGTTTGGAACCCTTGATTTACTCAGTAATGTTACTTTATACTTGATTGGTAATATAAATGAACTGACCAAATAAATAAAATATTACTGTGATATGGCAGTTAATACGAAGAGATGGGGAAAGGAAAAAGGCAAATATATGCTGTAATGGCAGATAATCACTAAATGATGTACTTGAAAATGATCTGTGTTTGCCGGTATCTTTTTTTTTTTATAAATTTATTTTATTTATTTATTTTTGGATGCATTGGGTTTTCGTTGCTGAGCATGGGCTTTCTCTAGTTGCAGCGAGCAGGGGCTATTCTTTGCTGCGGTGCATGGGCTTCTCATTGCGGTGGCTTCTCTTATTGTGCAGCATGGGCTCTAGGTGCACGGGCTTCAGTAGTTGTGGCACGCGGGTTCAGTAGTTGTGACTTGCAGGCTCTAGAGCGCAAGCAGACTCCGTCGTTGTGGCGCACAGGCTTAGTTGCTCTGCAGCATGTGGGATCTTCCCGGACCAGGGCTTGAATCCTTGTCCCCTGCATTGGCAGGCGGATTCTTAACCACTGTGCCATCAGGGAAACCCACCAGTATCATTCTGAAAATCAATTCATCGTGTTAATTCATATAAGTTGAGGATCCATGTCAAGATTTTGTGAAACAGATGTGCCATTAAGCTCTATTCTATATTTTAAACTAGAAATGAATTTCCTGTATCACATGAGAACAGTTAAGCAAAGGCTCATCCTTTATAACTGACTAAAGTTTGACATTATTATTGACAGAGAAGAGCAAGAGATTAATCTATGACACTGACTTCCTGGTTATTGTGTCACAATGTTCCCTGTGTAACCTTTGACCTCAGTGTGCTTTCGTTATGATAAATTTATCTACCTTCATTATATTGTTTGAATAAAACCTGAAACCTACTTAGTGAATGTTTTAAGAATGCATAATTCCCACCATCCTGCTAATTGCCCCCAGGAAGTCTTTCTTGATGTTTTTTTATTTAACCCTTTAACCAGAAAGCATTTAACCCCTTTATCAAGGAATGGAAAAGCGTTTTTCTTCATACCTTCCACTTTTTCTTGATCAAAAAACTTTATTAATGACTTTTTTTCCCTCTAAACAGATACTTTCTTCTAAATAGATACTAGGTTGACTAGTATTCCATTTGTCAACCAAAGTAAACTTTGGCGTAACAATAATAAATTGAAATGAGAATATCTGATAAAAATATAATATATATATCGATAGAAATGAATTTCACTTATTTTATTTGCCCCATCATTATAGGTCATCTCAAAATATGTTTAGATGGTGTCTAGTTTAATGAACTGACTATTCATTTAGAAAGGAAAAGCCAGCAATTTCCAAGCCATAAATCATTGTCAAATATATATTTCTTTGACAATTTGTAATATTGTTATAAAATACTACCTCTTGCAACACAAAATACTTGGATAGTATAATAATTCACTTCTAGTTGGTATTTAGTCGGCATTGGAAAATGGAACGCAAATCCAAATTCTTGAACCTTCTCATGACATTGCCAACATACCCCTCTCCCTGCCTCTGCCAGAACAAAACAACAAAACAAACCATTTTTGACTGTTGGTTAAAGAACTGTTCACCAGTTGGTGAAGATTTACTGTCGTTCCAGTTTCAATCAGGAAACCATGTCAACATTTCTTTTTTTTTTTTTTTAAACAGCAGGTTCTTATGAGTCATCAATTTTATCCACATCAGTGTGTACATGTCAATCCCAGTCGCCCAATTCATCACACCCCTACCTCCACCCCCGGCTGCTTTCCACCCTTGGTGTCCATACGTTTGTTCTCTACATCTGTGTCTCAATTTCTGCCCTGCAAACTGGTTCATCTGTACCATTTTTCTAGGTTCCACATATATGCGTTAATATACGATATTTGTTCTTCTCTTTCTGACTTACTTCACTCTGTATGACAGTCTCTAGATCCATCCACGTCTCTACAGATGACCCAATTTCGTTCCTTTTTATGGCTGAGTAATATTCCATTGTATATATGTATCACAACTTCTTTATCCATTCGTCTGTCGATGGGCATTTAGGTTGCTTCCATGACCTGGCTATTGTAAATAGTGCTGCAGTGAACATTGGGGTGCATGTGTCTTTTTGAATTATGGTTTCCTCTGGGTATATGCCCAGTAGTGGGATTGCTGGATCATATGGTAATTCTATTTTTAGTTTTTTAAGGAGCCTCCATACTGTTCTTCATAGTGGCTGTATCAATTTACATTCCCACCAACAGTGCAAGAGGGTTCCCTTTTCTCCACACCCTCTCCAGCATTTGTTGTTTGTAGATTTTCTGATGATGCCTATTCTAACTGGTGTGAGGTGATACCTCATTGTACTTTGGATTTGCATTTCTCTAATAATTAGTGATGTTGAGCAGCTTTTCATGTGCTTCTTGGCCATCTATATGTCTTCTTTGTAGAAATGTCTATTTAGGTCTTCTGCCCATTTTTGGACTGGGTTGTTTGTTTCTTTATTATTGAGCTGCATGAGCTGTTTATATATTTTGGAGATTAATCCTTTGTCCGTTGATACATTTGCAAATATTTTCTCCCATTCTCAGGGTTGTCTTTTCATGTTGTTTATGGTTTCCTTTGCTGTGCAAAAGCTTTGAAGTTTCGTTAGGTCCCATTTGTTCATTTTTGTTTTTATTTCCATTACTCTAGGAGGTGGGTCAAAAAGATCTTGCTGTGATTTATGTCAAAGGGTGTTCTTCCTATGTTTTCCTCTAAGATTTTATAGTGTCCAGTCTTACATTTGGGTCTTGCATCCATTTTGAGTTTATTTTTGTGTATGGTGTTAGGGAGTGTTCTAATTTCATTCTTTTACATGCAGCTGTCCAGTTTTCCCAGCACCACTTATTGAAGAGACTCTCTTTTCTCCATGGTATATCCTTGCCTCCTTTGTCATAGATTAGTTGACCATAGGTGCATAGGTTTATCTCTGAGCTTTCTATCTTGTTCCATTGATCTATATTTCTGTTTTTGTGCCAGTACCATATTGTCTTGATTACTGTAACTTTGTAGTATAGTCTGAAGTCAGGGAGTCTGATTCCTCCAGCTCGGCTTTTTTCCTTCAAGACTGCTTTGGCTATTCAGGGTCTTTTGTGACTCCATACAAATTTTAAGATTTTTTTTGTTCTAGTTCTGCAAAAAAATGCCATTGGTAATTTGATAGGGATTGCATTGAATCTGTAGATTGCTTTGGGTGGTATAGTCATTTTTACAATATTGATTCTTCCAATCCAAGAACATGGTATATCTCTCCATCTGTTGGTATCATCTTTCATTTCTTTCCTCAGTGGCTTATAGTCTTCTGCATACAGGTCTTTTGTCTCCCTAGGTAGGTTTATTCCTAGGTATTTTATTCTTTTTGTTCCAGTGGTAAATGGGAGTGTTTCTTTAATTTCTCTTTCAGATTTTTCATCATTAGTGTATAGGAATGCAAGAGATTTCTGTGCATTAATTTTGTATCCTTCAACTTTACCAAATTCATTTACTAGCTCTACTAGTTTTCTGGTGGCATCCTGAGGATTCTCTGTGTATGGTATCATGTCATCTGCAAACAGTGACAGTTTTACTTCATCTTTTCCAATTTGTATTCCTTTTATTTCTTTTGCTTCTCTGATTGCCATTGCTAGGACTTCCAAAACTATGTTGAATAATAGTGATGAGATGGACACCCTTGTCTTGTTCCTGATCTTAGAGGAAATGCTTTCAGTTTTTCACCATTGAGAATGATGTTTGCTGTGGGTTTGTCGTATATGGCCTTTATTATGTTGAGGTAGGTTCCCTCTATGCCCACTTTCTGGAGAATTTTTATCATAAATGGGTGTTGAATTTTGTCAAAAGCTTTTTCTGCATCTATTGAGATGATCATATGGTTTTTCTTCTTCAATTTGTTAATATGATGTATCACATTGATTGATTTGTGTATATTGAAGAATCCTTGCGTCCCTGGGTTAAATCCCACTTGATCAAGGTGTATGATCCTTTTAATGTGTTGTTGGATTTTGTTTGCTACTATTTTGTTGAGGGTTTTTGCATCTATATTCATCACTGATATTGGTCTGTAATTTTCTCTTTTTGTAGTATCTTTGTCTGGTTTTGGTATCAGGGTGATGGTGGCCTCATAGAATGAGTTTGGGAGTGTTCCTTCCTCCGGAATTTTTTGGAAGAGTTTGAGAAGGAGGGATGTGAGCTCTTCTCTAAATGTTTGATAGAATTCACCTGTGAAGCCAATCTGGTCCTGGACTTTTGTTTGTTGGAAGATATTTAATCACAGTTTCAATTACATTACTTGTGATTGATCTGTTCATATTTTCTGTTTCTTCCTTGTTCGGTCTTGGAAGGTTATAGCTTTCTATGAATTTGTCCATTTCTTGCAGGTTGTCCATTTTATTGGCTTAGTGTTGCTTGTAGTAGTCTCTTAGGATGCTTTGTTTTTCTGCAGTGTCTGTTGTAACTTCTCCTTTTCATTTCTAATTTTATTGAATTCAGTCCTCCCCCTCTTTTTCTTGATGAGTCTGGCTAATGGTTTATCAATTTTGTTTATCTTCTCAAAGAACCAGCTTTTAGTTTTATTGATCTTTGCTATTGTTTTCTTTGTTTCTCTTTCATTTATTTCTGCTCTGATCTTTATGATTTCTTTCCTTCTGCTGACTTTGGGTTTTGTCTGTTCTTCTTTCTCTAGTTCCTTCAGGTGTAAGGTTAGATTGTTTATTTGAGATTTTTCTTGTTTCTTGAGGTAGGTTTGTATAGCTATAAACTTCCCTCTTAGAACTGCTTTTGCTGCATCCTATAGGTTTTGGATCATCGTGTTTTCATTGTCATTTGTCTCTAGGTATTTTTTGATTTCCTCTGTGATTTCTTCAGTGATCTCTTGGTTATTTAGTATTCTGTTGTTTAGCCTCCATGTGCTTGTGTTTTTTACGTTTTTTTCCCTGTAATTCATTTCTAATCTCATAGCGTTGTGGTCAAAAAAGATGATTGATATGATTTCAATTTTCTTCAATTTAATGTGGCTTGATTTGTGACCCAAGATGTGATGTATCCTGGAGAATGATCCATGCACACTTGAAAAGAAAGTGTGATCTTCTGTTTTTGGATGGAATGTCCTATAAATATCAATTAAATCTATCTGGTCTATTGTGTCATTTAAAGCTTCTGTTTCCTTATTTATTTTCATTTTGGTTGATCTGTCCATTGATGTAAGTGAGGTGTTAAAGTCCCCCACTATTATTGTGTTACTGTTGATTTCCTCTTTTATAGCTGTTAGCAGTTGCCTTATGTATTGAGGTGCTCCTATGTTGTGTGCATATATATTTATAATTGTTATATCTTCTTCTTGGATTGATCCCTTGATCATTATGTAGTGTCCTTCCATGTCTCTTGTAACATTCTTTTTTTTAAAGTCTATTTTATCTGATATGAGTATTGCTACTCCAGCTTTCTTTTGATTTCCATTTGCCTGGAATATATTTTTCCATCTCCTCACTTTCAGTCTATATGTGTCCCCAGGTCTGAAGTCAGTCTCTTGTAGACATCATATATATGGGTCTTGTTTTTTTTTTTTTTTTTTTTTTTGCGCGGTACGCGGGCCTCTCACCGCTGTGGCCTCTCCCGTTGCGGAGCACAGGCTCCGGACGCGCAGGCTCAGCGGCCATGGCTCACGGGCCCAGCCGCTCCGCGTCATGTGGGATCCTCCCGGACCGGGGCACGAACCCTTGTCCCCTGCATTGGCAGGCGGACTCTCAACCACTGCGCCACCAGGGAAGCCCTGGGTCTTGTTTTTGTATGCAGTCCGCAAGCCTGTGTCTTTTTGTTGGAGCATTTAATCCATTCACGTTTAAGGTAATTATCAATATGTATGTTCCTGTTACCATTTTCTTAATTGTTATGGGTTTGTTTTTGTAGGTCCTTTTCTTCTCTTGTGTTTCCCACTTAGAGAAATTCCTTTAGCATTTGTTGTAGAGCTGGTTTGGTGGTGCTGAATTCTCTTAGCTTTTGCTTGCCTGTAAAGTTTTTGATTTCTCTGTTGAATCTGAATGAGATCCTTGCTGGGTAGAGTAAACTTGGTTGTAGGTTCTTCCCTTTCATCATTTTAAGTATATCATGCCACTCCCTTCTGGCTTGTAGAGCTTCTGCTGACAAATCAGCTGTTAACCTTATGGGAGTTCCCTTGTATGTTATTTGTCGTTTCTTAAATGTTGCATCAAATCACCAGTAGTGATAGAGGACCCTCCAAATACAGAAACATAACTTTAAGTCAGCCCTACCAATATAAAATCATATGTATGCTTCATTTACTTTCCAGTAAACTTTCATATATCATCAAACTTGTTTTTAATTTGAAAATAGAAATTTTTTCCCATTAGCTTTAATAACAACTGCTTGCCCACTGCCCCAGATATAAAAGAAAAGTGATGATCCAGTAAGATACCACTTTGATTTTGTCTGATCCCTGGCCGAAACTGGTTATCTTGGGGTGTGCACTCATTGGTTTGAATAGCAATGTCTATGTCATCAAAATCTCTTCCTCATACAATACTACTGATGATTAGGAGCTAAAATGTTTGGGTTTGTTTTCTCTCGTCTTCAATTAACCTGTCTGTTATAACATTCATAACAATATTTAAGGAGGAATGAAGATAACAGGCTGTCTGAATCTTGGAACCAAGAAGAAATCCAATAGTTTTGTGGTGGGAGGGTATGTATAGATCTTTTCTAACAAGCCACACTGTTTGGGTGTGGTTATGGTTGTACATGTACATACTAGTAAACTAATGTTTTCTAGCTGACTTTGACCTGTCCTGAGCTAAGGTCCTTAGTTACGATATAAATCATATATATTAAATCATATTCCAAAAATTAGCCCTAGGACTTCCCTGGTGGCACAATGGTTAAGAATCTGCCTGCCAATGCAGGGGAAATGGGTTCCATACCTGGTCTGGGAGGATCCCGCATGCCTCAGAGCAACTAAGCTCGTGCACCCCATCTACTGAGCCTGCGCTCTAAAGCATGCGAGCCACAACTACTGAGCCTGCATGCCACAACTACTGAAGCCCGCGTGCCTAGAGCCCATGCTCCATAACAAGAGAAGACACCGCAATGAGAAGCCCGCGCACTGCAGCAAAGAGTAGCCCCCGCTCACTGCAACTAGAGAAAGCCCGCGCGCAGCAACGAAGACCCAACACAGCCAAAAATAAAAAAAAATAAAAGTTACAGAAGAGAGAATAACATTTGTCTTAAAAAAAAATTTTAGCCCTACTCCTTGGAGAAATGATTGATTCTGGAAACATAAGATGAGCCTGGAGCATCTTGTAGTGCTGCAAAGTAAGGAAATACTTTAAAAAATAAAAAAAGCACCAACAATGGGAGTATATCAAAGGGGTAAAGGAGCCAACTGAAATGGCTCCAAATGGTCAAATCTAGAACAACCCAAGCAAAAAAAAGTTGTACTGAATTCTATTACAACATATAAAATAACTATACATAAGTCCATATTGATAAATAAATGCTTGAATAATAAATGAAGAAGAGAGAAATATTCCATGCAGAAGAATTCCAAGTAATTTGTGTAGATACTCCACCCTTAAATGTCAGATGTGCATAATGACTCCCTTCCATAGAGCATAGCATAGAATGAGGAAGGGGAAAAGAGAAACTTCACAGTGAAGACACTTGACAAACTACCTCAGCCAGGTGATCAAGGCCAATATCAACAGTCATAAATCATGTGGATGGTATGTTCCCTTTATATGATGTGATAAAAATGCCACTTTACCTCTGTGGTCTCCCCAAAACCCATAACCCCAGTTCAACCAAGAGAAAAACATAAGACAAATTCCAGTATGGGAGCATTCTAAAAATAGCTGACCTGTACTCCTCAAAACTATCAAGGTTATCAAAACCAAGAAAACCCTGAGAAACAGAGAAATAGTCACAGCCAAGAGGAGCTTAATGAGACACAATGGTATCCTGGATAGGATCCTGGAATGGAAAAAGGGCATTATGTAAATGCTAAGGAAATCTGAATAAAGCATGGACTTTAGTAAATAATGACATATCACTATCATGTAAACTCACCTAACATTCTTGCTACATTAATAAATAGGATATTGATGAGAGCCTTAGGGTTATTCTTGGATAAAAGAATGAAAATGCCCAGGTTTTAGAGAATCGTGTGAAGCAGTAGCTTTCCCACCTGGGTGGCATGTGGCAATAAAATTCAGCCCAATATACAACCCAAAAGTAAAAGACTTGGTTGGTGGGGGCAGGGAAATAGTTTAGTGTTAGGAGCTTTACATATGGTTGAAAGGAACATTTACTTATAACAATTAGCAATTATCATCCACTCTTATCGTTATTATATGAAATGTAATAAATTTTAACACCTACATGAAGAGAAAGGCAGTCTCAGAATGAAGAACTATTATTTAAATGAATTAAACTTTGTTAATAATCAGGTTGGATTCTGTTATTTACAACTCAACAGTCCTAACAGCTGCATTCTATAAAGTATGAAGTACTATGACTGGCATATAAAAAGTGCTCAAAATTTGATAACTGTGGTGGTAATTGTCTGATGTTTGACCTGCTACATGAGGTGGGCACTTCCTTACATGAAAGAGTCCTGCTCTGGTATTCAAAACATGGACCTGCTTTGATGAGACATTAGTATCCCCTTTGCTGGAGGTGTCTGTTGCTCTGATCAAAGGGGAAATGTTTTTCCCTCTGCTATGACCCACTTCTCTCTCAGTGGGTCCATTTGCCTCAATCACATTCATGAGCCAGTTGTTAGAGTCTGTTCTATCCTTTGAGGAGAGTCTACTTCACACACTGTGTGCCCAGACATGAGAAACCCATCTTCCTGAGTTACTAGAGAGTTAGGAAGAGAATCATGTCAGATTCATGCAAGAAGCAGAAGCATTTGTAATAGCTATGAGCAGCAATTTCACTTCTGAGTAGATATCCAACAGAAATGAGTATGTATGTCCCGCCAAAACACGCAATCAAGAATGTTCATAGTACTTTATTAATAACACTGGAAATAATGCAATTGTCCATCAATAGTAGAATAAGTTGTGTTTATATCAATTCACTGGAATATAACTCAGTGATGAAAAATAATCAATTATTGCTGCAAGCAACAACATGGATGAGTCCTGTAGACAGAAGCCTGACATATAAGGGGACATATTGTAAGACTCCATCAGTATAAAGTTTTAAAACAGGCAACAGGAGCCTGTTGTGACCAAAGTCGAAATAGTGGTAGCATTGGGCAATCCCTATCAAACTACCACTGGCATTTTTCACAGAACTAGAACAAAAAAATTCACAATTTGTATGGAAACACAAAAGACTCCAAATAGCCAAAGCAATCTTGAGAAAGAAAAACGGAGCTGAAGGAATCAGGCTCCCTCACTTCAGAATATACTACAAAGCTACAGTAATCAAGACAGTATGGTACTGGCACAAAAACAAATATAGATCAATGGAACAGGATAGAAAGTCCAGAGATAAACCCATGCACATATGATCACCTTATCTTTGACAATGGAGGCAAGAATATACAATGGAGAAAAGACAGCCTCTTCAATAAGTGGTGCTGGGAAAACTGGACAGCTACATGTAAAAGAATGAAATTAGAACACTCCCTAACACCATACACAACAATAAACTCAAAATGGATTAAAGACCTAAATGTAAGGCCAGACACTATAAAACTCTTAGAGGAAAACATAGACACAGCACTCCATGACATAAATCACAGAAAGATCCTTTTTGACCCACCTCCTAGAGAAATGGAAATAAAAACAAAAATGAACAAATGGGACCTAACGAAACTTAAAAGCTTTTGCACAGCAAAGGAAACCATAAACAAGACGAAAAGACAACCCTCAGAATGGGAGAAAACATTTGCAAATGAAGCAACTGACAAAGGATTAATCTCCAGAATTTACAAGCAGCTCTTGCACCTCAATATCAAAAAAACAAACAACGCAATCCAAAAATGGGCAGAAGACCTAAACAGACATTTCTCCAAAGAAGATATACAGATTGCCAACAAACACATGAAAGAATGCTCAACATCATTAATCATTAGAGAAATGCAAATCAAAACTACAATGCAATATCATCTCACACCAGTCAGAATGGCCATGATTAAAAAATCTACAAACAATAAATGCTAGAGAGGGTGTGAAGAAAAGGGGGCCCTCATACACTGTTGGTGGGAATGTAAATTGATACAGCCACTATGGAGAACAGTATGGAGGTTCCTTAAAAAACTAAAAATAGAATTACCATATGACCCAGCAATCCCACTACTGGGCATATACCCTGAGAAAACCATAATTCAAAAGAGTCATGTACCACAATGTTCATTGCAGCTCTATTTACAATAACCAGGACATGGAAGCAACCTAAGTGTCCATCATTGGACGAATGGATAAAGAAGATGTGGCACATATATACAATGGAATATTACTCAGCCATAAGAAGGAATGAAACTGAGTTATTTGTAGTGAGGTGGATGGACCTAGAGTCTCTCATACAGAGTGAGGTAAGTCAGAAGGAGAAAAATAAATACCATAAGCTAACACATATATATGGAATCTAGAAAAAAAAAAAAGGTCATGAAGAACCTAGGGGCAAGGTGGCAATAAAGATGCAGACCTACTAGAGGACTTAAGGACACGGGGAGGGGGAAGGGTAAGCTGGGACAAAGTGAGAGAGTGGAATGGGCATATATACACTACCAAATGTAAAATAGATAGCTAGTGGGAAGCAGCTGCATAGCACAGGGAGATCAGCTCGGTGCTTTGTGACCAGCTATAAGGATGGGATAGAGAGGGAGGGAGACGCAAGAGGGAAGAGATGGGGATATATGTATATGTATAACTGATTCACTTTGTTATAAAGCAGAAACTAACACACCATTGTAAAGCAATTATACTCCAATAAAAACGTTTTATATATATATAATATATGTATATATTTTGGCAAAAAAAATATAGTGGTAGCATTGGGAATATTGACAGAGACAAAGTGCAAAGAACCTCTAGTGGGCTAGTAATGTCCTGTTTCTTTATCTGGATGGTGGTTTCAGGATGTATACATATTTAGATTTTATCAAGCTGTACACTTAAAATAGGATCAATTCTTGTATGTAAGTTATAGGCCAATAAAAAAAGAAACTTATTTTTGAATTTTTGAATGTTATTTTATTCATTTTTTATACAGCAGGTTCTTATTAGTTATCTATTTTATACATATTAGTGTATACATGTCAATCCCAATCTCCCAATTCATCACACCACCACCCCTCCCCCGCCAGTTTCCCCCCTTGGTGTCCATACATTTGTTCTCTACATCTGTATCTCTAAGAAGCGTTTTAAAGAAAGTGAATTTGCTTATAATAAAAAGTATCATCTTTGACATATGCCAATCTAGCTCCATATTCTGTCTCTGCCACTTATTTGTTGTATGACCTTGGGCAACCTCACCAGTCTGAGGTGAGTCTCACCAGTCTTTTTCTTTTGTAAAATAGAAATTATTTTTTCATACAGTGCTTTTATGTTAAATGAGATAATGTGTTTCTAGCACATTGCTTTGCACTTGGTAATGCTTAGTATATTGATTTCCCTTTCCCCTCTGTCCTGGTGGACTGAACTCACAGTTCCTGTGTATTGTCCTTGGGAAGACACCAGCTTCCAGGCCTATTTGTAGGGAAAGGATGACTGACCCACCCTAGCCCCCAAAGTTATCCAGCCTTCCCTGGATCAGATTACCAACTCACCTATTCCTCCGATCTTTGGAAACTCTTCTGGGAATGATTCACTTGTCTGTCCATCCATCCATCCATCATCCATCCATCCATTCATCCAATCAACATTTATTGAATTGCTACTATGTGTCAGGCGTCACGATAGGTGCTGGAGAAACCCTGCTGAATAAAGCAGGCATGATTCCTGTCTGTGGAGAGTTTACAATCTAATGGGGAAGACAGGTAGTAAGAAATAAATCCATAATTATTAATTATGATAAAAAGTGCTAAAAGAACAGGTCGCAGCGATGGACAGGTGAGAACTCGAGGTGGAAGAGCAGCCACTCACGGAAAGATCAGAGGGAAAACTCCTGCAGTATCCTATCATTGAAGTCTTATAACATCGCAAATAATTACAGAGTATACATAAAAGACATAATCACCACCAAAGACAGCCTTCTCACATATGAACGCTTGTTGTAACGTCTATTCTGCTTCTCAGAAGAGTTTTTTGCATACTTCCTGTTCCTTAGAAGTTGGACCGCGAGGTAAGTAGCTTTTCGCTATAGTAATACAAACTCATTATTTTGTAAGCTGTTATACAATAGAATTATTTATTCTGACTTTTCCTAATGAACTCTGTTGTACCTCCAGGCAACCAAAGAATGGATGATTGTAAATGTCTCTTTATAAAAGTCATTCCAGCCAATAAAGAAAGAAGGAAAAATGAAATTAAAATATTAAAAAAACTCATTTGTGTAATGAGTTACGGAGATGGGACACAAAGAGAAATAAAAAAGTGAGAACAAGTAACCTACTACGTAGGATGTAGTGCAGTGTACTGAGAAAGACATGGGATCTGTCGTCTGAGTTCAAATTTTGTCTCCACTTCTAGCTGTATGATTTCAAGCAGGTCACTCAGCTTCTCTGAGCCTGAGTTTCCTCATATGAGAAACAAGAATAATAAAGGCGACCTCAAGGCAGGTTGTAAGAGTTAAATGAAATGACATATGCAGAGGAGCTTGCACGAAAAACGTATTGCCATGCTTTATTTAGCACATTCCTGTCATTTCGCTACAAAACTTAAATCCTTTGTATTTATGTAGTCTCACTACAGAAATGTCAACTTCTAAAAGCAGGTACATTCCTTTCTCTTAAATTTCTTTGTCAAACCTTGGCTATTGATTTGGAATTCTCAGTTCTGTGCTAAATCTTATTACTTCAGGTGGTAAATCATTCCTGACTTTCCTAATTCTCACCCAAAATGGCCTCAAGCAATCCAGGGAATGAGCATGGTCTGGCCGGTTGGGGAGAAGTGAATGCTAAGTTTTGGGGTGATAACAGGGCTCCTGGTGCTGTACGTAGCCGCAGGTAAGCTACCCAAGGGGCTCAGCCTGCCTTGCCATCCGGCCTTTGGGTACTCCTTTCTTCCCCAATATCCATGGTTGCTCAATCGTAGGGCTTCCTATAATGTTTCAGAAAAGGATGGGGATGGGAGAGGAGTGAAAAACGGTCAGATGATTTCGCTCTGTGGATAATCCTCTCTCTTAGCGGTGGCCCAGATGGTCTACAGTCTGCAGTTCTAGACTGAGCCCTCACCTCAGTTGGGAAAGTCACTCTCGGAGCCTAGTTTCTCATTTGTAACATGGGACAATTCTAGCCTTGCTTACAGTAAACGCAGGACTGTTGAGGCTCAGACAGAATGTTGCATGTGAAAGCTCTATATTCACTCTAAAATGCTGTCCGGATTTCAGGTGCTATTAATATTAGCCTATCCTGTGCCACATTCACATGCATGGCTGGCCAAGAAGCTTCTTACACCTGCTCAAGACGGAGCTGCTAGAAGGGGATTTTTCTAGGTCACTGAGTAATGGAAATTGTCTCAAAGGTACCGCCTACTTTTCCTTTGAAACAGCAACCTTCTCGAGACAGGCTTTTAATAGTGAGAAGAACTCAAGGCTTGGAAGATTAAAAGAGAGTTAAAAACTACACAGGACTAGTCTGTTCTGATATATTGTGTAATTTATTGGGGCAAATATAAAGGTGCTGTTGGCCTAAGTTAAACTGAGCAAGTCTCATTGAGGTAATGGGAACTGATCAAATCTTTATTTTCAGCCATTTCCTGTTCTTAGCAAGTGGAGAAAAAGATGCCCTGGGTGAGAGACAGGAAAAAATGAAGACAAATGAGTTCATGTCTATGCAGCTTCTCTCAAGTACACCAAGGTAATCATCTGCAAAGTGCTCAAAAACCTCATATTTTAAAAGGTGCACCCCTAAATTAAGCTTGCAAGAATACGTTATTATTGGTTATAATGTGTGCCTGTTTTTCAATTCCTCAACCTGTTCTCAGGGTGGGGTGTGCTGTTGTATGCTTTTCTGTTGACTTCTCCTGTAAACAGACCTTTCCTCTGAGAAGTTAAATGTGGAGATATCCAGATCCAAGAACCCCCTACACTCACACCTGGACAATCGAACGCATAAGAGGGAAAAAGCAATGGGTTACTTCCCTCGTTATGTTTTCCCTAAATTATTTTGAAACACTACTTCAAAGGATCCTTAATCTGAGGTAGTATTTCAATTGTAGAAGAAGATGCTTTTTCTAGTCAAAATTAATTTAAGCCCCTCACAATCTGAGTTAGCATAAAACTGGGAAGATCTGTAGGGCCTAACTTGGCCTCATACTTTTCACTTTTGAAATCTAGCAAGAAAGTGAGCAGAATAAAAATACTTTAAGATTTGCTTGCAAAATTATAAAAGGCAGAACTATTCCAGGCCCTAAGAGCTCAAACAGAAAAGCATTATATTTTATATATCACATTAAATAATAATGAAAAGTAACCTAATAGGAACCAGTTCCAAAATCCTTTCTGGATAATTTGGTACATTTGAAATCTAGTGTGCTTTTCTTGCCCGTTTTAAACACTCTATAAAACAAGATACTCTCAAATGTGTTAGAACATTTCTGTTTTGATTGGCTCAGAATGGCTGGAGGGCCTTGAAATGACTTATAATGAGCTAAGCACATGGCATGGCATCATAAGTCATTCTCTTCAGATCCTCTTGACTGCTTTATAGAAATTGCATAACTGGGAAGTAACACATGAAGATCTTACACTCTGCTGGTTGAAAGTTGGATCACAATTCCAAAATGTAGGTAAAAGTTTAGAGCTAGAGAAGGCCAACATTTTTTTCATCTTTCAAAATGTTAAACATTTAAATTGATTTATGTAGTTGCTTGTTTTCTATAGTAGATAAAGCAAAGGGTAAGTTTAGTTTGCTTTTTCTTTCCTTTAATTAACCTTGAATGATTTGTGCGATTTCAGAAAGACTGATGTTAAAAGAGGTCAAGATATATAACTACAGAAGTTAACTAAGAAATCAATTTTTGGTAGGATAGTCAGAGTTATTAATTGCAAGCAATTAAGCATCTCTGGATGATTAAAGCTGAAAAGGAACGTTATTTGAAGGTTATTGTGCAGCTCAAAGAACAGAGATCCAGGCTGGAAATCCAGGGTCAGGACAAGATAACCGTGAATAATATCCAGATTCACATATGTGGATTGTTCAGGTGAAGATACCACTGCTGCCCAAATACAGGATTGTACACTGCAATTTGTGCTGTCGACACAACTCACAGTGGACAAACAAGGTGCCGTTAGAACTACAGCTTATAGGACCTGATCTCCTTGCCACTTCTGCTTCTGTGATAAACCTGTTCCTGGCCCCAGTCTCACTTTCTCCATGTTCCAAGGCTCAAGTGCGTTCAGGTGGTTGATAGGACCTAAGGTAACTGCTCCCGCCCTAGCTGTAAGGCATAAGGCTGGGAACATGAGTATTTGGCATATTCACTCCCATAGACTGCAAAGGTGAGGAATTCTCAAAACACTAGATGGGTTAGGATGCAAGGTGACCATAGAATGACAATTGTCTCAAAGCTGAAAGAGCAAACTGGTCACTATGATTAGTACAGTAATTCTCAACCTTTCCAGTTCTCAAACTTTCTACACTCAAAAACTACTAAGGGGGCTTCCCTGGTGGCGCAGTGGTTGAGAGACCGCCTGCCAATGCAGGGGACGTGGGTTCGTGCCCCGGTCCGGGAAGATCTCACATGCCGCAGAGCGGCTGGGCCCGTGAACCATGGCCGCTGAGCCTGCGCGTCTGGAGCCTGTGCTCCGCAACGGGAGAGGCCACAACAGCGAGAGGCCCGCATATCGCAAAAAAAAAAAAAAAAAAAAAGCTACTAAGGACCTCAAAGAATTTTTGCTTGTGTAGGTTGTATCTATCAATATTTACCATATTAGAAATTAAAAGAGGAATTAAAAAAATATTTATTAGTTTATTTTAAATAATAATTACACCTTAACAATAACAACAGTTACATGTTAACATAAATGACATGCTTTATGAAAAATAGCTATACTATCCAAAACAAAAGAAAATAATAAGGGTGGTACATGTTTGCAACCTGTTTAATTTCTGGCTTAATAGAAAGCAGTTGGGTTCTCATATCTGCTTCTACATTAATCTTTTGTAATATCACACATTCTGTAATATCTGGAAAACTGAATCATACACTTTTGAGAGAATAAGAGTGAAAAGGGTAAATATCATCTTAGTGTTATTATGAAAATAGTTTCAACTTTGGAGAATCCCTAAAAAGGTATTGGGGTCTCCCTACCACAGCTTGAGAATTGCTAGATGAAAGATTTACTTTGTGGTTGTAATTAGATGATATATATTATATTGAAACACACAATTCTCTGGATCTTCTTCTACATCCTGTCACATATATTTTTACCCAAGACTTGGACATTTTGCTCAGAGGGTGACAGGATTGAGCCTATATCAAATTACTATTATGATATTTTGAATAGACTGCAAAAATAATAGCAGGAATGTATTTTGGTTATTTTTTGGAGTTTTGTCCTCTCCTTTGATCTCAAAGCTAATTACCAACTCTAATATCTGATTCTGTAGTTCCCTAATTTTGGATATTGTAAGCAATGATAGACTCATTTACTTTTTTTAAACAACCTTGTTATTTTTCAACAGTTTTAGATTTACAGAATCATTGCAATGGTAATCCATAGAGTACCCCACAACCAGTTTCCCCTATTAGTGTCTTACACTAGTAGGGTACATTTGTCATAAATAGTGATTGATATTAATTCATTATTGTTAACTAAAGTTCATAATTTATTCAGATTTCCTTAGCTTTTGTTTAATGTCATTTTTCTGTTCCAGGATCCCATCTAGGACACCACATTATGTTTAGTCATCATGCCACCGTATGCTCCACTTGGTTGTGACAGTTTCTCAGACTTCCCTCGTTTTTGATGACCTTGACAGTTTTGAGAAGTACAGGTCAGGTATTTTGTAGGATGTCTCTCAACTGGGATTTGTCTGATGTTTTTCTCATGGTTGAAATGGGGTTATGGGGTTTGGGGGAGGAAGACCACAGAGGCCAAGTGTCATTCTTTTTTTTTTTTTTTTTTTGTGGTACGCGGGCCTCTCACTGTTGTGGCCTCTCCCGCTGCGGAGCACAGGCTCCGGACGTGCAGGCTCAGCGGCCATGGCTCACGGGCCCAGCCACTCCGCGGCATGTGGGATCTTCCCGGACCGGGGCACGAACTCATGTCCCCTGCATCGGCAGGCGGACTCTCAACCACTGCGCCACCAGGGAAGCCCGGTCTTGGTTTTTAATATCTTCCTCCAATAAAAGGAAACAAAGCTCCGTGGAGAAATTGATGTTTCTAGGACTGGGGCAGGAAACAGACAGATGAGCCTGGAACATTGTGTAGTATCAGAAAGAAGGAAGTGCAAACAAACAAAATGGCCACACGATGACGGGAGTATGTCAAAGGGACTCAGGAGCCAACTGAACCAGACCCCAATGGCCAAAGCTGGGACAATTTGAGCTGCATAATAAATAAAGTACTATTGGCTTATATCCCAAAGTATAAAATAAATATCCATGAGTATGTACAGATAAATGTAAATTATTGAATAAATAAATGGGAAAGAATAGACAATTCTCCCATGCAGAAGAATAATATGAATAATTTATGTAGCCAGTCCACCCTCAAGTTGGTGGAGCCTAACTCCCCACTTTCTAAGTGCGGGCTGTGCATAGTGACTTTCCTCCAAAGAGCACAATATGGAAATGGAGGAAAAAAAGAGTAACTTTACAGTGAAGACCTTGACATATAATACATCAATCAGGTGATCAAAGTTAACATTAGTCATAAGTCATTTTGATAATAGGTACCCATAATATGATGTAATGAGAATGACACTTGTAATAAGAATGACACTTGGGGGCTTCCCTGGTGGCGCAGTGGTTGAGAGTCTGCCTGCCGATGCAGGGAACACGGGTTCGTGCCCCGGTTCGGGAAGATCCCACATGCCGCAGAGCTGCTGGGCCCGTGAGCCATGGCCGCTGAGCCTGTGCGTCCAGAGCCTGTGCTCCGCAGCGGGAGAGGCCACGACAGTGAGAGGCCCGCGTACCGCAAAAAAACCCCACAAAAAACAAAAACAAGACCTGAGTGATAGGTGTGCTTATTGGGGTGTCATTGCTATTCCGTGCTCGCAGCTGACAGAGCAAGGAGATGTGTATGTATATTAACCCACGCACGCACAGATATCTATAAAGAAATCTATATGTAAACATCTGCATTTATTAAACTAAACATTAGTTCATACCAACGTCTCTAACTCTAATCCATTGCCACATGGATCATTCTACCCCCCAACTTCCTCTTGCATTTGTTATATATTTGTAAAGTTATTTTAACAGTGGAGAAATTTTGTAATGGTAGGTATGAGAGAAACAAAAGGATGAAAAGAGCAGGAACTCCAGCGACTAAGAAGAATTAAACATCCAAGAGCCTGTTCTCTATTGTTCATAGCTACAGTTTTTAAATATCCATAGTAAAAAGCCTTATAGAGAGTAAGCTTAACTCTTGTTAGTACTCTACTAGTAACTCAGGTTACAGTGGGAAAGTATATAACTTCCCTGTCTCTTCATTTTCTTATCCTCAGAGCGGGCACTTTACTCACAGGAGTGTGAGGATTAAATGTTAACAAAACCAGCAAATTTAGAACAGGGCCAGGATCAGTATTTATGACCTATTGTTACTATGTACCCTAAGGGGTAAGTATATTATTATTTATATTTTACAGATGAAAAAACAGAGGCATAGAGATATTATAACCTGCTCAAAGTCTCACAGCTAGTAAATTACAGGCCCACTCTCTCATAAACTATGCCCTTTAAAGAGTTTCTGAACAGCTCTATACTTATATCTCTTTCTTCTTTAAATGAAGTTATAACGTGCTACTCTATAACTCTAAAGGGAAGGCTAACTACTGAAAAGACGCAAGGATGCTTTAAATATTCTTGATGTCTCTAACTCAAATCTATTGCCACATGGATCATTCTAGCCCCTTCCTCCTGCATTTGTTATATACTTGTTGTATACGCAGTGATCATCATTATCATTTCCTACATTACCACCACTTTCATGCCATGAAAGGACTCAGCTAGTGGAGTAGATTGGCCTTCTCAATACTCATGCTGTCAACCTAAGCCACTTGAGGCAAAGGTCACCCAAGAAGGGAGTTAAAAGTTAGCTCTCTCTTATCTATACCTGTGACTGCTTGTTGTAAGAAGACTCACTTAGTGAAGGTTTCCTGGAAGCTTTTTTACTTCTTACCTGCCATGTGCTCTGGGGAATGTGACACCAGGTCGTGATTCATGGAATTTGCAGTTGGTAAAGGAAGTGTCTTAGAGGTGAAAAGGGAGGAGATTTGATGGGGAGAACTAGTAGATATTTATCTACTCAAATACATGACAATTTTACACCTTTATTTATTTATTTGCTCCACTCCATATCTACTCCCCTTTAAACACGATGACTCTAATTCTTTTATCATACATAGCCCTGGCCATCACTATTTGTTGACCTTACAGTTTCATTATGAGCCTGGGTGCCACCACCAGGTAGATTCTGAAGGGGGAAGCAGCCACCTCCCTCTCCCCTTTCCTTACCACCATTTCCCCCCCAATTATGTCTCTTAGCATCCATTATAAGATTTGAGGGAAATCATAAGCATATTATAAATTCATTTGACAAATATTCATTTAGGACCCACTATGTCTCAGGGATTTTGCTAGTCACGAGGTGTGGTATTGAACCCGAGAGCTACACATAGTCCTCCTCAGGGAGCCCGCAGACCACTGGAAAATAACATCAGCTTGTATGAACGGAGGACTTACTCTTGTCAGGCACTGGGCTCCGTATGCACTATCACACTGAAATCTCACAGAGGAAGCTATTACTATTATCCTCATTCTACAAAGGAGGAAACTGAGGATTGCCCAAAGTCACACAACTAGGAATGGGTGGAACTGGGACTGGAGTGCAGGTCTGTCTGATGTCACACGCTTAACCACACATCCATCCTTTCTCTCTTTCTCTCTCTCTCTCTCTCCTCTCTGTCTCTCTCTCTCTCTCTCCCTCTCTCTCTCACACACACATACACACGCGCACACACACACACACACACACACACACACACACACACACACACACCTCTCAGGAAGCAGGATCTCAGAGCTTGGTGTGTCTGTGGCTGGAGAATAGTAGCTCTTTTCCAACTTTGCTGAAGTTTCTACTGAATACTTTGATTTGCAAATATAAAGAATTCTCTGAAGCACAACCTTAAACAAATTGTGGTAGACAGCTGGGAGAGGACAGCTGCAGACAGAAAAATGTGGCCGGATGCTCTGTGGGTGGGGGAGGGGGGGGATGTGCAGTGAGGCAGCTCCAAGGAGAGGAAGCAGTGACGGGTGGAGGTAAGAGGGACTGACAGATGAGACTACCTGGACCCCAGACCACAGTGGAAGGAGGCTTAAATATTCTAGAATGCACTGTCTTTATCAGGTTATGCAAATACAACTAGAATATAAGTATGTTTTTATTTGCCTGTATCATTCAAGTGACTATTCAAATAAATTTTAAAATCTTTTTTTTTTCCTGAAGTATGTCTGATGTAATGAGGTGGAAAGACCACAGGATTAAAAATCAGGAGACCTAAATTCTTGTCCAGATATGCGCCAGTAGTTCAGTTGTGTGATCTTCTGCAAGTCCCTTAACTTCGCCCATTGTAGGTTTTCCTCCTAATATAAGAGAATTAATCTACTGAACCTTAAGGATTTTTGAAGTTCCAAACTCTTCTGATGCCATGATTTACCGAGAACCTACACTGTGTCTAGTACTGCATTAAACAATTCAAAGTTTAGAGGCAATTAGAAGGCATATTTCTAGCCCTCTGGACCTGTGCTGTCCAATACAGTAGCCACCAGCCACGTGTGGCTGTGGAGCACTTGAAATGTCGTGTGACTGAACTATAATTTTATGTCATTTAAATTAAATTTGAATTCAGAAACTAATACTGTATTCAGTTATTGAAAACCTTTATGTTTGAAACAATGTAGGGATATGAATCTTTTCTCAACAAATTTTGTACAGTCTAAATACAGATTAAGTGTTTCTGATGAAAATTTAGCACCTGAATTGGGATGTGTTGTACATGTAAAATACACCAGATTTAAGACAATATTAAAAAAGGATGTAAAATATCTCATTAATAATTTCTTATTGATTGCATGTTGAAATGACAATATTTTGGATATATGGGGTTAAGTAAAATATATTATTAAAATTAATTTAATCTGTTTTTACTTTTTTTAATGTGATTATGAGAACATATAAAATGATATACATGGTAGACTTCCCTGGCGGTCCAGTGGTTGATTCCGCGCTTCCACTGCAGGGGGCGAGGGTTAGATCCCTGGTCGGGGACCTAAGATCCTGCATGCTGCGCGGCATGGTCAATATGAAAAAGTAAAATGACATATGTGGCTTGCGTGGTATTTCTTTTCTTTTTTTCTGACATCGCTGCATGCTTTGGTGCTTTGGAGAAAATAACAGTGTCACCTTTTGAGGAAGACATTTGTACCAGTCTGAGTCATTATTCTTGTTGGGAAAGACTTGCCCTAATTACCTTTGCTAATAGGGCGTGTTTGAAGAGAGCCAGGGGATGCGAGGTCTCTGTGGTCCCCAATGCTTCCATACTTGGGATGCTGTAGGCACCATGGATAAATGTACCATGACTTACCCATCTGAGTACACTCGGCACTCCTGCCTCCAGAGAGGGGATCTTTTTGGACTAGCCTGTCTCCATTCAGCATGAGTACCCCTGTTGGGTGGAGGTTTGAGTCAAGTGCCTTCAGAGGTTGTTCCTGCCGCCACCCTAGCCCACACCCCGGCCAACCCGAGTCTGGCTGCCGTTAGTCTGGCCACAAATTTCTGGTTTATTCAATTGGAGATAGTGCTACCTGGAGATAGTAGTACTTGTTTTGCTCTTTCCACATGGATTGAATTGTAGGATCTTGACACAAAAATAACAGGTAAGGCTTTCTTCAGAAGGAGCGTGTGTCAAGGGCGGGAGTTTTGAATTTGGGGTCTTTTCCTCTGTTTAAAATTCTGCCCCCCTCTCTGCATCTGTAGGGAGTAAATGTATGATCAAGGAAGACCAGCTTCTCTGGTCAGTGTGTGGTCAGCGTGTGGTGACTGACCTGGTGCGACTGGGAACAGTCGTTTTCCCTGGAGAGGATGTGGTGAGTATGGTGGCGTGATCAGAAAGGACCAGCATCCCCGGTCACTGATGGGGATTCACTTGGATTGACCGAGGAGCACCACTGTATTAGTTTGCTAGGGCTGCCATAACAAATACCATAGACTGGGTGGCTTAAACAATAGAAATTTATTTTCTCACAGTTCTGGAGGCTAGAATTCCAAGATCAAGGTGTCGGCAGTTTTAGTTTCTCCTGAGGCCTCTCCCCTTGTTTTCCAGATGACCACATTGTCACCGTGTCCTCACGTGGTCATCCTTTAGTCTGTGTTGTCTGTGTCATAATCCCTTTTTTTAAAAATTATTTTCTAGATTGAGGTACAATTGACATATAACGTTAGTTTCAGGTGTACAACATAAGATTTGATATTTGTATATATTGCAAAATGATCACCACAGTAAGTGTAGTTAACATCCACCACCTTACATAGTTACAAAAAAGTATTTTTTCTAGTGATGGGAACTTTTAAGACCTACTCTCTTAGCAACTTTCAAATATGCAATGCGGTGTTATTAACTATAGTCACCGTGCTGTACATTACATACCCATGACTTATTTATTTTGTAACTAGAAGTTTATACCTTTTGACCCCCTTCACCCATTTCTCCCATTCTCCATCCCCTGCCTCTGGCAACTATCAATCTGTTTTCTGTATCTGTAAGCTGGGTGTGTGAGTGTGTGGGTATGTAAGTGTGTGACTGTGTATTGTTTTGTATTTAATTCTGTGTATAAGTGAGATGATACAGTATTTTTCTTTGTCTTTCTGACTTATTTTACTTAGCATGATGCCCTCCAGGTCCACCTATATTGGATAAATGGCAATATTTCTTCCTTGTTATGTCTGAGTCATATTCCATTGCATATACATACAACATTATCTATTCATCCATCTATGGACATTTAGGTTGTTTCCATATTTTGGCTATTGTAAATAATGCTGCAATGAACATGGAGGCACATATATCTTTTCCAGTTAATGTTTTCATTTTCTTCAGATAAATACCCAGAAGTGGAATTTCTGGATCATAAGGCAGTTCTATCTTTAATTTTTGGGGGAAACTCCATATTGTTTTCCACAGTGGCTTCACCAATTTACATTCCCACCAACAGTGCAAAAGTGTTCCTTTTTCTCCCCATTCTCGTCAACACTTGTAATTTCTTATCTTTTTGATAATAAGCATTCTGACAAGTGAGAGGTGATATCTCATTATGGTTTCGATTTGCATTTCCCTGATTAGTGACGTTGAGTGTTTTTTTCAAGTACATGTTGGCTATCTGTATATCTTCTTTGGAAAAATGTCTGTTCAGATCTTCTGCCCATTTTTTAATCGGATTGGTTTTTTTACTGTTGAGTTGTGTGAGTCCTTTATGTATTTTGGATATTAACCCCTTACCAGATATATGATTTGAAAACATTTTCTCCCATTCAGTGGGCTGCCTCTTCATTTTCCTGATGGTGTAATCTTTTTGTCTTGGATTAGGGCCCAACTATACAATTTTATTTTACTTTAATTCTCTTTAAAGGCCCTGTCCCCAAATACAGTCATTTTCTGAGGTACTGGGTATTAGGACCTCAGTGTATCAATTTGGTGGGAACATATTCAGCCCATAACCACCACCATCTCTGGTCAGTATGTGGCATTCAAGGATCAATTTAATGAACTGTGCAGTCAGAGGCAATGACTACAGAATGACCATTAGGTCACATGGGGATTTCCCACTCAAGGGACGGAGAGCAAGAACATGCACCTTTGACACGGCTATGAATGACTTTTGGTAAATGAGGTAGGATGAAGGGATGTGCTGACTCCCGAACGTTCCTGCAAGGTCACAGATGGTACAGTCTCCTCCTCAGCACCAGGAGTTCCTCGTTACTTGAACCACAGTGCCTGAGACCAAGTAAGTAGCTGAGCTCAATCCTAGCTGGCGAATCTGACATCAGGCACAAGGGTTAACAATCTATTTAGGTGCATAAGAGAAACACAGGGAACAAGTATAAGCCCTGCACCTAGGGACAGAGGGAAAAGAGGTGATTGGGCTGGGAGTGGAAAGTAGAAATCAGCAAAGATTTGTGATTTCTGGAGGGGGTAACTTCTTCAGGTTGGAAATTGATGAACAGGTGCTGATGAAGAGGATGGTGCAAAGTTGGAGCCTAGGCAGAGGCAGGAGAAAACAAGACATGAAAAGGCCTATCAGCCCAGCAGGATGATTGGTTAGAGCAGAGGACTTGTGACCACACGGAGGGTTGGTTTAAGGCAGTGACGGGAGAGAGAAAGGTCTGCATCTAGGTGTGAAGTGATGTGGTTACGTGGGATTAGTGACAGAAGGGAAGATAGACTGAGTGTGAGAGATTGCTAAGAGCTGGCTATTGATCAAGTGTTGATACTCAGGAGGTCCAGAGTGACACACGCGCGCGTGCACGGGCAAAACAGAAATCACCGCCATGCTGCGGTCGTGAGATTTCTGGTTACTGGTTACTGGTTCCAGTGCTGGTGCTGAGACTTCTAGGAACCACCCCTGTGTTCATAAAAGAAAAGATGGGGACAGTCTCACTGTTTGTGGATTCTTAGATAATAATAGCTGAAAAGTCCATTTCAGCATGCAGGGTTTTTTTTCCCCTCCATCTTAACTTGTCAGTCCAATTGTTAGCAACAAGAAATTAGATGGATGGAAGCAATACTCTCCAAGTGACAAGGTTTAGGGACTAGACACATTAAACTGGGATGAGTTAGTTAAGTGACAGCAAGGAGACGAGTAGATGACTGTGAGGCATCTTAAGCACTTATCTTGGGAAGCATACAGTACGGAAGAGCAAATGGACGGCTTGATGGCGATTTGCTCAGCTTACTGGGATAGAACAAGAAAATCTCCTCTTGAAATGCTGACTGAGTGTTGAAGTCTTTTGAAAGAGAACGATTCCCCTCCCAACATATTTTCTCAATAGTCTTCTACAATTACTGTAAATATACTTTGCAACCAACCCTAGATCATATAAAACAAACAAAAAACCCGCAGTTGTGTCTTGCACAGGACTTTCAAATTTTTCATTCTCTCGAAGAGATAACAGATCCTGAGTAGCTTGCTGAGGAGCTTTCATCTTTTCCCTTAGTACCCTATATGCAAAAACAGCAGTTCATCTTATTTGGACTCTCTTTTCACTGCCTTCAACCATGCCTCAGAAGAACTCAGTTCGCCGGAGCGGACTTTAGCGGTGGGGCCCAAGTTCCATAAATCCCCCAGCGATGCTGATGCTTGCCAGGTTCGAGCAAACTGGACTCTCCACTGGCCGAGTGTGTTCAGGTGATAAGGAAGACGACCGGGAAGAGTCAGAAAACAGGCACAGAAGTTTGGGGATAAGTCAGAAACAGCGACTAACTTTCCTTCTTCCCTCTCCCCAGTCTCAGATATTCACGCCGCGTGGACTGCCACTCTGAAGGCCGGGATGCACTGGGTCGGAGTTACAGCCCCGTGCGCGGTCAGGTTGGCGCCCTACTCACTCCTTTCTGGCAGCAATTACGAGAGCGCGCCCCACCTGCTCTGCAGCTCCGCCCAGCTTCCGACCGCCGGGCGGCGGCCGCACCCCCTCACCACTGGGCCCCGCCTCGCAGCACGCGCCGCTGGCTGGCGCCCCGCCCTCTCCTCACGTGACAGCCCAGCCCTCCATGCGCGCTCGGATTGGCTGTCGCGACCGAGGGGGTGGGTTCTAGCCTACAGCTCTGCCCCGCAACGCGGCTGCAGTTTTCAAACCTCAACTGTAACCTTCCCTCACCGTCTTCGCCGCCGTAGCCGGGAGCCACCTCACGGGGAGGTCAGGTCACAACTGTTGGCCGTTGTCCAGAAGAGTAAAAGTGGGTCCTGCCACGCTTGGAGCTACCCGGCACCTCACGGAGCTAGAGCTGGAGAACGCGTCTTGTCGTGCCCACCTGCGTGGGGCGGGACTGGAGCCCCCTTGGAGGGGGCAGCATCGGGAGAACCTGCTGCTGCCTGAGCGGTCAGTGTCTTCCGCCTCGCGCGTCCGCGGTCCTGCCGGGATTGGCGGGTGGACTGGGGGCTGCGACTCCAAACCCCTGAACCAGCCCCCTTTACCCGTGGAACAGAGACCCAGAACGTGGGAGGGGTCCCGAGGAGGGATCAAGGCGGTGTGGGCGGATCCGGGGTCCCCTCTGACCCCCGGCCTGGGGAAGATGGGCTCAGACACCGCCGCCCCTAGGTGGCCCGACTGCTCCGAATCCCTCGCCGCATTCCGGCTGGAGTCCTGCTTCCCTGGTTCCCTCGGGTTCGGCGCTGGGAGCGGCGGCTGGTCCTCCCAGTACCCTTCTCAGCCCGGGGAGCGCGCGCGCGCGCTCGTGTGTGTGTGTCTGTCTGTCTGTCTGACTTTGTGCGCGCCGTCGCCTGGCTGGCACGGACTCTCCCTGGGTCGCGTCCCGTGGGGGCCCCCTTCGCGACCGGCTCGATCGCGTCCCTTCCACGTCGCGTCAACGTGGTCCCTTCAGGTCCCTGCCGAGTTTACAGCTGTGGTGTAGGCACAGGACGTGTTCACATCTGGACTCATGGACACGTCCCGCTCACAGCTGTCTTTCGTCTGGAGAGAAGTTTGTGCTCATCTTGTGGGGGATTTTCAGTTACTACTTGTGAACAGTTTTTTAAAGTCAGTGAATAGAGAAGTCGAGTTATAGTTGTTTCTGTGATTTCTAGCGATCTGGTTTTATTTTGACGCCATGTAAACCGCAAAGGGTACACGACCCATCCTCAAACTATACAACTACGTGACGGCTACGATTTTGACATTTACCCAGCTCTTTGTTTTAGTGTAGGGAAAAGCTCTTCATTTGAATTCCCTTGGGGGGGGCAAGTAGAGACGAAGTTGAAAGAGACTTTATGGGCAGCTGGTAGCTGATGTTCGTTCTTCCGCTGTCTGTGATGGGACTAGAGGCCCTCCAACATCAATTTGCAAATTGAAATTAAGGAAGAGAAAACATTTTAAAGCCACATGCTGATCAGAATTCAATTATATTAGGTCGGTGTGCCACATTCACTGATTGTTTTGCCAACGTAATGTTTACATCCCTGGGACTGATGATAAGCAGTGATGTTTGATATGGTGTCACCCCCTTAGGTTCTCAAGCCTTTGAGAATGTGCCCTGAGACGGCACGGTCTACTGAGATGATTGGGCAAGTGGCAGCAAATGTAACTTGGCATTTTGAGCCCGGGAGCACAATTTTATTAAAGGAAAAGATGATAAACCCACTTTGTCATTGATTCACCATTTTATAGTTTTATAGTAAACTGTCCAGAAGTAGTTTTCAACAACTTCCAGAATGTTCGTTTTATAAATGTTAAACCACACACCCGTAAAATTGTGTGTTTTTGAAAAAGCTAGTCCATAGAAGCAATGTCCTAGTTTAAGACCTCTCTTCTTCCCCCTTCATCCTCCTCTGAGCAGATGTTCAGTTTTTTAAAGTTTTTCTTATATTTTAATAACTGAAGTTGTTAATAGCTGCTTTATTTTTGAGGTACATATCATACATTTTACATCATTTTTCTAAATTATGGATCTGAAATTGAAGTGAAATGTATTTACATGGCAATATATTCAAGTTTTAAAAGTAAAAATTGTGTTATTGAAGGCCTTTCATTTTTGTGTGTGGACAGAATGGTTGTAGTTTCTCTTGGGCTCATTGAATAGTGAATTACAATTTGGTTAAGATAGAATCAGTTTTTAGGAACGTTGGGACTTGACAAATTGATCACTGTGTCAGCGTATTAACAGCAAAGCTGAAGAAGGTACAGGCATTTTATGGCATGTTTACAATTTTATCTTTAGACTTGCACTGACAGTGTTTTACTGGTGTTAAGTAAACATTTAAATATGTTTTAAAAGCTTTGTTTTTGAAGCTGTTTGATAATTATAAGAGAGAATTTCCTTATCAAAATTTCCCTGTTTTTCTCTTAGAGACCTAATTTAAAACCCAGGAATCAAGGAAATCGATTGCTGACACTTTCACTTAATTCTAAAATTGTCTTACAGTTGCACGTATGTTATATTGCAGTGCGTATTTCCTGTAAAAAAAACTGGCAGCTACGTAGGACAGTGCTTCTAGAGGTACTGCTTTTAAAGGATTTTGATTAATTTTTTTTAAAAGAATTCTTTGTGTTCTGTGGGTATTGATTGTGTCAAAGACATTAAGTCATTTATGTACTTACTTTCCACTTTTGAAAACTTTAAATGTTTTAGTTGTTTTAATTTTCCACAATATTGATGACAAAATTCAATGATTTTTTTAAAGTTTTTTTTTTTTAATGTGGACCATTTTTAAAGTGTTTATTGAATTTGTTACAATATTCCTTCTGTTTTACATTTTTGGGGTTTTTGTTTTTTGGCCCACAAGGCATGTGGGATCTTAGCTCCCAGACTAGGGATCGAACCCACACCCCCTGCATATTGGAAGGTGAAGTCTTAACCACTGGACCACCAAGGACGTCCCTCAATGATTTTGTTTTTAAGTATTTTATATTCTATGATAGAGTATTATCAAAGGATATTTCTTTGATAATAGACAAATGTCTATTATCATAATAGACATTAATAGATAATAGACAAATAATTAACAAATGTACTTAGGAATTAAGTCGCATATTTTTATATAAATATGTTGTGACAAATGTAATTTTCAAGACATACTTTGTTCATTTTTTATTTCTTTAATTTATCCTTTTTCCCCCAAATATATTTAACCTTGAACTTCAGTGTCACTTTAAACATCTAAACTAGTCAGTTTCTTTTAATATTTATATGCAATGTGTCGCTGCACCCTGGACCCTTTGCAACTTCTTCAAAAGAGGGAATCGTTATACTTGAAGCATTTAAAAATCTTAATATTAACAGTGAGATGATAGTTTCATCTGTAATCCGAGGATCATATTCCGTTTTACATTGTAATACTTACTGAATAAACTGTACTTCAGAGATGCTGTAAGTAAACAGTGCTTTATTTTACAACAGAAACTTAATTTTCCATCTGATGAATGACAAGCACTGTATGTTTGTTGGCCCACTATATTTCCGTTTTCAACATCTTTCCATCCTGGTCCATGATTATAGGGTTTAATTCTTCTTCTGAAGGTAGAAGAGACAGCACCAGGACTTACCTGTCATGGCACAGAATCAGTCCTGGGGTCATTACCTGGGACTTTAGCCCTTGGATAGTATATACTAGATTAGACTAGTTAGACTAGAGTCAGCTGGCTTCCTGTTGTGATTTTCAAAGGATTAAATTCTTGAATTATGCTTTCTATTCAATCTTAATAGAACAAACAAACCTGTTAGTAGAATACATATAAGGAACAGTCTCTTCCTTGAAATTGAAAATCATCATCATCCCTTTCCCTACACAAATACTTTTGCTTCTGATCAATGACTAATTAAAAATGTATCCTTTTACCACACTAGCAGAAAGTTCTTCCTTTATTCTGATGGATTCTAGATAAATAAATCTACAGTTCCTCTGTTTCCTAGGGAAAACTTGGTAGCTATAAATGCTAATGTAGAAAGAAAAAGTTTTTTTCCCCTCTCATCTTGTGCCTTACTTTGCTTTCCATTGCCTTTCAAATTTACTTCATGAAGATCTTGATTTATCAGTCCTTGGCAGGACAAGTGTCTGGATTTCCTGATTGAGGCAGCTCTTAAAATATTGATATTCTTAGCTGAAGTAGGTATAGTATCATGTGGCCACCTAGTTTGGAAAGATAGGTAAATACAAAATAAATGGCCTGTTGGTATTATATTACAATATATGATATTATAATTTTATCCATGTTTCCAGACTATGGCTATCCTGTTTAGAACTGAAGTTCTCTGATAGCAATTTAAAATATTTCTTATTTTATTTAGCCAAATACTGAATTAAACAGAGATTAGCTGCATTTGAAGCTCCAGTATGATAATTTCAAGATGGATCTCAAGTTCTGCTAAACCCTTGAAGATATGAGATGTACCTAAAAATTCTTCTTGCTATATTTCATAATTCTTAACAATTCAGTTCATCAGACATTTAAAAAAAATTCCTACCAGGTGCCAGACACCGTGCTGGGAGTTTAGGCATGAAAGCAAATGGTTGCAACCCTTCAGACACTAAATATAATTGCAGGCTAACATGTTACATGTTGAGGTAAAGAGGTATGTCAAGGTTCCTCCTATTTGAAGCGTAAAGGACAGGCATTAAAGGCAACCTGTGGGTTTTAGGGAAAGCTTCCTGGAGGAAATGACATTCTTTGTTGAGGTAAGAAGGATGCATACGAAGAGTTTTTGCATTTAAAGAAAGGTAGAAAGGATGTTCAGACAGGACAGTATAAGAGAGATGTGGAGGCAAAAGATGAGCTACAAGTGTGGCAGGAAATGAAGCTGGTGTGTACTTGGCCTCAAAGGCTTTTGTGTGCGTGCTATAAGGACTTGAACTTGTAGCTACTGGGAAGCTAATGCAAGGATCAAAGCAGATAATTTAATTCTCTAGATGTTTTTATTTAGTGTTATATGATGTATTCTATTTTATAAAACATTTTTATATGATAACTTTGAAATGAATATCGTGATGAATATTTTTTGTTTGTTTTGTTTTGCGGTATGCGGGCCTCTCAGTGCCGGGGCCCCTCCCGCCGCGGAGCACACACGCAGGCCCAGCGGCCATGGCTCACGGGCCCAGCCGCTCCGCGGCACGTGGGATCCTCCCGGACCGGGGCACGAACCCGTGTCCCCCGCACCGGCAGGCGGACTCCCAACCACTGCGCCACCAGGGAAGCCCGTGATGAATATTTTTAAATAGAGCTATTTAGAGGTTTATAGGGACTGTTTGTCTTACTTTTGATCACATCACATTTGCTTTCTCCCTTCAAGTAAATTAAAGGCCCAGATCAAGCCTAACATTTCCTTTTTTCCTTCCTTCACTGATCCAATCTGAATTCTTATTGTGATTATTGTAATGGGAGTTAATGAAAAAAAAACTTTGCAAATAAACTTGAGGTGCCATTTTTCCTAGTATTGATAGTACTGTGTAATTGGAAGCTTAATTGTATCTTGCCTTCTTCTATTATCCTCTTACTGTTTTTAGTGCCTGATTGTGTCTATAATTGTGTACCTACTCATGTGTGCGCACACACGCACACAAATTTACGTACTAAGTACCTTGAGATTTTTTTATTAGTATAGCCTAATAGTGTTATGAGATGCATTTCAAATGGAGTGAGACCTATTGGTAATTTAGAGTCAGTTATAGGTCTGTGAATTATGGTAGAAAACAAGAAAAGGTCTGTGATTGTTGGAGTTAAAGAGGATTCAGTGGGAAATTTAGGAAGATGCAAGGAAAGACAGCTGATTGATAACCTGCTTGTGCCCAAGGATTAAATCTTACATGAAGGGCAGCAAGCTGTTTGTGGAGGGATTGGTGGAAAAAGGTGACATTCTTGCTCCACTATATGCAAAATTGGCCAAAGGAGAGGAAATGGAAAAAATATCTAGGCTGTGGCAACTGGTGCAAGTGCAGTAAATAGAAGGAAGCTACGCTTAAGGGATGCTATATGGATCCCTAAGGCAGTTTGTAATATAGGTATATTTGCAATAACTAGATAAGCTTAAAGTTCAACCTTCAGAAATGTGCTTTTCCTTTTTTCTGAGACATGGCTTGTGTTTCCAGCATATTCAGAGACAGAGTAAAATTTATCACAATTCAGAAAATGATTTTTGTACTAACATGTATTTTAAAAACTGCTGATTACCCAACACTTTTCAGCTGCATTTATAATCATACAAATATACAAATACCATGGTACATTCATCCATTATGATGACCAACAGTACATGTGAGGGGAGGAAAATCTGTTAGGTAAAAAATTAAACACAAGCCAATGTCTAGTATTAGGAAATGCTATTAAGTAGCTTGATTAATGGGCCCTGTTTTTATTATCACTACTTATTTCAATCCTTTTTTTAAAAAAGGTAAGTTTTTTTTCCTTCTAATATAACTGAATAGGTATTACAAAACTTAATACCTATTAGTATTATATTTTGGATATCACATTTTGGATTTTTTTTTTGGAGGGATCCTGGGATGAATCTGGATTTTCACCAAGTGATATAATAAAGCCATATGTCTTAAGGTTACAAATTATTATTCATTATATAGAATTATAACTATAACATTAATTCAGAATTTATGAAATTGTTCTTTCTATGCAGTATTAAACAAGGTATTAATTCTTGCTTAGTATTTACCCTAAATGCTTATATGGTCTTTGCATAAGAACAGACATGTTATTTGGATAATGAATACCATATGCTCTAAATAAATGCAGAGAAAACGTTGAGGCCTTAAAAAACCTGAGCAATAATAGCTCATGAACTTCCAGCCAAGTAACACTTAATGTATAAAGAGATATGTTTTGCTGTTAAAAATGGGTAAGTTTCTGCGTTTAGAGTCTTGTCATATATATTCAAAGCCATCTTTTTTACCCAAAGGCATTTATTAGTTTTCGTCTATACCTGCTTGGTGTAGATAACTTAAATACAGGAAAGTATAAATACTGCCATAATCTCACCACCCAAAGATAACCACTCTTAATATGTTGCCATAGTTTTCCAGTATTTTCCTCTATTTGCTTTTATATTTAACAAAATTATGTAACATATCAAAAATTATATATAACAAATACATATACTTTATATGACAAAATTATCATATTGTATGTAAAGTTTTGTCTTCCTTTTTTCATTTAGTATTATATGAGTTAAAAATATTCTTTGAAAGCACAATTTTTATCAGGTATATAATATCCTATTATTTAGGTATATTTAGCCATTTCCCTATTGTTGGACTTTGGGATTCATTCATTCTACAGGCTTTATATTTTTTTAACTATTATAAATCATGCTTCATTAAACATAAGTCTTTGAGTATATCTAAGATCCATATTGATTCTTTTGAAACTTGAGAGCAGAAAATTATTTATAAAATATATCTCCATTCTACTAGATTCTTATGAATAGGTCACTTTTTAGCTGATATATTACAGCATGAGATAAACATCTTAGATTCTAGAATCTAGATGAGATGAACATCTTAGAATCAAGAGCCTGTACTCTCTCTATATGAGTGAATTTGACATGTTCTTGTGCTCATGTTTCCTAAGGCCTGATTTGGAACCATGTTGGGAATGTAGCCCAATTTGTATCTATAATACAGGTATATCCCTTTTTTCTATGTATAAATGTGGTCATAAGCATGCAAATTCATAGACTTAAATTTAGGGGAAAAAATCTTAAAAGTCCAAAGATGACCTGAAGAAAAAAATGTTGAGCATAGAAATTGGTAACCGTATTGATTTTTCAGAGAAGAATATGTGACCAATGAAACTGAGTGCCATCAGAGCTAAAAGTATGCAAATAGTTCATCAAAACAGAATAAAAAGACAGAATTTAAGAGTTGAGTTTAAGCTAACTTGGGGTGAGAGTTTTGTATGTGGAAATATAGGGTCCAGCTATTCAACAATGGCAGAGGAGTGTGGAGAGCATCTTTCAGTAGAATAGTAACAGTGTTTATTTATTGAACAATCATGATGTGCTTTCGTGACTAGCATTGTACCAGTGTGATTCTACGTGAGTTCATCATATTTTAATTTTTAATATTTAGAGTACTGCCAGATACATTCTATAATTCATCCATACTTTAGGGGCAGCAGAATTGAAGCTGTCCTCACTAGTAATCAGAGAAATGCAAACTAAACCACAAAACTGTCTGAATGGGGCAAATGTTGGCAAGGAGATGATAAGCTCTCCTACCCAGTGCTAGTGAGATGGAAAGAAGGGACCGACTCTGTGTCTATGTTGCCTTATTTATTTTTAATTTAAACAAAATATGGCTAAGTAATAAGATTGAAAACCCCAAGTGTTTGTTATATTTGTATCCCTTCCTACACATTTGAAATATTTCTTTCTTTTTTAAAGTAGCTGTATTACTTTGCTAGGCTGCCACAACAAAGTACTGTACATCAGGTGACTTAAGCAATAGTAATTTATTTTCTTACAATTCTGGAGAGTAGAATTTTGGAATCAAGGTGTCAGCAGGGCTGGTTTCTTGTAGATGGGCTTCTCCCTATGTTTTCACATGATCTTCCCTCTACATGTTTCTGTATCCTAATCTCATTTTTTTCATAAGGCCACCTGTCCTCTTGGATTAGGGCACACCCTAATGACCTCATTTTAATTTAATTACCCTTTCTCCAAATACAGTCACTTTCTGAGGTACTAGGGGGTTAGGACTTCAATATATGAATTATGAGGGAAGGGACATAATTCACCCCATAACATTAGCAAAGTTAAATGTCTCATAGCTGGTATGACGGATAAATGGGATTCAGACCCAGATGTGATTCAGTCCAAATGTTATTTTCAGAATTCTACACCGCTACTTTTGGAATACTAGAGATGTACCTCAAAACTAGTTAGGGCTTTGTTTTTTCAAAGGCCACAGAAACTGAAAACACTCCCCTCTAATCATACTGCGTACTTGCTAAGTTGAATATAGGTGGCATTTGAATTTAGGAAGATAAAGAACAGAACATGTCAAGTAGGAAGTAAGGGGAGGAAAAATGTGTCAGAGACACATTTTGCTAACTACACCCTCTTATAAGAGGGTGCTAGAAGAAGAATACTGGATTTCTTATTAGATAGGCATAGCAGAAAAGTCAGGCATATCTTAAATATATAGTCTGCTGTTATTATATGAATTCAATTAATATGAAATAGTAGTTTTAATGTTAAAACTGAATACTCATAAATATAAAGTTCCAGATAAATATGAGCTTCAGTTACAGATTAGAACTCTAGAATAAGGCTTTATGTGTGGTCACTCACTCATCCAACAAAATTATAGAGCTCTTCATGCATAGCAGGCTCTGTGCTGTGTTCTGCCTCTAAGGCCTATGAAACAAGTCCATTTCTTGTAGTCATTCACATGTCAGTAACATAACTCACATGTGATTTTACCGTCAAATTTGTTTGGCCATGTGAAATTAAATGTAAAATGAATAATCATTTGTGTTATAATCATGCTGTGTTAAATTATCTTGTTATGTGTTATAAATTTTCTTGTTATGTGTTATAATTATGTGTTATAATCATGCTGTGTTAAATTATCTTGTTATGTGAAGATATAACTTTAAAGAATGAGAGTTTAAAAATGAAATTAAAAAAAAATTTTTTAATGTTTTTTAAAAAAGAGATTGAATGATTGTATTACAATTTTATTTTAACTGTTTTTTTAAGAATTTGGGAGGTCTTACAGGATTTTTCAGTAGTTTTATTCTGAAATGAAGTCAGTATCTTAGTTCAAGTACCATAGAGGAGATACCAGTTTATGTGTATGCTTTTTGTTTTTCTTCCTTCTGGGTAGAATATGCTCTTAAATCTTCTTTCTTTCTTCTTTTTTTTTGGTTGTATCTTATAGCTATATTTTGAGCTGTATAATATAACGCACATCCTATCTGAGATAACATCTTTTTTTTTCTTAATTGCATTTAAGTTATATCCTGCATCTTCTCTTTTTTTAAATAGGTAAAAATAAGTGACTGAAGAAGCCTACCTGAGAGTCATCTAACATGTCGAGGAGAAGATTTGAGTGTCGAAGTATTTCGGGCTTGCTAACTACAACTCCTCAAACTCCAATTAAAATGGAAAACTTTAGTAATTTTTATACACTTACATCCAAAGAGCTAGGAAGGTAAGGAAACTTTTGATGTGTATGTGTTTAAATTCACATTTAGGATTTCTGTGTCTATACTTTCATAAAACTCACTTGATGATTATTTTGCAGTGATTAGAAAGAAAAGTCCTCATCTCTGCTGATGTTTTACAGGGTTTAGTCTTAACTGACTTGGAAATCAAATCCGTGGAGGGTTAGTGAGCATATAGGATACATCCCACCTCGCTTCAGAGCCCATGGTAGGAAGTCAGGGTTCTTACTTGAGGCTGTGCATGGGAAGAGGCAGCTTAGCACAGTGGACTGCCACATCCAAGTTTGGGCTCTGCCATTTACTATTTAACCTCAATTAAATTACTGTACCTCTTGGTTCTGTAGTTTCCTCATCTGAGAACCAGGGATGAAGATAATTGTTATCTATTTTATATGGTTGTTGTGAGGATTAAACTAGTTAATATTTGTAAAGTATTTAGTAGAACACCATAGAAGTTTTTGTTGAATAAAAAAATTTTTAATTAGGGTATTGTGCTGGGCTAAAAAAAATGAATATGGAGATTCTCCTTCTCTTTTCTAAACAAAATGAATTAACTCATATTAGATAGTATAATTCTGTATGACAAACAATGCATGTACTGTAAGTAAAACCTGTATTTACACTGGTACTAATCTGTTTTGGGTTAACGAAGGTGTAAATTCCTTAAGACCAAGGAGTGAACTGAGATTATGAGACCATTTAGCACTACCATTTTAATATATATGAAAGTTACAAAAGATATACCAAATAATTTGTTATTTATTCAGCATTTTGAGCTTTAAATTAAAAACACTTAACAAAGGGTGGTAGGATGATGATCATTTTCTGTTTTCAGTTTGATTTTTACATTAAAATGGTAAAAGTCCGTGTTTGTATTGATAGATGCACAGTAAAATAGTGTGAATGATTTTTTATCTTTGAAAATCTCAATGTGAAAACAAAAATTGACTGAACCATGGCAAGTAATTCTATTCTTGGTGGTCTTTTATGTCAAGGATAAAGGCCAGTCCTGGCTTTTTCACTTGTCAGATATTGGATGCAGTCTTTCTTTTGCAGAATGAGGGTGATAATATCCACCTCATCAGACTAAGAACTAAATGTGAAAGCATATTTCAGTATTCCTGTCATATTTATTTAATTTTGTGTGCAAAATATTTGAGTCTTCTAATGGTTTATTTTTTTTATAAAATATAGTTTCAAAACCCTTTCAGAATGTTTTCAAGAAATAGTTTAGTTCTAAATCTGTATTATTTCTCTTTGCATTATACAGGAAAGAGTAAGTGTTCTTTTAGTTGTATCTCACTATTCATTAAATAATCATAGAATCTTTACATTGGAAGGACTTCAGTGGTCAGTGGCCTTCTAATGTAATTTTTTTATGCAGTGCAGCAGTCTTTTCTAAAATTTTCCTGACAAGTGTTTTACCCAGCCTCAATTTGAATGCTTCAATGATGGAACTCACTACCTCAGAATGGTCTGTTCCATTTTGTGGGCACCTCTTAGGCACAGGATTCTGTTTTCTATTCTGCTAACCTCTACCCACTATACATAGTTCTCCTTTTGTAGCTGCATATAATGTCCATGTAAAAACCCTTCAGAGATTTGAATATAGCAAAATGTTGCCAGTTTCCTTAAATGGTCATCTTATGACCTGATTTTCAGAGAGCCTTCCTTGATCCAGTTATCCTCTTCTGGACCACTTTGTATTTTTTTCATCATCAGTTTTAAAATGAGAAAGTCTAGAATGGACACAGTATTGTCAATATCTTATCATCTAGAATACAACAAAACTTTATTGAAATAGCCTGTGTCGGAGCTAGAAAGACTAATTTTTTTTCTTTGAGGGTTTTGGAGAACTTAAACTTTGAGAACAATATTGATAACTTAAACTTTGAGAACAATATTAATAATTCTAAGTTTTGTAAATGGGGTGCCATCATAAATCACAGTCATAAACTTGACTCAGTATACAACATTTTAGAGCAAAAATTCATGGTAGAATCTGATGAAAACAAATTCAGATGGCTAATATTTCATCTTCTAATACCTTCATGAAAGAGACCTAACTTTTTTCTTTTAATTGATATGGGCTAATGAGTTACATGGTAAATATTGATGTGTCTAATTAGTAAACCTTGATAAATTGGAAATTGTGCCCTTTCATGTGCCATGAACTTGCTTTAAATTCTTTCAATACTTTACCAATTTTGATATTATCCCATACTTTTGCAAAGTGAAAATTAGTATCATAATCTTGTTTCTTCTGAGGCTCGTACATTTTGAAGCATACAAACATATAATTCTAGCATGTGGTGATTACAGAATTATCTTTATAAATCAGTTTTTTAATTAATTTTAAGATGTTAGTGTTTTAGAATTTGTTTTTCTTCAGCAACTTAGAAGAAAATATGTAAAAGTTAACAGTTCATTTTTGATTGTTCTCAAAAAACTTTGCATTGTTCCTGTTTTTTAACATGTTGGTTGAGTTTTTTCCACCCCTCCCCCAACTGAATCAAGGTTTCATAGGACTTCTTGTGGTTAGAAGGGTGAGGCAGATGCAAAAATAAATGTCAGCTTCCTTTGTGGCTTACCCTCCCCCGTCCTTTCACATTTTATTGTCTATTCTAGAATGTAGAAGGGTAACTAACAAGGCCTTTTAGCTGCTGGGAAATCTAGACAGCCTTGCCTTTTTAGGGTATGAATTAAGTGCTATTGTTAAGGGTTTTAAATTTTCTTAAATGTTTCTGTTAAATTTGATATAGGAACATTATATATTAAATATTATTTTTGATACCTCTAAATGACAATTAGCATTTTAGAATGGAAAACGAATACTTGCTTTTTTTCCCTAAGTCATCTGATAATTATGGTAAAAATGTTTACCTTATTTAACAGTATATAAATGAATATGTAAAATTTTATTTGAGTCTCAAATAAACTTTAAAAATGTAAATGCTTTAAGTACAGTATACAAAGTAGCACAATGTATGGTACTATAGTAGGTTCATAACTCTTGCATTCATTCAACAGATATTCAGTTCCTATTATGTGTTAGTTAGCGAAGTGTAGATTTTATAATTACTGTAGTAATTAGGACAGATAGGGTTTCTGCCCTCATGGAGCTTTTACTTAGTGGTGAACATTGGCAAATTATTACCAATATCATTTGGTCATCTTTGCTTTGCATTAATGAGTACTATACTTGTAAGCCTCATAAGAATACCTGAAACAATTAGGTAAAAGTGTTATTATTTAATTTTGCTCTTTGTTCCTGAGAAAATTCTGGCTTATAGATATAATTGTAAAATTACAGCAGAACTTAATTGTCATAATTGGTACTATAAACTTTTTCAGATGGACAGATTTCTTGGCTAACTAGTTTGTTTCCTAAGTTTTACAAGGTGAATTTCTTCATAAGACTCAAAGTTTCCTTTTTGTTTTAGACAAATTTTCACTTCTAAATCTAAGAGTTGGCAAAAGTGAATTTACCTCTTTAAAAAAAAATCTATCTTAAAGGGAGGAATTGTTTTGTAATGGTCAGAAGAGAAAGCTAGGATTTCACATTCCACAATTTAAGTCGTGGTACTCCATTTCCATATATAACCTTTCATGAGTCATTTACTCTTAGTTTGACTCAGTTTATCCAGCATAAAATCTATAAAACATGGGCAGTTTGAGTATAAAACAAAGGGACTGATTAACTTTTTGTGTGTGGTCATTAAAATGCATTGATTTGTATTCCTTTTGTATATAGTAAGAAAATATAATTTAAATTAAGCATTCTCATAAAGCAGAAACTAATACACCATTGTAAAGCAATTAGACTCCAATAAAGATGTTAAATAAATAAGTAAAATAATAAATTAAGCATTCTCAAATCTTAAATGAAAAGTTCTATCAAAAAATCAAGTTTGTGCATGCAAATTTTCTGAGTTGATATTTATTTTGATAAATGTAAAAGAATCAAATTATAGCTTGGCCACTTTTTTAAAAAATAGTTTTTTGCATTAGTAACTATACCTTCTCAGGTTGGTTTCCAGTGCTTTTCATTGGTACCAATTTTGAGGAAATTTGGGATATAAACAGTAGGGATCTTTGTCATCCTGCTGCTTGAGAATAGCAAGTAAAAATACAGCCAAGCAATTTATTCTGTCCCCGACTCCCACCCCAAATCCCAAGTGTATTAAAGATAGGTTTTTATTTATACCTGATTTGTTAGTATCCAGTGAGTCATTTGAGCCTTAGGATAGAAGGTGTTAATTTTGGACCCCCTGGACCAGGCTTAGGAAGTTTATGGATGGTCTTTGAAATCTGAAAACCGTCTGAAATTATATGTAAAACTTTCTATATAAGGGCATGTGTACATTTTTCTGGGTAGGCAGTCAATAGCTTTTATTAGTTTCTTAAAATAGTCTGACTCAAAGTAGCTTAGGTCTTTGAGAAACTAAATTTTGGGCAACTATAGGCTTAGAATACATCATTTGCCAGTCTTTTAAACTTTTGGCTGAAATGTTGAGCACTGTTATTGGAGAGAGGTAAACCGCGTTTATTCCTAAAATGATAAATATGACCTTAATGGTGTGTTTGTACGTAGCTACTGATAACCATGAATTTTCTTACTTGATCATGAAGTGTCTTTGGATACTCTCCGTAAGATGTATATACCTTTGGTATCTGTTATAAGCTTCATGGTACTGAGCAATACTAAGAGATACTCTAGTAGAACAATTGACAAATTGTGATAGAAAGCTTCAAAGCTTGTTAAAAGTGATGTTGAAAGGCAGAATGATTACACTAATAAAAGTAAATAAGTCAAATACCCATTTCTGCATTTAATTTTTTTCATTTGAAGGAAAGCTAAAATTTTTCATAGAGGGTTAATGTGAAACTCTTGGTCTTTGAAAATAGACCAAGATACATATCTTCTCTGGAGTCTGCCAAACAGAATAATATTTACTATGTAGGATTGTTGTGATACTTAAACACAATAATTTATATCAAGAGTATGGCATGGAGTTGGTAGGCAAATTAGATCTCCCCCTACAATAGTAATGTATCATATTAATGATAGGATAGTAAAGAATAAATATAATTGTCTTATCTTGTTATTACATTTGCCATTTATATTTTCATGTGATAGTACTATAAATTTTATAAAAATACATACCGTAGTTGATTAGGTTAAGAGAACAAAGATAAATTCCTGATGACATGAATATTTGAAAGGATGGACAGAGTTGGAGGTATAACAGTATCTGTGTTATACTAATATTGTTCTCTATGGAAAAGTTAAAATTGATTGTCCTCACTTTTGCCCCCAGAGGAAAATTTGCTGTGGTCAGACAATGTATATCAAAATCTACTGGTCAAGAATATGCTGCAAAATTTCTGAAAAAGAGAAGAAGAGGACAGGATTGTCGAGCAGAGATTCTGCATGAGATTGCAGTACTTGAATTGGCAAAGTCCTGTCCCCATGTAATTAATCTTCATGAAGTCTATGAAAATACAAATGAAATCATTTTGATATTGGAACAGTAAGTATACATTTTTAAAAATTGAAGTAAATTTATAGTACCTATTTTAATTGTTGGATAAGGTTGCTTGAAATGTTAAGAACAAGAATGATAAAAGTAAGACAAGAACTTGTAAAGATTCCTGTCGATAAAATATTAGAGGAACATAGTGTATATTTATATGTTTTCACAAAACTTAATGTGCAGCCTCACACACATACCCAAAAACTAATTAAACAGCATTCAGTAAACAAATGACAATACTGTGTTTGCGGAATATGGTGAAATGAGTATACTTTCATTGCTAATGGCACAGAAAATTGATGAGGTTTTCTGCAAAACAATCTGGTGGGCAAATAGGATTGAAATAATTTGTATATTCAATTATTTGAAAAGCACATCCAAGGAAGTGACCCAAGGAGAATAAAAAGGTAAACTTGCATGAATGAAAGGTAAACCACATAGTTCGTTAAAAAAAACACATGTATTTAGTATGTGTGATGTGCAAAACACTATGTTAGGAATTATAGCAATAAGAAAAAATATATATCTCGTCCCACAAGTCAGTGAAAAGTTGAAAACACCTAGATTTCAATAATTTGTCAAGTCGGGATAGAATATGGTTAAACTAACTGGCTTGTTAACCAATATGTTGACATGTTACTCTAAAACAGTGTTGTTATTGATGTGTTACTCTAAAATGTGACAGTCTGACACATTTATTATAATTATGTAAAATGTGTATCTGAACATTTGCAACACTTAGTAGAGACCAGCTAAGTTTATGCTTAGTGTACTTTAGGTTCTGATAGTTTATTACAAAATAGTTTTTATAAAAAAAAACTAAAGAGGTGTTTTAGCAAAAAAAAAATTATAAATATAGTAATTCTTTTTTAGTAGCTAACTGCACTATTGTCTTTTTGAATTTAAAAGTATATTAATCAGGGGCTTCCCTGGTGGCGCAGTGATTGAGAGTCTGCCTGCCGATGCAGGGGACACAGGTTCGTGCCCCGGTCCGGGAAGGTCCCACATGCCGTGAAGTGGCTGGGCCTGTGAGCCATGGCCGCTGAGCCTGCGCGTCCGGAGCCTGTGCTCCACAACGGGAGAGGCCACAACAGTGAGAGGCCCACGTACCGCAAAAAAATAAATAAGTAAAATAAAAGTATATTAGTCAAGTTTTAGGGTTCAGTTATTTTAAGGGATGAATAGGTTTGCTTATATATTTATTTAAAAATCTAAATATTTTTGTACCAGGAAAGATGATTGCCTAGAGTGAACTTGTAAATGAAAATGCTTATTTTGCAAAATGCTAAACCTACAAGTAGTTTGTTTAAGAATGAATACTATGTATATCTCCCAGAACAGCAACATACCAATTACGGTATATTATAGTACCTTCAAAATAAATTAGAATCGCAGAGAAGACCGGGATTCTACCAATAGGATTTCATTTTCATACATTTTTGGTTTATTTTTGTCAAATTCTTAAGCTGACCTTTAAAAAGTTATCTACTTGCATGACATCTGCATGTTTGAAGTATGTGAACAGTAGCTAATATTTTTCAAAAACAGTACTTAATGGAATACTAGGTTTGGAGAGTGAGTATACAATAGGAGCATTGACCACTTTCATAAAATCCTCTCTTGGGGGTGCTCATCCTAAGAGCAACAACAAAATACATCAAAAAGTTTTAACACATTTTATGGATGGACCTTGTTCATACTCTGAAAATTAATTCAGATACCCTACCCAGTAAACTGAGTTCTGTAAGGGCTGAACTGTATCTCGTGGCTGAAATGTAGCAAGCAATCAGTAAATGTGAGTGGATAAATATATTACCAGAGCAACTAGGACCTATTAAAATTTATGACTATGCCTATCACTTTTGAGGTGGCCTTGTCACATCACACAATCTCAACCAAAGGTAAAAATGTGTTGGGCAGGTTTAGCTATGTAAAATAAGGTGGCATAATTTTTTATGTGGTAAAAATAAAACAGTGGAATCCTTTACTCTAATTACTGTTGCCAATTTGATATTCTTTTCAAACTATTCTGCATACTCATTTTTCTTCCCTGACTTTTTTATTTGAGAAAATTTTAAGTCTACAGAGATGTTGAAAGACCAGTACAATTAACACTCATAATCTTTAGCTCGAGTCACTGAATGTTGGCATTTTGCCATATTTGCCAAACTATTTGAAAGTTGTAGGTATCATGATATTTCTTCTTCACTTGCCAGAGTATTTGTTCTGAAGAGTAATGGCATTCTTTTACATAACCAATACCAGTATCAAAACTAAGAAAGTTAATATTAATCTGGTACTATCATCAAATATATAGTTCATATTTAAATGTTTTGGATTATAGGTCTTATGGACCTATTTTTTTTTAATTCCGGTACCAGAGCCAATCAAGACTTACACATTATATTTGATTGCTAAACTTCTCTAGTCACTTTATTTTTCCTGACATTGTCTTTTGTGGGGGAAATCTGTATCTGTTTTCACATGAAGTATTCTACATCCTGGATTCGTGTGTTTGTTTTCTCATGACTAGATTTAGGTTAAATATTTTTGGCAAGGGGACATTGTGGACGATCATGTGTATTTCTTATTGTAAAACATGAGGTGACAATTACATTCGGATTATTCCATTATTGTTTTTTCTAATTAGAACATGGCTAAGGTGGAGTCTGCCAGCCCTCCACATTGTAAGGAACATGTTCCCCTTTATAATTAATAAGCAACCTATGTGGTAATATTTTAACACTGTGAATATTCTGTTCTTTAACAGCTTTTTATCTAGTGATTTTGGTAACCATTAATGCTATTTGTTTGAATTATTATAAAAGTATACTACAAAGTCTTATTGTCATTCCTATCCTTTCCACTCTCTTCGCACTCAACCTTATAGGTAACCATATTTATTAGTTTCTGGCTCATTCTTTATGTGTTTCTTCTTGCAAATATAGGCAAATTTGTATATATGTATATTTCCCTTTCTTTCTTACAGAAAAAATAGCATATATGCCTTTTTGTGCCTTGCTTTTTTTTCAAATAACATTATATCCTGGAAATCATTTCATATTCATAGTTCATAGACATCTTTTTTAATATTATTATTATTATTGCTATTTTTTAAATGCCTGTATAGTTCTCCACTGTATGGTGTACCATTTGTTCAGTCTTCTTTGGATGGCCATCATTTGTGGAGGTATAGTTTCGGCATAAATTCCTATAAATGTGATTGCAAGGTCTGGGAGTAAATGCATATGTGCTTGTATTAGGTGTTGTCAAATTTCTCTTTATATGGATGGTACAGAATTACTTTAAAAAGGTACTATTTGTTAATTATATGACTCTAACTTAAATCTTCCTTTGGAACTATTAAGCTATGGGTTCTGATAGCTCTGTTTTATTTTTGCTTTTGTGTTTTGTTTTGCCTTCACTTAACCTAAACCAATTGTTTGAACCAAATTAACTTGTTTACTTTTGTGAATTAAACTTAACTTCTTGCAGTCAATGTAACAGTTTTTAACAATTACTAAATCTTTTATTTTTATCTTAATACTTAGTCCACAGGAAAGTATTTCATTACCGGTTATAAAGTCTAAATTATTCTTTAGCCCTTTCTTTAACTATTTGAAAAGTCATATAAATACTATTCTGGAGTTAGTATTAGATATCTTTATAAATTGGGGGAAATTTTTGAGGGTAGTTGAGTCAAACCATCTTCACTCTCCGTGAGGCAACAACTTTTCTATAACAAATGTTTTTAAAGCATTTTTGGATAATTAAATAAAATATACACAAAGTTTTTTTAAAAAACTTCTGGAAAGAAGGTGTTATCTAATTGGGCACATTAAGTTTTCAATGCTGAGTTTTGAGCTAACTAAAATTGATTATAAAGAATATGTATGTATAATCTGTAGAAAATGTGGGATAAGAACTTTGTCCTAGATATAGCAAAGTTCGATAGGGGAAATTGGTTAGGATAAATATAAGTTTATCAAGTCAACTCTATGAAATTATATGGAAGAGAAATAATAATTTCTTTCTGTGAAGAAGTTACCAGCTTATGTTGCCTATTAAATATCTTTAAGTAAATATTATAGACCCAGTAGAAAATGATGAGGACCATAGCAAAACATTTCAACAATAATATATGTTGGGCATTTACTATATGGCAGGCACCATGCTAAGCACTTTATATTTTCATTTGATTTTTAAAATAATCCTCCAAAAAGGGAGATTGGTATTTACTTCATATATTCTAATTTAGAGACAGGAAATACTCTGGCTGGTTTCTTTCCATTCTGAAATTCCATGGGTTTTGTTTCCCCTCATTAGCATTGGAATATAATTTTGAAAGATACTCAATATAAAAAATTTAAAACTACTTCATTTTGATCACTAAAAATAAATACTTAATTTAAAAATCTTTACTGTGATTTCCAAAGCTATATGCATAGATTTGTCATTTATGGATGAGGGAGATATTGCTTTGTTTTACTGAAAATCTTGGCTCTCTAGTACCCAGGGAAATTTATTATTTTGGATAGGAAAATATTCTGATTTTAATCTTTTACATGTTAACTTTATTGTTATGGGAGTTCTTCTAAAGGATAATTCTCTACTTCCCTACTGATATCTAAACGTTAGAAAGCTGTAAAAGGCAAATGTAGATTTAAGTAGTATATAGCACATAGATTTATGAGACAGTGTACACAACACATATACAAATACATAAGCAAAAGCACGTGAATACTCCAAATTTCTAAATTTTTTGGTTGAGTTCCTTCAGGTGACAAACTCTTCAACAGAGAGAGAGAGTAGAAATACCTGAATTTACCTTCCAGGGCAATGATAATGATATAGGTGGCTTCTCTGATTACAGAGATATCTTTTCTTCTCTGTAGTCACCGCTCTGGGTGCCTTGTTTTAACAAAGGGTCTGTTAGTCTACTACTCCACTCTGCTTCCATTTATGCTTCCAGTTTCCAGTTTCCGCTAACTTCTGCGGTCTGCTTCTTATGTTATCTGTTCTTCCCCTCCTCTTAACTCCTCCTCATTTTCTATTTACCATAGCTTCTCCTATGGAGAGCTGTGGTGAAGAGCTTTCCCTCTTTTGTGGGAAAAATGGCATTCCTACAAAAGACATTGGTCAGCTTGCCAAACTAAAAGGTAGGGACAGTGTGATTGGCTGATCATCATAGTGTTTGTTTGATCTTGTTACTGAAATAACAAACAAGAAACCCTTAGGATACTTTTCCTGGTGTAAAAGTAACACCTATTTATTGTGTTAAGTTTAGAAGGTATAGAAAATAGAAATCATTTGTAAACTGTGGTTACTTTTATGGCATATTCCTGTATTTTAAAATTATTCTTTTTCTGTCTATGTATGTATACCTGTAGAAACAAAATTGTGATCCACTAAATATACTCTATTATAACCCTTTTTTTCACTTAAGAATATATTATGTGCATTTTTATATGTATAAGTATTTCTAAAAATGAATTTAAATTTAGCAAAGACTTTTAAAATTGCCTTCATAATCAGAGTTTAACAAGAAGCCCCCAAATTCAGTAAGGCTGGATGTTGGCTAGATTTGGAATTAATATTAGTTGGCTCATTATAATAATAGCTAATATTTATTGAATATTTACTATGTGTCAGACACTGTATTAAATACTTACAGATGATCTGCTTTCAGGCTTATAACATTTGTTGTACTCAGTACTTTACATGGTTTATCTAATATGATTCTTACGACAAGCCATTGAAGCAGGAGCTATCATTTTTTGTTATGTATCATTATGTTACAATAGAAGAAACAGAAACACATTTTCTCCCAGTTCAGGTAGCTCGTTAGTGGCAGAGTAAAGAGTGGAAGCCAGGCAGTCTTGATTTCAGTAGGCACTTCTATAAGCAACCTGCTGTCCTCTTAGGTCTAGGCACTGGGAAGTGCTTTACATATGTTTTCTTAGATTCGATTTTGAATTTTAGAATTAATGGAGGGTTCTGTCTACTGAATTAACTTTAGTGAGTGTAATGTAAATGTTGGTATATACATATAAAGTGTTCAAGAATGAATTTATGCTGCCATATACTGCTAGATACTGAAGAATTCAGATCTTTCTGGTATTTTCCATATTTTTTTGGTATGTTCCATATCTTAATAGTGGATATAAGTCATTATTTTGTACAGTTTTCTTATACTTTCCAATTATTTGGTCTGACTTCTTACCAGATGTATCTTATAAAGGGCCTAGCAAAGAACTCATTCTAAGAGAATGAGTACCTTCTACATGTCAGACACTGTTCTGGATGCTGTGGATACAGCAGTGAACCAAAGGGGGGAAAATAGTGTTTTGTGAAATAAATGAGTTTCTATTTTATTACATAGAATAGGTTTTACTTGAGATATTCCCAAACATACCTTATAAATTTGATTAATAACCATCTAGATTTTTTTGCACGATGTTCTGGCTGACAAATTTTATCTCATTTATTTAGATTTAGTCTTCAAAAAAAAATCTGTTGAGTTCAGTAATATCTCTATTTTACAGATGTGAAAGCTCAAATAAGTGATTGACCCTAAATTATATTGCTGATAAATGGCAGGTTTAGGACTTAAATTTAAATCATTTTATTCCAAACCTAGGAATTTTTCATAATGCTTTTTTTGTCAACATTCTTAGATTTTCAGTTCTTAAAAAAAACAATTAAGATATGGGTTCTGGCCCCAAGTATTCTTTGTGAAGCTGCAATACAGGATATTGGTAAAGAATGCAGATTCTCATCCATATTATTCAGATTCTGTCCCCCCAACCCCCATTTACTATGTGACCTTGTACAAGTAGCTTAACCTCTTTGTACTTATTTCTTTATCTGTAAAATGCGAATGATAACCACCTACCTCACTTGATTGTCATGAGGATCAAAATATCTGTATCTATACATAGCTGATAACTGTATTTATATATATAATGAATAAATGAGTAGAATAGAACAGAGCTGAGCTCATAAATAAGTACTAGCACCCAGAATTTGAAATATTCTTATTTATTTTATTCCTTAAAGATTCCCCCCCACCCAGGACCACCCCCCCATTAAATGTGTGTATATAGAGAGAATAAAGTTTCGATGGCCTTGTCTTTTAATTAAAGGTATACAGTATTTAAAAGTTGTCATTTTTAGGTCAATGATTTTTCAAGTTTCTGTTGTTTGAATTTTATTCAGTGCTGCAGGTGGAGAAATTTTCAATCTGTGTTTACCTGAGTTGGCTGAAATGGTCTCTGAAAATGACATTATCAGACTCATTAAACAAATACTTGAAGGAGTTTATTATCTACATCAGAATAACATTGTACACCTTGATTTAAAGGTAATGTAATGTGATTTTAAGTAACACTACATCTCTGTTCCTTCTCTGCTCTTGCTTTGCACAATTAATTGCAGGCTGGTGTTGAGAGGAAACAACAGTCAGATCATGCTTGTCTAGACTGCACATTTGCTACATGGACTAATTCTGTATTGGCAGAGAGAAGACTGCATGTGTGAGCAGCTCAGATTAATCACTGGGCTCTTAAAAACCATCATTACTATATGTTCTAATCCTACCATCGTGTCACTCCATCCCACTCTTACTGCCACATCCTGGACCTTTCTATCTTATAAAACTGTCTGTCTCTAAAATACTTAATTTTGATTTCCATCTTGAAGATAACCTACTAGTCCTCACTCCTTTGCTCCCATTATACTCATTCATCTTTCCCTTGAGGCTTTCAGTCTTTTGGCTTCTCCTTTCCCCCCACCGCCCCCAGACCATTCAGGCCCCTTCCCAATCCCTGAGATGCCACTTCAGCCTCTCATGTTACTATCCTTTCTCCTTATCCTTCCTCTTCAGCCATACAAGGACGTTAAAATCTGGATCAAACTGTCTCTTATTGTTTGAACATTGGACTCTTCTCTTCCTGGACAATCTCCCTTTCATTTACCCCACCACGCCTCTTTCTATCTCATGTAGAAACCTGGGAATGGTCAGACCCAGAACCATCACAGTGTATTGAACCATTATGTTCCTGGAAATATATGCATTTTTATTCCTTCATGCCTTCTGTCATGCTATTCCCCAGAACACTTTTCTAACTGGCATACTTCTATTTATCCTTTAAGGTTCAGCTTAAGCATCATCTCTACTGCAAAGGTTTGTTGGACTTTCTAATGGGCAGAATTAAGTAGTCTTTACTACTGAGTATTCTATATCTCATAATCAATTAATCTATGTACCCATCTTTTTTATTCAAACCAAGAAGCCTCTTGGAGTATATTTTTTACTTTATCATTGAATATATAGCTTCTCCTAAGTAGTAGTTCAGTAAGTGTTTGATGGATGACTCGATAAAATGTTTAATAGCTAAACTATAAGTTCCACTTAATTTACCTCTGATCTGAGATTAGTATTCTTTTATTGTTTTGTATTACTTATCATTGTTTTGTTGTGCTTTGTTAGCCACAGAATATATTACTGAGCAGCATATACCCTCTTGGGGACATAAAAATTGTAGATTTTGGAATGTCTCGAAAAATAGGGAATGCATGTGAACTTCGGGAAATCATGGGAACACCAGAATACTTGGGTAAGAATTTCTTTTTACTTTCTATACCATCTTGAAATGTATTAACTAAATGATATCTGTATAGAACTATATTTTAGGGCATATAATTCCAGGATATATTTGGCTCAGATATTTTAGTGCATTGAAATTTGCTTATGACACATTTAAATGAACTGTAGCGAATTGAGACATTCACAACAATTTACAGGACAGTGGACATATAAGTTAAAAGTTTAATGTTTGTGTGTAAAAGCTTTGTACATAGAGAAACATAGGTAAAAGGGAAGTTAGGGAGCAGGAAAAAATGGAAAAAGAGGAAAACAGAAGCAAATGTTACTGTGTTTGAAGCCTGTTTCATAGGGGTGTCAAAAAGAACCTATAGTTAGATAATCTAGGAATACTGTACTAAATCAACAAATAAGATCATGCAGATGAAAGATTTTTTAACTTGTATGAAGCAGTACATAAAGTATTTTAATTTATAGTAACAAGTTTTTTACATTTTTTTGTTGTTGCTCATATTGATAGTCCCATGCACGCATTGAAAAGATACAAGTAAACAGAACAAGTGCTACTCAGCTAGGCAGCTGACTTTCCCAAAATGAAAAGCAAAGCAAATTACTAACTTCTGAATGCTAATAGAGGCTACCATGTCCTAGAATAATGATTGTAATTGGAGATAAAACAGCTCACAGAAGTATGTGAAAAGGTGGTAGGTGGTGCAATGGAGGCTGACAACATATGTGACTCAAAGGCTTTAACAAAATTGTTAAGCTTTAAGAAACAATCTCTCTTTGGAAAAATTATGAAACTATACTGTGAAACAAAAAAGTTATTCAATCACGGATCCTAGTTTGGACTCTACTGATTTGAAATTTATGGTAATGTTTAGAAAGTATAGACAATTTATGTTGCACCTTTTAAAAAATGTTTTTGGTGGGGGAGGAGACAGTGGAAAATTAATTGCTTAGGAAACTAGGTTTTCTGTAGTTTAAGGGAATATTTAATCTACTTGAAAATCTAAAGCACTTCCATGAAGCTTAATTTGCTCATAGTGTCATTGTAAATGCATATGATTCTATTTACCCTGGGAAGAAAAACTTAAATCAGTCTAATAAAATAACTCAAACTAATTCCTAACAGAGTGATAAAACTTAAACTGTAAACTGTAAAAAGATTCTAGCTTCTAACATTTTACTTCTTCATAATTGTTTCTCCTGAGATTAATCTCAATGGTTAAAAAAAATACTACATAGCTACTGGTTACTTCAAGAATATAATTGGTGCTTTTGAACCATCTGGTTCTATAATTTTCTCAACATTAGATATGTTTAAATGTCTAATCACAGGATAATTAATACTATGCTGAATTTCTACTGATCATATTGGTAGTTCTTTAAAATTAAATCCAGTTTAATATAAAGTAATTTTCACATTTTTAAATTTGTCAGTATTGAATTTTATTTTCTCTTTCAGCTCCAGAAATCCTGAACTATGATCCTATTACCACAGCAACAGACATGTGGTAAGATTTTGTTAATCACTTGAATGCCTTTATTAAAAGCTGGTTAGCATATATTCTAGGGTTCTTTGGTTCCAGAAGTAAATAATAAAGCTTTCTTTAAAAGATTTTATTCAAGTATCATTATTATGCCACAGGAAAACATTTACCTGTTCATTCTTTTTAATAACACTCTGGCTGCGAGCCAAAGGTGCAGGTATAAATAGGAAAATCCCTTTCCTGGAGGAAGACCCCTTCTGGTAAAAGAACAAAATAGCCACAGTACTGTGTTACATGTTCTATAAAAAAGATAAAATGCTATTTAATAAGCATGGGGGAATTAGCAGACAAGCACCAGTTGGGAGACATCTGGTCTAGGTCTAGGAGAACTAGGGAAGGTATTTGCTCAGCAGAAAAATGAGGTCAGAGCCATGCAAAAGTTTAGTTTTATGAGAGTATATTTCTCAGGTATTGTGAGTTTGTGTGGCTGACACAGAGAGAATGTCATAGAGTAGAACTGGCATTGATACTGGAACTTCAGTTGGGACCACAGTGGAAGACTGACTCCGTAAGGCCAAGTAGAAGAGTTTAGACTTATTCCCTGTGTTCTATGTTTGGGACTGTAATGGATTTGCCAAGAAAAAAGGGTCCTGTGGCTAAATAATTGGGTGAAATAGGTACTATATGTATTGTCTTTTTCTGGTTCCTGAACACAGGAGTTGTCATTAACATATTTACGGTTCTAAACGTTTTGCAATGAAAAAAAAAAATCTGCCTGCCCAATATTGTGCTTTATCAAACCTGCAGATTCTGTTTGCATGGTATCCTGTTTATGTCTCACAGACCATTACTGTGTCATTGGACACCATTTGGGAAATGCTGCTCAGGGCAGCTTTGTGTACTTGATAACATAGGTATCTGTGTGAAGGGCAGACTGTAGATATAATGATATATGTTTAATACATCATATTTATAATTATATAACACACATGTGCATTCCCTCATATTATTTTTCTGTGAGGCAAACTTTGAGATAACATAATTATTTCAGTTTTAGTAGTATACCGTAGGAACTTTGAAAAGCAATTTAAAATCTGTAGTTTAACTGTACAAGTTTTGAGGACAGGGATATGTTGAGAATCAATTTGACTTTATATAGGTGTTTTAAGATTAGCACACATTTTAAGTTCCCATCTTCTCCCTTATTTGTTTTTTCAGGAACGTTGGTATAATAACATATATGTTGTTAACTCATACATCCCCATTTGTGGGAGAAGATAATCAAGAAACATACCTCAATATTTCCCAAGTTAATGTAGATTATTCAGAAGAAACTTTTTCATCAGTTTCACAGCTGGCCACAGACTTCATCCAGAGCCTTTTAGTAAAAAATCCAGAGTAAGTAATAACATTAATTTGTTTAAATACTATTATAAAATGAATTATATATGACTATTAAGAAAGATATACTCTAAAACAGTATAAAATTACTAGATGTATGCTCTCAAGTTTCAGGTAAAATGGGGAGAGAGGTGGTATGAGAGATCATTAAATAATAATCCATAAGTTCAAACATAGACAATACAAAATATGTAACAGGAAGTCTTGAACTGAAGAGAAGATTTGGGTTATTTCTCTCTCAACCTGCTACTAATCCCTGAAATTCCCTAAAATAATTAGAAGTATAAGGTTTACAATACACATGGCTGCTTAAGGTAAGACTTTGTTATGAATGATTTATAGTTAAATAACTACAGTTGTATAACAAGTCCAAATTACTGATTGTCAAATTTCTAAGCAGCAGGTGCTCTTTGACCGCCTACTAAAGAAGGGACCTGAAACTATGCCTTAAGACTCTTACCTCATTCATTGGCAACTTCAAAGCAGGAAAAGAAAAAGCTGACCTCCCTTTTCTTTACCTGGATCAGCCCTATTTACTTTATTTATTTATTTGAATTTTATTGTATTTATTTTTTTATACAGCAGGTTCTTATTAGTTATCCATTTTATACATATTAGTGTATATATGTCAATCCCAATCTCCTATTTACTTTAAAATGGCCTGGCGGTACATAATGCAGAAGCTGTGATATAGTGCCTTGGGCTGGGATCCTGGTTGTGTTGCTTGTCAGGTCTTTTATCTCCTACAATTACTTAATCTCCTGGAGGACTCAGTTTCCTTATCTGTTTAAGAAAAAAACCCTCAGAGGTTTGTTAATTATTTTATTGGCTTAACGCAAGTCTGAACAAACTTTCACTGGCTCTATATTGAACATGAATGGTTATTTATTAGAAATAGCAATAATACTATTTGTTTCTGGTTATAAACAGTATTTATCTTCCTAAATATTTTTTCATCTAGATTCTAAAATTTCTATAATGAGCACCTTAATTTTTATTATCAGGAAAAAATGAACAATAAAATCAAAGACTAAGGAAACCTATGTTCTGATAGTAATGGTGGGTGTGTTAAGGTTGGAGTTGAGTATAAATAGGTGTTTTCCTTCCTTTTGAAATATTGTGATATTTGACCATATTGCTTTCACAAGCAAAAATAAAATTTAAAAACTAAAAATGTTGGATAAACGTCATTGAAGAATAGCCTTGGTTTTCAAGATTTAACAGTTAACTGCTTTTTAAGAACACAAAATAATAATAGAGATTATAAATTACATATATTTTCCTTCAAAGGGTTTGTAAACCCAGGAGTCTTTATAATTTTACTAATCTTTATTTGTGAGCCTAAAATATGTTTCCAGTTTTATGACTAGATAGTCTCATCCGTAAGCTCCATGATAAATTGAATTTTCAGCACATGTCAGAATTAAACTCTAGGTACTCCACTTTTCCTATTATTCCCTTCTGTACTATGAGTATGTGTTATTTTCATAATAAATAAATAATAAGTCTATAATATATTGAACTGCAGACATTTCCAACCTGAGTTTTGGTTCTCAATTTTCCCTTGGTGTTTTCATTCAAAGGAAAAGACCAACAGCCGAAATCTGCCTTTCTCATTCTTGGCTCCAGCAGTGGGACTTTGGAAATTTGTTTCACCCTGAAGAAACTTCCAGTTCCTCTCAAAGTCAGGATCATACAATAAGGTCCTCTGAAGACAAGACTTCTAAACCCTCTTGTAATGGAACCTGCAGTGACCGAGAAGACAAAGAGAATATCCCGGAGGATAGCAGCATGGTGTCCAAAAGGTTCCGCTTTGATGACTCATTGCCCAATCCCCATGAACTTGTTTCAGATTTGCTCTGTTAGCACTTTTCTCTTTGACTCATTTGAACTGAATGTCGGATTTGAAATCCACTTCAGTGTGAGATTGTGGTTTATAGCTTCATATATGGCATGTTTATAGCTTCATATATGGCATGTTTATATTGTAAATGCACTTTAGCATAGAAGAATTTAGGGAAGTGTTTTAATGCTAAATTGCTAGTTACTAGCATAATTTCATTTCCTGTACTGAGATATCAGCTCTCAAAATATTTAAATATGTGACAAAAAATAAAATTGTACATGTGAGTTTACATGTTAATGAAAGAATTGAAGTTCAAATGGATTTATTAAAATGTTTTACATATCAGGAAAAGTAACTTGGGTTATATTATGGTTGATGTAAACAGAACAAAATGAAGACATTTGAATTTAATAGATTCTCCAAGGTAAGTTCTATACCATGCCTCTATTGACAGAATTTTGTTTAGGATAACAGTGTCAAGTTTAAATAAGAATATACACTATTTTATAGATGCTTAAGAGATATTTTACACTTGAAAATGTTTTTCAATCATGGATATTTTGAAACTGCATAAGATTTCCATTACATATGGTCTGCTATATGAGACAGTCCTTTAACCAGAGCAGAGAGGGGGTTAGAAACTAGATTAGGGATATTCTATACAAGTTGAAGGAGAGGAAAGAGCAGCATGGCATCATTTTTAGCTCAAATGTCTTTTGCCCATTCTCAACATACGTCAGATTTAACAAGGTGTAAAAGATGGAGAATACAGGGTACAGAGGTGTAGAGGATTTTCGTCCTCCAGAATCTCTAGAGTAGAAGATGCTTAGGTAAAACTGAGTATGCTCTGTTTTCAGTCAACCAAACATATTTATTAATTGAATGTAGAAGAAAGTGCTGACAGACTTATGCAACTTACAGAATTTTAGGTATCTTCTAAGTCTTAGAATAGAAGCCAATTATTCAGAGTTCTAAAAGTATGCATAAAAAATATCATGGCACCAGTAGTACTATTAACACAGTGCCAGAGTCAGCAGTAGCAAGGTGGATATGCTCATAAAGCAGGATGACATCAAGCTCTTCTAAAGTTCTTGTGTAAAATTCCTAGTGAGTGAGGAGGCTTAGCAGGAGATCTGCAGAGTGGCATTTAATGGTCTTTTGCTGGGGCCAGTGCAAGTCACAGTCCAGGGACAGCAGAATGTTTGATGGGTGGCCGGTGACTATGTTTGGTCCTAATTGGTGGGGGGCGGGGAAGATTTACTCCTTTTTGAGTAATCTTTGATGACTTTCCACCTGGAGACTATTAAAAACTCTGTTATGTTACCATGTTAAGATAACTGTAAATTCATGACCATGTTACTGTATCAAAAGAAATTAGGTTTTATCAGAAGAAATCCTTTGGTTTTTTCCGTTTGAATTATATATTACTGTAAAAGCTTTGGCTTCTTGAAACTTGGTAACACTCCAAATAACTTAAAACTGTTTTTAATAACCGTCAGATCACTTTACTTGGTTAAATGAATTCTCAGCATCCTCAGCATTTCTTAAAGGAAAAGTTATTTCTGTTCGTGTGTGTGTGTGTGTGTGTGTGCACATGTGTATATGTATTTGTATAGGTGTATGTATATATGTATAGATAGATGAAATATAGTCCTTAGACAACTTTCTCTTAGAGATTCTTCCTTCTGGTATATTGTACTCAACTCAGGTGCCAAAGGAGCTCATCTTAAGACATGTAAATATACATTTAACTTCTTTAAGAAGTAGTTTATCGGTTCAATAAACTAATCATTGTGGAAGCTAAATTGGGCTTTTGTGTATCTAAAACTGATGAGTTTTTTCTAAATTTTTGTTGCCCATTTATTTGCCTTCAGTATTAAGCTAATGCAGGTAAAGCTTAGTAAGAAAGTCATTGGAGAAAGAGGAAATTATTATTCTGACAAAAGACCATATTATATTTTTAACTTTCCAGAGGAATTATGCCATACTAAAAAGCAAAAATCAAGAAATGTTCAAATTTTGAATTATAAACTGTTTCTAAAAAAAATATTTTATATGAGTTTTCTTTTTTTCTGAGAAATTTTTTAATAGTTTATCTCCTTCCCCTTAGTTAATAGAATACACAGGGTTGTAAATTTCCATACCTCTTTTTCCTACCAATTTTTATTGTAAAAAAGCAACTAGTAGGTTATGCAAGCAGTATAAAAATTCAGTTTTTTCATAAAGGTGAACTTAACTATTTTCTCTGATTGAAATATGAAAATAAACCAATTTGTAGAGAGAACTTATTAACAAATAACTCAATTCTTATTTTTTTCCTCCCAAGATTGAAAACAAGAGGTGAATAGATGTCAGTAACACATCTGAAGATTAATGTTAAATTGTGGTGAGTTTATAAAGTTTAATTTGCTTTTCGGATAGGAGCCCTGGATAGATGGGATTAAAAAGATGAGGTATAGGTGACAATCATAAGTCTCATTTTAACTTTTTTCCCCCACAGTAAAGTTAACCTAACTCTAAGCAGTAAAATTATAATGACATTTTAAAGAAGTAAGCAGTACCTGTTCTCCAGTCAGTAATGAGATGAGGCACCTGTACCAGAATATAAATCAACACATTGCTTCCTTTATCAAGAAAGTCTTGTTATAAAAAAATGTCGGCCAATTAGTAACAAAATAGATTTTCATTCTGGCACAAGTTCTTTCTTTCATTTTGGATGAGTCACGAATCGTTCATAGACCATATTTTGAATAGCCTTGCTTTAAGCAACATTTATATAACTGTTGGTATTTTATAACTGTTTACATTTCCTCTGTTTATTTTTGAATTTTCCGTTTGATATCTGACTTGGAAACTTGTCCTTATTCATTGTTGTGTAAACAAGTGTACTTTAATTTCATATTGTATTAAAATTAAGTTATCTGACTTTCAACTTGGGGAATTATTATCAGTTTATAGTTTTATAAAAGTTTAAAGAACTTTAAACTCAAGTATAAATTTCACACAAATTACAACTGCTGTCCATCTTAACTTTTATTCAATAATCATGTTGCTTAAGGCATATTGACCTACATTGTTATGAATACTCTAGTAAAAAAACAAATTACATCTACTTAATTATCCTTTTGGTTAAGGATTAAAAAGCACTTTTTAAAATTTGTGGTTGTCTTTGTTTTAAAGTATTTCTAAATTTGTTACCTCCTTGCCTGGAGGCTCTCTAGCCTTTGACACACGTCATCTTTGAACTCCCTTTCCAATACAGGTATGTTTATTAGATCCTTTCTGCTGGAAAAAACACAAATTTGGAAACAGGAAGGTCTGTTCACTTCGTGTAAGTAATAATAGATACTTTCAGAAAATGTCAATGCATGGCAGTGCACTGTGTGTTGCATAAAGATGAATAAAATCACCATGTAAAAAGCATGAAGTGTGATGAGAGAGAAATGGTGTGCAGACTTGACAATTGAATTTGTAGGAAGGAGACATTGATAAAAAGTTGGAACTTTTTCTCAGTTGTGAGTGCTTTTCTTTCAGGTTCCATATCTTATTTTTCTGGCACATAGATACTCTCCAATTTTTTTTCTTTATTTTTGAATTTTATTTTATTTATCTTTTTATACAGCAGGGTCTTTATTAGTCATCAGTTTTATACATATCAGTGTATACATGTCAATCCCAATCTTCCAATTCATCACACCACCATCCCCACCCCTGCCGCGGCTTTCCCCCTGCCTTGGTTTCCATACATTTGTTCTCTGCACCTGTGTCTCAATTTCTGCCCTGCAAACTGGTTCATCTGTACCGTTTTTCTAGGTTCCACTATATGCGTTAATATACAATATTTGTTTTTCTCTTTCTGACTTACTTCATTCTGTAGGACAGTCTCTAGATCCATCCACGTCTCGACAAATGACCCAATTTCGTTACTTTTTATGGCTGAGTAATATTCCATTGTATATATGTAAAACATCTTCTTTATCCATTTGTCTGTTGATGGGCATTTAGGTTGCTTCCATGACCTGGCTGTTGTAGATAGTGCTGCAGTGAACACTGGGGTGCATGTGTCTTTTTGAATTATGGTTTTCTCTGGGTATATGCCCAGTAGTGGGATTGCTGGATCATATGGTAATTCTATTTTTAGTTTTATAAGGAACCTCCATATTGTTCTCGGTAGTGACTCTATCAATTTACATTCCCACCAACAGGGCAAGAGGGTTCCCTTTTCTCCACACCCTCTCCAGCATTTGTTGTTTGTAGATTTTCTGATGATGCCCATTCTAACTGGTGTGAGGTGATGCCTCATTGTAGTTTTGGTTTGCATTTCTCTAATAATTAGTGATGTTGAGCAGCTTTTCATGTGCTTCTTGGCCATCTGTATGTCTTCTTTGTAGAAATGTCTATTTAGGTCTTCTGCTCATTTTTGGACTGGATTGTTTGTTTTTTTAATATTGAGCTGCATGAGCTGTTTATATATTTTGGAGATTAATCCTTTGTTGATTCATTTGCAAATATTTTCTCCCATTCTGAGGGTTGTCTTTTCATCTTGTTTATGGTTTCCTTTGCTGTGCAAAAGCTTTGAAGTTTCACTAGTTTCAGTTGTTTATTTTTGTTTTTATTTCCATCACTCTAGGAGGTGGATCAAAAAGATCTTGCTGTGATTTATGTCGAAGAGTGTTCTTCCTATGTTTTCCTCTAAGAGTTTTATAGTGTCCGGTCTTACATTTAGGTCTCGAATCCATTTTGAGTTTATTCTTGTGTATGGTGTTAGGGAGTGTTCTAATTTCATTCTTTTACATGCAGCTGTCCAGTTTTCCCAGCACCACTTATTGAACAGACTCTCTTTTCTCCATGGTATATCCTTGCCTCCTTTGTCATAGATTAGTTGACCATAGGTGCATAGGTTTATCTCTGGGCTTTCTATCTTGTTCCATTGATCTATATTTCCGTTTTTGTGCCAGTACCATACTGCCTTGATTACTGTAGCTTTGTAGTATAGTCAGAAGTCAAGGAGTCTGATTCCTCCAGCTCCATTTTTTTCCCTCAAGACTGCTTTGGCTATTCGGGGTCTTTTGTGTCTCCATACAAATTTTAAGATTTTTTGTTCTAGTTCTGTAAAAAATGCCATTGGTAGTTTGATAGGGATTGCATTGAATCTGTAGATTCCTTTGGGTAGTATAGTCATTTTCACAATATTGATTCTTCCAATCCAAGAACATGGTATATCTCTCTATCTGTTGGTATTGTCTTTCATTTCTTTCATCAGTGTCTTACAGTTTTCTGCATACAGGTCTTTTGTCTCCCTAGGTAGGTTTATTCCTAGGTATTTTATTCTTTTTGTTGCAATGGTAAATGAGAGTGTTTCTTTAAGTTCTCTTTCTGATTTTTGATCATTAGTGTACAGGAATGCAAGAGATTTCTGTGCATTAATTTTGTATCCTTCAACTTTACCAAATTCATTGATTAGCTCTAGTAGTTTTCTGGTGGCATCCTAAGGATTCTCTATGTATAGTATCATGTCATCTGCAAACAGTGACAGCTTTACTTCTTCTTTTCTAATTTGTATTCCTTTTATTTCTTTCTCTTCTCTGATTGCCGTGGCTAGGACTTCCAAAACTATGTTGAATAATAGTGGTGAGAGTGGACATCCTTGTCTTGTTCCTGATCTTAGAGGAAGTGCTTTCAGTTTTTCACCATTGAGAATGATGTTTGCTGTGGGTTTGTCGTATATGGCCTTTATTATGTTGAGGTAGTTTCCCTCTATGCCCACTTTCTGGAGAATTTTTATCATAAATGGGTGTTGAATTTTGTCAAAAGCTTTTTCTGCATCTATTGAGATGATCATATGGTTTTTCTTCTTCAGTTTGTTAATATGGTGTATCACATGGATTGATTTGTGTATAGTGAAGAATCCTGGGATAAATCCCACTTGATCATGGTGTATGATCCTTTTAATGTGTTGTTGGATTCTGTTTGCTAGTATTTTGTTGAGGGTTTTTGCATCTATATTCATCACTGATATTGGTCTGTAATTTTCTTTTTTTGTAGTATCTTTTTCTGGTTTTGATATCAGTATGATGGTGGCCTCATAGAATGAGTTTGGGAGTGTTCCTTCCTCCACAGTTTTTTGGAATAGTTTGGGAAGGGGTGTTAGCTCTTCTCTAAATGTTTAATAGAATTCACCTGTGAAGCCATCTGGTCCTGGACTTCTGTTTGTTGGAAGATTTTTAATCACCATGTCAATTTCCTTACTTGTGATTGGTCTGTTCATATTTTCTGTTTCTTCCTGGTTTAGTCTTGGAAGGTTATGTACCTTTCTAAGAATTTGTCCATTTCTTCCAGGTTGTCCATTTTATTGGTATAGAGTTGCTTGTAGTAGTCTCTTAGGATGCTTTGTAGTTCTGGGGTGTCTGTTGTAACTTCTCCTTTTTCATTTCTAATTTTATTGATTTGAGTCCTCTCCCTCTTTTTCTTGATGAGTCTGGCTAATGGTTTATCAATTTTGTTTATCTTCTCAAAGAACCAGCTTTTAGTTTTATTGATCTTTGCTATTTTCTTTGTTTCTATTTCATTTATTTCTGTTCCGATCTTTATGATTTCTTTCCTTCTGCTAACTTTGGGTTTTGTTTGTTCCTCTTTCTCTAGTTCCTTTAGGTGTAAGCTTAGATTGTTTATTTGAGATTTTTCTTGTTTCTTGAGGTAGGCTTGTATAACTATAAACTTCCCTCTTAGAACTGCTTTTGCTGCATCCCATAGGTTTTGAATCGTCGTGTTTTCATTGTCATTTGTCTCTAGGTATTTTTTGATTTCCTCTGTGATTTCTTCAGTGATCTCTTGGTTATTTAGTATCATATTATTTAGCCTCCATGTGTTTGTGTTTTTTATGTTTTTTCCCTGTAATTCATTTCTAATCTCATAGCGTTGTGGTCAGAAAAGATGCTTGATATCGTTTCAATTTTCTTAAATTTACCAAGGCTTGATTTGTGACCCAAGATGTGATGTATCCTGGAGAACGTTCTGTGCACACTTGAGAAGAAAGTGTAGTCTGCTGTTTTTGGAGGAATGTCCTATAAATATCAATTAAATCTATCTGGTCTATTGTGTCATTTAAAGCTTCTATTTCCTTATTTATTTTCCTTTTGGATGATCTGTCCATTGGTGTAATTGAGGTGATAAAGTCCCCCACTATTATTGTGTTACTGTCGATTTCCTCTTTTATAGCTGTTAGCAGTTGCCTTATGTATTGAGGTGCTCCTGTGTTGGGTGCATATATATTTATAATTGTTTTATCTTCTTCTTGGATTGATCCCTTGATCATTATGTAGTGTCCTTCCATGTCTTTTGTAACATTCTTTTTTTTAAAGTCTATTTTATCTGATATGAGTATTGCTACTCCAGCTTTCTTTTGATTTCCATTTGCATAGAATATCTTTTTCCATCCCCTCACTTTCAGTCTGTATGTGTCCCTAGGTCTGAAGTGGGTCTCTTGTAGACAGCATATAGATGGGTCTTGTTTTTGTATCCATACAGCAAGCCTGTGTCTTGGTTGGAGCATTTAATCCATTCATGTTTAAGCTAATTATTGATATGTATGTTCCTATGACCATTTTCTTAATTGTTCTGGGTTTGTTTTTGTAGGTCCTTTTCTTCTCTTGTGTTTCCCACTTAGAGAAGTTCCTTTAGCATTTGTTGTATGGCTGGTTTGGTGGTGCTGAATTGTCTTAGGTTTTGCTTGTCTGTATAGCTTTTGATTTCTCCATTGAATCTGAATGAGATCCTTACCAAGTAGAGTAATCTTGGTTGTAGTTTCTTCCCTTTTATCACTTTAAGTATATCATGCCACTCCCTTCTGGCTTGTAGTGTTTCTGCTGAGAAATCAGCTGTTAACCTTATGGGAGTTCCCTTGTGTGTTATTTGTCATTTTTCACTTGCTGCTTTCAATAATTTTTCTTTGTCTCTGATTTTTGCAATTTTGATTACTATGTGTCTCAGCATGTTTCTCTTTGGGTTTATCCTGTATGGGACTCTCTGCGCTTCCTGGACTTGGGTGGCTATTTCCTTTCCCATGCTAGGGAAGTTTTCGACTATAATCTCTTCAAATATTTTCTTGGTTCCTTTCTCTCTCTCTTCTCCTTCTGGGACCCCTATAATGAGAATGTTGTTGCGTTTAATGTTGTCCCAGAGGTCTCTTAGGCTGTCTTTTCATTCTTTTTTCTTTATTCTGTTCCGCAGCAGTGATTTCCACCATTCTGTCTTCCAGGTCACTTATACGTTCTTCTGCCCCAGTTATTCTGCTATTGATTCCTTCTAGTATAGTTTTCATTTCAGTTTTTGTATTGTTCATCTCTGTCTGTTTGTTCTTTAATTCTTCTGAGTGTTTGTCCTTTCATTCTTCTAGGTCTTTGTTAAACATTTCTTGCATCTTCTCCATCTTTGCCTCCATTCTTTTACCGAAGTCCTGGATCATCTTCACTATCAGTATTCTGAACTCTTTTTCTGGAAGATTGCCTATCTCCACTTCATTTAGTTGTTTTTCTGGGGTTTTGTCTTGTTCCTTCATCTGGTACATAGCCCTCTGCCTTTTCATCTTGTCTGTCTTTCTTTCACTCCCCAATTTTTCTCTTTAGCCTGTTTTCCTCCTAGACATTGAAGCTACATGTATTATCTTTATTTGGATATAAGTATCCTCAAATGTAGAACAGCTCTAAGTAAAATGATGATCATATTCTCCCTTTCTTTATTACCTCCTCACCCAAATTTCCTGGATTCATGTCATCTCCCTTAGTTAACACAGCACTACTTACCCATACTTCACAGCTGGAAATCTCTGGGTTTCATTCTAAAAATTTTATTTCCTTACTGCATGTCTGTCTATTAATTATTAAATTCTATCAATTATATTACTTTATATATTTTAGAGTCATTTCCTGTCGATTCTTACTGGTACACATTCTTTCATTTATATCTAGATCATCTAGATCATCAAGAAAAGTGTCAGCAAACTTTTTCTATAAAAAAAACAGTTGCTAAATATGTTTAAAGCTTTGCAGGGCAGACAGTGCCTTGTCACAACTACTTAATTCTGCTCTTGGAGTGTGAAATACGTAAAGGAATGGGTACTGTTTCCACCATCTTGTAACTATGAAGGAGCTGACAAGGGAATCCTGGAGATGCTGGTCCTAACGTTATTGTCCCACTGAAGCCACTGAAGCAATGGCAGCAGTCATCTCCTTGACTTTTCAGTATGTGATTTTTTAAAATGTCCTATTTGTTTAATCCACTCTGTTTCAGGTTTTCTGTTATTGGCAGCTAAAAGCATCTTAATTGACACAATCATCAATGTTTTCCAAACTCGCGTTTCTCATAATGTTATTAGGTGTGTGGCAAAGAAAGAAAGCATGTATACCCGTTTATGTTTTAGAAACACTACCTTCAACAGTGTTAGACATATATTTTTACGGCAGGATTGCTTGGGGACCTTACACTGGGAACCTCCAAGTGAGGAACCTAATGTGTATGGTGTTTTATAACTGCTTTGACCAAGCTAACATCTCTCTGGATAGTTATCCATGGACACCTACTTGGAAAACATTGTACTAGATGCCAAAGCAACATAGTCCAAAGATCTTTAAAGATCTGGCTTATCCAGGAATAGACTGCAAGTTATTTTGTGGGAACCAGCTCTTATATTGGAGAAGGAATTTGAAAGGGCAGGTTCCTAATTCTTGATCCAAGTAAGACCATTTTCACTAGCACTCTTTTTAGCACTGTGAGCTTTGCACCTTTATTAGAAATCATCATTAGGTTCTGATACAACACACTCTGATTCTCAGTATCTTTGAAACCAGGTAGACTTACGTAGAGGCCTTCCTAGTGGCAGAACCCGCAGTGTGGCCCTTGCTTACTGGTGATTAGTGAAGAAAAACTGTGGAAATATACTGTGGCTTCCCAGGCCATCCATGAGTAGAGAGAGAAAGAAACAAGCCCCAGCATTTGATGACTGGCAAAGCTAAGGAGTGCAGAAACAAAGATAGGGCAGTCAGGCAGAGAAAAAAAAAATATAACGTAATAAATCAGCCCCAAGCACTCCCAGTTCTCTCTCAAAGGCAAAGATAAAGTCTAATGCAGTCAGTTTTTCTGCAGAAACCATACCCCAACCAGACAGAGAGTGGTGATAAGCATGTAGTCCCCCAGTTGGCTGGAGCCTGAAAATTGATAACGTTAACCCCTGTGACCTCATCTGGCTACCTTACCACCCACCATCGGAAAATTGTACAGGAGCTGATCACGTTCCCTACAACCGTCTCCCTCACTTTGTCTTTCTCAATAGCCATTGGGGAGTTTGGGTCTTTTGAGCATTAGCTGCCTCTGCTCCTTGCTTGGTTCCTTGCAAGAAACACTGTACTTTCCTTCACCACGATTTGGTGTCAATAGATTGGCTTTGTTGTGCGTCAAGCCAGCAGACCCAAGTTTGGTTTGGCAGCACCTTGAAGGTGTTTTCTTGATTGGAAGTCATTAGTATGGCTTTCTGCTGAGGACTCTTAGCTGGCCATGCCTTGCTCGGCTTCCAGAACCAGCAGTTTGCACTCTCACTGCTCCTTCATCTCTATCAATTTAACTCATTTGTAATATATTCCTCACCTAAAGGCAAAGGCCTTATATTAGCTATCTCCCCAGAAACACAACCAGTAGTATACAGATATATATATATATATAAGAGGAGACTTATTATAGAAAATGGCTCATGTGATTTTGGATGCTGAGAGCCTCCACCATCTGCATCTGTGAGCTGAAGAACTAGGAAAGCTCATGGTATAATTCCAGTCTACATCTGAAGGCCTGAAAACCAGAGGAGCTGATAGTATAAATCCCAGTCCAAGTCTGAAGCCCGGAAAACCAGGAGGGTCAATGTTGAGGGCAGGAGAAGATGGATGTCCCAGCTCAAGCAAAGAGAGCAAACTATCCCTTCCTCTGCCTTTTTGTTTTATTCAGGCCCTCGACTGATTAGATGATGCTCACCTGCATTGGTAAGGGTAATTTTTACTCAATCTACCAATTCAAATGCTAATCTCTTCCCGAAACATCCTCATAGACACACCCAGAAATAATGTTTTACCGGCTATCTGGGCATCCCTTAACCCTGTCAAGGTGACACATGAAATTAACCACCATGGGTCTTTCCATATCTTCTGAATTCTTTCTTATTCATCAAAGCCTTCCTATAAGAATAGAGAAGTTCCAACATTTTCCCATATACGTAGTTTCCTCACTACACACAAACACACACACACACACACACACACACAATTTCCTATCTTATTATTATATAGAAAAGTAAAAGTTTTACTTACAGAAAGCAAATAGGTCTTCTAGCTTATTGAAATAGATTAAGTCCTTTCCTCTAAATATATTACTAAGGAAACTGTTCAACAATCTCTCTAATGCACAAGGCTAGGTGCAAGTGTAGTCAGCATCAAATGAATAATCTCTCACATTTAGGTCCTATGCCAACTCTATGCTGTGGTCAACTTTCAGAATAAGCAAAAAAAGGGATTGTTTTATAATTAGTTGGAAGGATTCCGCCCTCTGTGGTTCACCACTGGAATTTAAATTTAGTGATTGTAATACCCCTTTTGAAAGGCCAAAAGAAAGATATGTACTAATTATACCAATATTTCTAGCCAGATGGTAAAATGCAAGTGGGTCACCAATTAAAGATACAATTGTAGGTTGTAGAGTCACTCTGGTTATACTGAATAGTAAACAAATGAGTGCAAAATGTATGTGGAGAAAATTATAAGGTAGTATTATTGAACAAAGAAAACAATAGATTCCCCATGTCACAGAAGGCATATCACAGACTTATTTTCCCCTATAAATTAATCATCATGAATAAATTTATGAGGCTTTCCTGATTATAATTGAATTAACTGCCTGTAAAGTCATACAAAATCAAACTTTAGAGATGAAACATTGAGATTTGTTTCTTCCTTTGAAAGATGTTGTTAGCCCAATTTATTAAGAACGTGATTGGTTTTTTAATTGGGATTTGCACAAAAAGGCTTCTGAAATAAGTGAATATTTAAGTAATCACAGACTAAAGACCATTGAAAACAAGTTATAAAGGGAGAAAAAGAACTGTGCCGTGTATTTAGAGGCCTTTTTGGCCGCTTTAACCTGCACGAACATCAATTACTTCTTTCTTTGACAAAACAGCAGTAATCAGCTGTTTGCTTCTTTGATTAGTCCTGGTCCTAATTCATTAAATACTAATGATTAAGCATGGGATACTGCAAATAAACCTGTCTCCTTTCTTCCCAGAAATAGAATAATCACAATGGCCAATGGCTGGGGCCACTTATATCATTAAATTTATACGAGATTTAATTACTTTGGCTTTGCCCCCATGTCCCAAACAACACGCACAAATAGTCCCACAACATTGTATCTAATTATCAGTTTCGTTTTGGAAGGTCTTTATGGTATGTGTTTATAGAATGGGTGTGTGTGTCTGTATAAAAAATATTGCCTGTGGGTATGCCTATTCAGGGATATGTAAGATATAAATTAAAGAAGGAAGAATGCAGTGTACTAAGCCCCACTGTGAATCAGGAATTATATTTGGCTCTTTTATTCATGCTGTTTTCATTGAATCTTCACAACTCTGCAAATTGAATACAGTTGGCCCTCTGTATCCACTGGTTCTGCATCCATGGATGCAACCAACAGCAGTTGGAAAATATTTGAAAAAAAATTCCAGAAGTTTCCCAAAAGCAGAATTTGAATTTGTGTTGTGACAATTGTATTAGGTATTACAAGTAATCTAGAGATGATTTAAAGTATACTGGAGGCTGTGCATAGGTTATATGCATATATGACATTTTTTATAAGGTCTCGGACATCTGCAGATTTTGCTGTTCTCAGGGTTCCTAGAACCAATCCTTCATGGATACTGAGGGTTGACTGTATTATCTTCATTTTGTAGGTGAGGAAACTGAGTCTCAAAAAAGTTAGGCAGGGACTTCCCTGGCGGTCCAGTGGTTAAGACTCTGCACTTCCAATGCAGGGGGCGAGGGTTCGATTCCTGGTTGGGGAACTAAGATCCCACATGCTGCACAATGGGGCAAAAAATAAATAAATAAAAAGGTTAAGCAATTTTTCAAAGTTACCTAATTACCATATGTGGGGATTTGAGCTCAAGTTTACCTGACTTCAAATGCCTTCTTTGCCCTTTCTATCACAACAGATTTGAATTAAATTTTCCAGGATTAAATTTTACAAAACAGGAGAAAGTGATTAGAATCTGTATTATTTAAGAAAATGTTTGGGTTACATTTTAATTTATACATGCTTGATTAAAAACTAAAAATGGGCGGTCGGCGGGAAGATGGCGGAAGAGTAAGACGTGGAGATCGCCTTCCTCCTCACGGATATACCAGAAATACATATACACGTGGAACAACTCCTACAGAACACCTACTGAAGGCTGGCAGAAGACCTCAGAGCTCCCAAAAGGCAAGAAACTCCCCACGTACCTGGGTAGGGCAAAAGAAGAAAAAAGAAAAAACAGAGACAAAAGAATAAGGACGGCACCTGCACCAGTGGGAGGGAGCTGTGAAGGAGGAAAAGTTTCCACACACTAGGAAGCCCCTCCGTGGGCGGAGACTGCGGGAGGCGGAGGGGGGAGCTTCGGGACCGCGGAGTGGTGCACAGCGATGGGTGCGGAGGGCAAAGCGGGGAGATTCCTGCACAGACGATCGGTGCCGACCGGCACTCACCAACCCGAGAGGCTTGTCTGCTCACCCGCCGGGGCGGGCGGGGCTGCGAGCTGAGGCTCGGGTTTCGGTTTTGGACGGAGCGCAGGGAGAGGACTGGGGTTGGCGGCTTGAGCATAGCCTGAAGGGGTTGGTGCGCCACGACTAGCCGGGAGGGAGTTCGGGGAAAAGCCGGCACCGGCCGAAGAGGCAAGAGACTTTTTCTTCCCTCTTTGTTTCCTGATGCGCGAGGAGAGAGGTTTAAGAGCGCTGCTTAAAGGAACTCCAGAGACGGGCGCGAGCCGCGGCTAAAAGCGCGAACCCCAGAGACGGGCGCGAGCCGCGGCTGAGGGCGCGAGCCCCCGAGACGGGCGCGAGCCGCGGCGGGAAGCGCGAGCCCCAGAGACGGGCGCGAGCCGCGGCTGAAACCGCGGACCCCAGAGACGGGCGGGAGACGCTGGGGCTGCTGCTGCCGCCACCAGGGGGGCTGTGTGCGAGCACAGGTCACTCTCCGCGCCCCTCTTCCGCGGAGCCTGTGCAGGCCGCCACTGCCAGGTTCCCGGGATCCAGGGACAACTTCCCCAGGAGTACGCACGGCGGGTCTCAGGCTGGTGCAGCGTCACGCCAGCCTCTGGTGCAGCGTCACGCCGGCCTCTGCCGCAGCGTCACGCCGCCTCTGCCGCCGCAGGCCCGCCCCGCACGCAGTGCCCCTCCTTCCCCCATCCCCCAACCCCCGGCCTGAGTGAGCCGGAGCTCCCGAATCAGCGGCTCCTTTAACCCCGTCCTGTCTGAGCAAAAAAACAGACGCCCTCCAGCGATCTGCGCGCAGGGGCAGGGCCGGGTACAAAGCTGAGCTCCTGTGAGCTGTGAGAGCAGGGAGGAGAGGGGGAGGTCTCTCCCGGCAGCCGCGGAGGCGGCGGATTGAAGCTCCACGATCAACTTGATGTGCCCTGCATTGTGGAATACCTGAATAGACAGGGAGTGATCCCAAATTGAAGAGGGGGAATTTAGGAGCGAGATCTGTGATTTTTTTCCCTTTTCCTCTTTTTGTGAATGTGTGCGTGTATGCTTCTGTGTGAGATCTTGTCTGTATACTCTTGCTTCCACCATTTGTCCTAGGGCTCTATCCGTCCATGGTTGTTTTTTTTTTTTTTTTTTTTAAATTTTTTTTTAATAATTAATTTTAATTGTAATAACTTTATTGAACTTTACCTTCGTTCTTTCTTTCTTTCTTTCCTTCCCTCCTTCCCTCCTTTAGACAACGAATCACCCCAGGTTGAGGGGGTGGTCTCTGGGAGCAGGATTTATGATTTTTCCCCCTTTGCCCCTCTTTGTGAACGTGTATGTGTATGCTTTTGTGTAAGATTTTCTCTGTATAGCTTTGCTCCCAACAGTTGTCCTAGGGCTCTATCCGTCCATGGTTTTTTTTTAAAAAAAAATTTTTTTTCTTAATAATTAATTTTAATTGTAATAACGTTATTGTACTTTACCTTCGTTCTTTCTTTCTTTCTTTCCTTCCTTCCTTCCCTCCTTTAGACAACAAATCACCCCAAATTGAGGAGGTGGTCTCTGGGAGCAGGATTTATGATTTTTCCCCCTTTGCCTCTCTTTGTGAACGTGTATGTGTATGCTTCTGTGTAAGATTTTCTCTGTATAGCTTTGCTTCCAACATTTGTCCTAGGGCTCTATCCGTCCATGGTTTTTTTAAAAAAAAATTTTTTTTTTCTTAATAATTAATTTTAATTGTAATAACTTTATTGTACTTTACCTTCGTTCTTTCTTTCCTTCCTTCCTTCCTTCCCTCCTTTAGACAGCGAATCACCCCAGGTTGAGGAGGTGGTCTCTGGGAGCAGGATTTATGATTTTTCCCCCTTTGCCTCTCTTTGTGAACGTGTATGTGTATGCTTCTGTGTAAGATTTTCTCTGTATAGCTTTGCTTCCAACATTTGTCCTAGGGCTCTATCCGTCCATGGTTTTTTTTAAAAAAAATTTTTTTTTTCTTAATAATTAATTTTAATTGTAATAACTTTATTGTACTTTACCTTCGTTCTTTCTTTCCTTCCTTCCTTCCTTCCCTCCTTTAGACAGCGAATCATCCCAGGTTGAGGAGGTGGTCTCTGGGAGCAGGATTTAGGATTTTTCCCCCTTTGCCTCTCTTTGTGAACATGTATGTGTATGCTTCTGTGTAAGATTTTCTCTGTATAGCTTTGTTTCCAACATTTGTCCTAGGGTTCTATCTGTTCTTTTTTTTTTTTTTTTTTTTTCTTTCTTTCTAAATATTTTTTAGTACAATAACTATATTATACTTTATTTTATTTTTACTGTATCTTCTTTCTTTCTGTCTTTTTTCCTTCTTTCCCTCCTTCCTTCCTCCCTTCCTCCCTCCCTCCCTCCCTCCCTCCTTTCTTTCCTTCTTTGCTTCTTTCTTCCTTCCTTCCTTTCCTCCTTTCCTCCTTTCCTTCTTTCTTTCCTCAAACTTCTACTAATTCTCTCTACATTTTCTCCTTCTTTCCCTCCTTCCTTCCTTCCTTCTCCCCTCCCTCCCTTTCTTTCCTTCTTTGCTTCTTTCTTCCTTCCTTCCTTTCCTCCTTTCCTTCTTTCTTTCCTCATACTTCTAATAATTCTCTCTACATTTTCTCCTTCTTTCCCTCCTACCTTCCTTCCTTCCTCCCTCCCTCCCTCCTTTCTTTCCTTCTTTGCTTCTTTCTTCCTTCCTTCCTTTCTTCCTTTCCTTCTCTCTTTCCTCAAACTTCTACTAATTCTCTCTACATTTTCTCCTTCTTTCCCTCCTTCTTTCCTTCCTTCCTCCCTCCCTCCCTCCCTCCCTCCTTTCTTTCCTTCTTTGCTTCTTTCTTCCTTCCTTCCTTTCCTCCTTTCCTTCTTTCTTTCCTCATACTTCTAATAATTCTCTCTACATTTTCTCCTTCTTTCCCTCCTACCTTCCTTCCTTCCTCCCTCCCTCCCTCCTTTCTTTCCTTCTTTGCTTCTTTCTTCCTTCCTTCCTTTCCTCCTTTCCTTCTCTCTTTCCTCAAACTTCTACTAATTCTCTCTACATTTTCTCCTTCTTTCCCTCCTTCTTTCCTTCCTTCCTCCCTCCCTCCCTCCCTCCCTCCTTTCTTTCCTTCTTTGCTTCTTTCTTCCTTCCTTCCTTTCCTCCTTTCCCTCTTTCTTTCCTCATACTTCTACTAATTCTCTCTACATTTTCTCCTTCTTTCCCTCCTTCCTTCCTTCCTTCCTCCCTCCCTCCCTCCTTTCTTTCCTTCTTTGCTTCTTTCTTCCTTCCTTCCTTTCCTCCTTTCCTTCTTTCTTTCCTCATACTTCTAATAATTCTCTCTACTTTTCCTCCCTTTTATTCTGAGCCGTGTGGATGAAAGGCTCTTCGTGCTCCAGCCCAGGAGGCAGGGCTCTGCCTCTGAGGTAGGAGAGCCAACTTCAGGACACTGATCAACAAGAGACCTCCCAGCTCCACATAATATTAAACGGTGGAAATCTCCCAGAGACCTCCATCTTAACACCAGCACCCAGCTTCACTCAACGACCAGCAAGCCACAGTGCTGGACAACCTATGCCAAACAACTAGCAAAACAGGAACACAACCCCACCCATTAGCAGAGAGGCTGCCTAAAATCATAACAAGGCCACAGACACCCCAAAACACACCACCAGACGTGAACCTGCCCACTAGAGAGACAAGATCCAGCCTCATCCAGCACAACACAGGCACTAGTCCCCTCCACCAGGAAGCCTACACAACCCGCTGAAACAACCTTAGCCACTGGAGACAGACATCAAAAACAACGGGAACTACGAACGTGCAGCCTGAAAAAGGAGACCCCAAACACAGTAAGATAAGCAAAATGAGAAGACAGAAAAACACACAGCAGATGAAGGAGCAAGATAAAAACCCACCAGACCTAACAAATGAAGAGGAAATAGGCAATCTACCTGAAAAAGAATTCAGAATAATGATAGTAAGGATGATCCGAAATCTTGGAAGTAGAATGGACAAAATGCAAGAAACAGTTAACAAGGACCTACAAGAACTAAAGATGAAACAAGCAACGATGAACAACGCAATAAATGAAATTAAAAGTACTCTAGATAGGATCAATAGCAGAATAACTGAGGCAGAAGAACGGATAAGTGACCTGGAAGATAAAGTAGTGGAAATAACTACTGCAGAGCAGAATAAAGAAAAAAGAATGAAAAGAACTGAGGACAGTCTCAGAGAGCTCTGGGACAACATTAAACGCACCAACATTCGAATTATAGGGGTTCCAGAAGAAGAAGAAAAAAAGAAAGGGACTGAGAAAATATTTGAAGAGATTATAGTTGAAAACTTCCCTAATATGGGAAAGGAAATAGTTAATCAAGTCCAGGAAGCACAGAGAGTCCCATACAGGATAAATACAAGGAGAAATACGCCAAGACACATATTAATCAAACTATCAAAAATTAAATACAAAGAAAGCATATTAAAAGCAGCAAGGGAAAAACAACAAATAACACACAAGGGAATCCCCATAAGGTTAACAGCTGATCTCTCAGCAGAAACCCTACAAGCCAGAAGGGAGTGGCAGGACATACTGAAAGTGATGAAGGAGAAAAACCTGCAACCAAGACTACTCTACCCAGCAAGGATCTCATTCAGATTTGATGGAGAAATTAAAATCTTTACAGACAAGCAAAAGCTGAGAGAGTTCAGCACCACCAAACCAGCTTTACAACAAATGCTAAAGGAACTTCTCTAGATAAGAAATGCAAAAGAAGGAAACGACCTATAATAAGGAACCCAAAACAATATAGAAAATGGGAATAGGAACATACATATCGATAATTACCTTAAATGTAAATGGACTAAATGCTCCCACCAAAAGACACAGATTGGCTGAATGGATACAAAAACAAGACCCTTATATATGCTGTCTACAAGAGACCCACCTCAGACCTAGAGACACATACAGACTGAAAGTAAGGGGATGGAAAAAGATATTCCATGCAAATGGAAACCAAAAGAAAGCTGGAGTAGCAATTCTCATATCAGACAAAATAGACTTTAAAATAAGGACTATTAAAAGGGATAAAGAAGGACACTACATAATGATCAAGGGATCGATCCAAGAAGAAGATATAACAATTGTAAATATTTATGCACCCAACATAGGAGCACCTCAATACGTAAGGCAAATACTAACAGCCATAAAAGGGGAAATTGACAGTAACACATTCATAGTAGGGGACTTTAACACCCCACTTTCACCCATGGACAGATCATCCAAAATGAAAATAAATAAGGAAACACAAGCTTTAAATGATACATTAAACAAGATGGACTTAATTGATATTTATAGGACACTCCATCCAAAAACAACAGAATACACATTTTTCTCAAGTGCTCATGGAACATTCTCCAGGATAGATCATATCTTGGGTCACAAATCAAGCCTTGGTAAATTTAAGAAAATTGAAATTGTATCAAGTATCTTTTCTGACCACAATGCCATGAGACTAGATATCAATTACAGGAAAAGATCTGTAAAATATACAAACACATGGAGGCTAAACAATACACTACTTAATAATGAAGTGATCACTGAAGAAATCAAAGAGGAAATCAAAAAATACCTAGAAACAAATGACAATGGAGACACAACGACCCAAAACCTATGGGATGCAGCAAAAGCAGTTCTAAGGGGGAAGTTTATAGCAATACAAGCCCACCTTAAGAAGCAGGAAACATCTCGAATAAACAACCTAACCTTGCACCTCAAGCAATTAGAGAAAGAAGAACAAAAAAGCCCCAAAGCTAGCAGAAGGAAAGAAATCATAAAAATCAGATCATAAATAAATGAAAAAGAAATGAAGGAAACGATAGCAAAGATCAATAAAACTAAAAGCTGGTTCTTTGAGAAGATAAACAAAATAGATAAACCACTAGCCAGACTCATCAAGAAAAAAAGGGAGAAGACTCAAATCAATAGAATTAGAAATGAGAAAGGAGAAATAACAACTGACACTGCAGAAATAAAAAAAATCATGAGAGATTACTACAAGCAACTCTATGCCAATAAAATGGACAATCTGGAAGAAATGGACAAATTCTTAGAAATGCACAACCTGCCAAGACTGAATCAGGAAGAAATAGAAAATATGAACAGACCAATCACAAGCACGGAAATTGAAACTGTGATTAAAAATCTTCCAACAAACAAAAGCCCAGGACCAGATGGCTTCACAGGTGAATTCTATCAAACGTTTAGAGAAGAGCTAACACCTATCCTTCTCGAACTCTTCCAAAATATAGCAGAGGGAGGAACACTCCCAAATTCCTTCTACGAGGCCACCATCACCTTGATACCAAAACCAGACAAGGATGTCACAAAGAAAGAAAACTACAGGCCAATATCACTGATGAACATAGATGCAAAAATCCTCAACAAAATACTAGCAAACAGAATCCAACAGCACATTAAAAGGATCATACACCAGGATCAAGTGGGGTTTATTCCAGGAATGCAAGGATTCTTCAATATACGCAAATCTATCAATGTGATAAACCATATTAACAAATTGAAGGAGAAAAACCATATGATCATCTCAATAGATGCAGAGAAAGCTTTTGACAAAATTCAACACCCATTTATGATAAAAACCCTCCAGAAAGTAGGCATAGAGGGAACTTTCCTCAACATAATAAAGGCCATATATGACAAGCCCACAGCAAACATCATCCTCAATGGTGAAAAACTGAAGGCATTTCCACTAAGATCAGGAACAAGACAAGGTTGCCCACTCTCACCACTCTTATTCAACATAGTTTTGGAAGTTTTAGCCACAGCAATCAGAGAAGAAAAGGAAATAAAAGGAATCCACATCGGAAAAGAAGAAGTAAAGCTGTCACTGTTTGCAGATGACATGATACTATACATAGAGAATCCTAAAGATGCTACCGGAAAACTACTAGAGCTAATCAATGAATTTGGTAAAGTAGCAGGATACAAAATTAATGCACAGAAATCTCTGGCATTCCTATATACTAATGATGAAAAATCTGAAAGTGAAATCAAGAAAACACTCCCATTTACCATTGCAACAAAAAGAATAAAATATCTAGGAATAAACCTACCTAAGGATACGAAAGACCTGTATGCAGAAAATTATAAGACACTGATGAAAGAAATTAAAGATGATACAAATAGATGGAGAGATATACCATGTTCTTGGATGGGAAGAATCAACATTGTGAAAATGACTCTACTACCCAAAGCAATCTACAGATTCAATGCAATCCCTATCAAACTACCACTGGCATTTTTCACAGAACTAGAACAAAAAATTTCGCAATTTGTATGGAAACACAAAAGACCCCGAATAGCCAAAGCAATCTTGAGAACGAAAAAAGGAGCTGGAGGAATCAGGCTCCCTGACTTCAGACTATACTACAAAGCAACAGTAATCAAGACAGTATGGTACTGGCACAAAAACAGAAAGATAGATCAGTGGAACAGGATAGAAAGCCCAGAGATAAACCCACGCACATATGGACACCTTATCTTTGATAAAGGAGGCAGGAATGTACAGTGGAGAAAGGACAGCCTCTTCAATAAATGGTGCTGGGAAAACTGGACAGGTACATGTAAAAGTATGAGATTAGATCACTCCCTAACACCATACACAAAAATAAGCTCAAAATGGATTAAAGACCTAAATGTAAGGCCAGAAACTATCAAACTCTTAGAGGAAAACATAGGAAGAACACTCTATGACATAAATCACAGCAAGATCCTTTCTGACCCACCTCCTAGAGTAATGGAAATAAAAACAAAAATAAACAAATGGGACCTAATGAAACTTCAAAGCTTTTGCACAGCAAAGGAAACCATAATCAAGACCAAAAGACAACCCTCAGAATGGGAGAAAACATTTGCAAATGAAGCAACTGACAAAGGATTAATCTCCAAAATTTACAAGCAGCTCATGCAGCGCAATAACAAAGAAACAAACAACCCCATCCAAAAATGGGCAGAAGACCTAAACAGACATTTCTCCAAAGAAGATATACAGAATGCCAACAAACACATGAAAGAATGCTCAACATCATTAATCATTAGAGAAATGCAAATCAAAACTACAATGAGATATCATCTCACACCAGTCAGAATGGCCATCATCAAAAAATCTAGAAACAATAAATGCTGGAGAGGGTGTGGAGAAAAGGGGACACTCTTGCACTGCTGGTGGGAATGTGAATTGGTTCAGCCACTATGGAGAACAGTGTGGAGGTTCCTTAAAAAACTACAAATAGAATTACCATATGACCCAGCAATCCCACTACTGGGCATATACCCTGAGAAAACCAAAATTCAAAAAGAGTCATGTACCAAAATGTTCATTGCAGCTCTATTTACAATAGCCCGGAGATGGAAAGAACCTAAGCGCCCATCATTGGACGAATGGATAAAGAAGATGTGGCACATATACACAATGGAATATTACTCAGCCTTAAAAAGAAATGAAATTGAGATATTTGTAATGAGATGGATAGACCTAGAGTCTGTCATACAGAGTGAAGTAAGTCAGAAAGACAAAGACAAATACCGTATGCTAACACATATATATGGAATTTAAGGGGAAAAAATGTCATGAAGAACCTAGGGATAAGACAGGAATAGAGGCGCAGACCTACTGGAGAACGGACTTGAGGATATGGGGAGGGGGAAGGGTGAGTTTTGACAGGGCGAGAGGGAGTCATGGACATATACACACTAACAAACGTAGTAAGGTAGATAGCTAGGGGGAAGCAGCCGCAAGGCACAGGGATATAAGCTCGGGGCTTTGGGACAGCCTGGAGGGGTGGGAGGGGGAGAGTGGGAGGGAGGGAGACGCAAGAGGGAAGACACATGGGAGCACATGTATATGTGTGGCTGATTCACTTTGTTATAGATCAGAAACTGACACACCATTGTAAAGCAATTATACCCCAATAAAGATGTTAAAAAAAATAAAAATAAAAAAAAAAAATAAAAACTAAAAATGTATCATAAAGTCAGTTAAACTTAGGATTGAATCATCTAAATGGCAATATTTACAGCATTACAGAATGTAGTGTTGCTAAATAGGAAGGAGAGACATGAATAATTCACTAGTGTTTCCTAGTTAGCCATTTGTACCATGCGAATAGGTATTGTACAGAGTACCTGTATTCACACACAATTTGTTATACGTGGAACAGAAATTGGTATAAAATTTCATAATTCTTCATCTATAACATCTGAGAAACCTCTTGTTAAATAGCCTTCCTAAGAAGACCTTCTTCAGGCCGAATGGGCTCTGAGGCACCAAATGCCTGATTCGTTGAAGCAACCAAAAGATCTCCAGAGAGAGGTGAGACAAGGGGCTGGAGAGGTGGGCAGAGGCCGTATCAACCAGTTTGGCTTTTACATTAAGGTCATGGGATGCCAGTGAAGAGTTTTCAATGAGAGTTTCACATAATCGTAATTTGTGTTTTTCATTGTTTGGACACGGTGTGGAGGCTATCTGAAAGGGGGTAAATCTGAAGGCTGAGACCCACTTAGGAGGAATATCTCAGTCGTCCTGGCAAGAGGTGGTGGTGGCTGAGGAAGCTGAGAGAAAGGGACAGATTCAAGTGAGATTTGAGAGAACTTATAGAGTTCCCTAATTACTTGGGTGTGTAAGATGATGGAGCATATAAAGGATGATTCTCAAGTTTTTCTTTTGAGTAACCATTTCAGTGGTTGTCAATTTAGTAATATAGGGAACAGCAGAGGAAGGGCATGTTTGAGAGAAAGACGAGTTCACCTGTGATGTGTTGCCTGTGATGCTGGCTTTTGGTTATGTGGATTTGGCTCAATGGTGTGGCCAGCCTTGAAGCTACAAATCAAGGTGGGTTGCCCTGCCAGAGTGGTGGTAGATAAAACCTGTCTCTACTTCTGTAAGCACCTCATTTCCTTCTTTCCTCTCTGCCCACTTCCCAGTTCCTTTAAGGCTTTGTACTCAGGTTCTGTCCCTCTTATGAAAACCTTGTCTCATAAAGCATCTGAAATATATTCATGCAAAAGTGAAAATGACTATTATAAGCTTTAAAAGTCACCCCTAGAGGCAGATTATATTTTCTGAAAAATAACCACAGAAATATTTATGATCCCTCATGTTCTTCCACAACCTGGCCCCTCCCCTGGCCACGTCCCCGCTGTGTGACTACGCAAATAGGTGTCATTTGTGGGCTGTCCAAAATGCCTGTGAAAACTAAACAAATACACAAATGCCATCTAAGTTAAACTGGCCAGACTACATTTATTCTTAGAATGGTTAGAAGTGGAAATAACCTCACTATATGTGAGATTTGTAGAGAGTTTTTGTCAAAATGATAGCAAATGTAAATAAATTTTATTCCAGTTTCTGGATACAGAAAGTTCACATTTACTTTGAACCTAAAGTAAACCCTCTGTGAATTAGATGAATTTCTCTTAAAAATAAATCTTTACTTTCACTCAGGATGCATAGTCTAAACCCAGTTCTTAAAAAGGCAGGCATTTATAAGTCAACCTTCTGAGTAGAAACTTTAGTAATTATCTCCTGTGGCTATAAGAACGTCTCAAACACATTTAAAGAAATTTGATACCAAACGGTGCTTTGCAGCCAGGAAAACTGTCTTGCCAAGAACATGGTGGGTGCTTAGTGATACATTTTAACTATGAAAAATGAGCCAATGGCTGAACATTTCCCACAATGTTCTGAGTACTCTTTTTAAGTAACAGCTTTATTGAAACATAATTTGCATACCAAATAGTTCACCTATTTAAAGTGTACAATTCAGTGGTTTGTAATATATTTACAGAATTGTACAACCATCACCACTATCTAATTCCAGAACATTTTCCTCTCCCCACAAAGAAAACCCAAACTTCTCAGCTCTAGGCAACCACTAAACTACTTGTGTCTCCATGGCTTTGCCTAGTGTATACGTTTCATATAAATGGAATCATAAAATAAATCACTTTTTGTGACTGGCTTCTTTCACTTAGCATCATGTTTTCAAGGTTCATCCATATAGTTGTATATATCAGCACTGCATTCCTTTTTATTGCTGAATAATATTCTGCTGTATGGATATATCACATTTTGTTTACCCATTCATCAGTTATTGAACATTTAGGTTGTTTTTACTCTGGCTGTTAAGAATAATGTTGCTGTGTACAAGTTTTTGTGTGGATATATGTTTTCAGTTCTCTTGAGTGCATAACTAGGAGTAGAATTGCTGGGTCATATGGTAACTTTATGTTTAACCATTGAAGAACCACCATGTTTTCCAAAGTGACTACATCAAATTACATTCCCACCAGCAGTATGTGGGTTCGAATTTCTCCACATCCTCCCCTATGCTTGTTATTGTCTTTTTGATAATTGCCGTCCTAGTAGGTATAAAGTTAAATCTCTCTGTGGTTTTGATTTGCACTTCCCTGATGACTAATGATGTTGAGCATCTTGTCATGTGCTTACTGGCCACTGGTATATTTTCTTTGATGAAATGTCTGTTCAGATCTTTTACCCATTTAAAAATTGGGTTATTTATCTTCTATTAGTGATTTTAGGAGTTTTTTACATCATCTAGATAAAAATGGGTCTCCTTAATTTCTGAGGAACTGCATCAAAGAAAATAAATATAAGATAAACCAAAATATTTTGTGTCAGCACCCAAAACTGAGACACACAGTTATGCGTACAAATATATATATAAGGTACAATTCTTTCATGGTTTAGCAAGAAAAGCTCCTCATTACTTGAAATTCAACAGAATACTCAAAGAGTGTACAAATGTACAATAACAGGAAACAGTTAAGCAAATGACAATAGTGAAGTGTGCTCCACGACCTTGGATAATTCTGTGATACACTACGTGTAAACGCCTGCGCACACATACACACACAGAGACAGTGTAATCTCACCCAGTTTAAAAAAATACATGTAGGAAAAAGTCAAGAAAAAAATATGCCAGTATACTAATCATATCAGCACGTGGGCAGTGGAATGATAGGTGATATTTCCCCATGCTTTCCAGTTATCTACGATAAGCACGCATTTCTTTTACAATCAGGCATTTGATGGGGGGAGGGGGCAAAGCTGCTTTAGCAATAATGCAAAAAATGTAAAACTAAAATAGTATACTGTCTTTAACAAATTCTGATGATTTTGGAAGTTCTTCATGGCACTTTATTATATATCTTTTTGAGTAATGCCAGCAAGTTAGAGTCATCTTACCTGCAAAATCCCACAACCATTTATCTTGGACTTTATTCCTCCAAGAGTTTAAGATGCTTCTTGGAGGGTAGCTTGGCACACTGAAACATATTTCCTTGTTCATAAACAATACTTTACAGTATTAACACATTCCTCTACTTTGAAATGTCTGTTAAAACCTGATCAAAGACAATTTTTCTTTGCTTAGCTTTGTTTGTTTGTTTGCTTCATATATTATTGAAAGAGGGGCCTATAAAGCTTTGAAAAACATATTTTGTACCACCATAACTCTATGCAGCTTCTTTTGTCTCAGAGGCCAGGGATATTCCCATGATGCAGGCAGGCCATGGATCTCTGGCCACAGTTCTTGCAACTGCTATCATTTCATGACAAACCACTAATTGCTGAGGAATTCACTGGGAGCTAAAAAAGAACTTTTCTTCACCGTATACTCCTTGAGCTCTCCAGCAGATTTCTCTTGTCCTCAGGCCCCCACTTCTCATTATCCACGACAGTTCTCATTCCCCGCTCTCCACGTGAATGTATTTTAAGGGAAAACTGACTTCTGAAAAACAAAATGTTCTGGTGGGTTTGGATCTGTGGTGATAGAGCCATGTTGGCACCAAGCTGTGGACACATGTCCAGACTGCAGTTTGTAAATGTGATAGCAATTTTGCTAAAAATAAGGACTTTCTTTGCAACTTATAGAGGTATGGATAGAGGAGAAGCTGGAGTTGTCCTTTATTTTTCAAATGCCCTTTCATTTCCTGCTGTGTGCTGATGTTTCAAAGCCTCCACATGAATTAAATTCCAGTGAGATTTGCCATAGCGGTTTCTTGGGAATGTCCATAAATATTTTTTTGCTTTGGTTTTTGTTCTCAGCAGAAAGTGTTGCTTGTGATTATCCCTTTTCTAAATTATATCTCTTTTTAAGATCTGAAAAAATAAGCTTTTGTGTTTCTCAGGAAGCAAACTTTTTTTTTTCCCTGCCCTGCTCAGGACTGAGGGGTTTTACTTTAAGAACATGGAGCTAGAGTCTTCAATTACTGATTTGACACAAAGGCAACAGTGAATTTACCAACGTTTTCCTGGTTTAAGTCAACTTTTCTTACATTTTTCCTGTAAGTGATCATTGTTTTAGCAGGTCACTGTTCCTCATGCTCAGACGCTGAATAAATCAGGCCCTTCCTTGTGTCGGGACCCTCATCCCCCGGCTTCAGCAACATTTACCAACTCATTCAGCGACTTTCATCCATCCAGGGACTTAAGAGTTTGGTAACATTTAAACAACCTTAAAAAAGAGAAAAAAATCATGAAATTCAAAGAGGACCCCTTGAAGCTTAATCCTACTGGGCTCTGGGTCACAAAGCAGTGAGTGTATTACTCCCCAAGGCTTGGCAATATTAACTATGGTGAATGGGGCCTCTTCTTCCACTGCTTTTTTTTTTTAAACAAAAGGATTCCATTAAGGCAAACACACACACACAAAGTAGGAATGCAAGGGCATTTCCACGTTCAATTCCTTTCCAAGGACTGCACTTTTTATTCCCTGGGGAACCTGAGCAACGTGGAGGAACGTGGGCGGTTGTTGACTGATTTTGCTGTTTGTCGTTCCTCCTCTGGTTTAGTCACAGAGGACTGAGCCGGAGGCTTTGGATGTACCAATCCCATGATGAACCTATGGCTGGGAATTACAGCTTAGGTTTATTGAGTACTTATTTGCCACGTGTAATGCAAATTCTGCTTTTAACCCTCTTTTCTCATTTAAATCTCACAACCACTAGAAGGGGTAGATATTGCATGTTATTGTTATCCCTATTTTGCTGGAGTTAAGTGAGTTGGCCAAGGTTACACAGCCTATGAGGGGCAGCGGCAGGAATTTAGTGCAGGCCTCCCCGGATACCAGTGAGTGTTGGCTTTCTACCCCTATTATTTTGGACTAGACTACAAAGTACCTACATCTGTCAGCTCTTCCTATTATTTCCATGTGCTTCCCATGGACAGGAGTGCAAGTTTGCAAATCTCAGCTCTCCACTGAAATAGTGCACAGCCACTATATTATATAAAATGTCTATGTGTCTACAGTGTCTTCAACAAATATTACATTCTATATTACTTGACACTAAATTGATAAAAACTCGTAAAGTATAACTTTTAATAAAGTTACTCTCACAGAGATTATAAGGTGAATGCCAATGTCTATTTGCTTTAATAACATTTAGAAATTTATACAAGTTTAAGAAGCATTACATTACAGTTCATATGTTTTTAAAAATTATATTATAGTTTATAATTTTTATTAAAGTGGTAAATGCATTCACCATAGAAAATACAGGAAAACAAAACATTTTTTTTAATTTACAAATCAAATTAGATCTCTTATTTAGGTATAACTGCTGCTAATGACGATGACTCTTACTTAATATATCATAAATATATTCTTGCCACAAAATATTATAACATATTTAATGGTTATATACTATATCATTGTATGGATATAGCATCTTCTATTTAATCAATCCCCTATTTTTGGACATTTAATTTTTTTAACTGTTCATTATTGAAAACAATACAGCAATTATCCTTGAAGGCAAATCTTTGCGTACGTTCATAATTATTTCCTTCGAAGATAATTTCTTAAAAGTAGAATCTCAAGGTCAAAGGATACATAAAATATCAGGGTGTTTTTCCTTCTGGAAAAATTTTACTAATATTTTAAGGCCCAACAGCTAAGTGAGAGATCCTGTTACCCCACCCGTGCCAATGTTGGTTATTATCAATTTTCAAGAGATTATCAGTTTTATAGGAGAAATATATTTTATTTTTCATTTCTTTTATCATTATGAGGCCAGGCATCTTTTTGTGGTTTATCAGCCATTTGTACTTCTCTTTTTATTACATTTTGAGAAGAACAATTAAAAAAAAATTTGGTGCAGTCTGAGCAACATCAAATATTGTGATGATAGGTTAACAAAAAAGCTTTAGATTATTCTTTGGGGGGGAGTCTGATTCCTTTATATAGATGCCACAGGCATAGAATTTGGGGTTTGGGGGGGTCAAACCTTAAAATTTGACACCTAGCTGTGGCTTTGGTCAGCTTGGTGGGCTTTTCTGCTCTGGATGGACGTGCACCTGGGCACTACATGAACATCTGAAAAACTGTGCAAACAAATAACTAATCAGACCCAAAGTAGACCTTTTCCTGACCTGACTCAAAACTAAAATGCTGAGTTGCCAGGTTATTTGTGGCTACAAAAATATTATTGGCAAATAGTCTGGGGCTATCAAATTCAGTTCCATCTGTAACTGAATTAGAGACCCACATCCTTTTCTCCAAGGAGATTAGTGTACCAAACCTGTCTTTGACGTTGGATAGCATTAAACAGGATTTCAGCCAATGAACAAAGTTTCCATTTGGAAAATGTCAAGGGTGATAAGCATGAAAGAGTAGTAATATCATTATTTTCTATCTAACCAACTTAATAATTGGACATGAGCGGTGGGAAAATTTCTGCCAAACAAATACAAATGTTCTGTGCTGAGAAAGTGAGTTAGTTTTGTGGAATCTTAAAGGATTCAAAACAAATGCAAAGCAAAATATTTCAGATGGTGGCAGTTATAGGTGGAGAGTCCCATGGAAATGTGCATATGTTTCAGGATGGAAAAAAAAAAAAGGACCTGTTTCTGAATGGCCAAGATAATGCCAGCTATTATTCCTCCTTGTATGGTTGGTGTACTATCTAGAATTCGAAAATCATCATTTGAATTGGAATATCTGCTTTCATTCCTTCCCCAGCCCTGCGGGCTCATGCAGGCTCACACTCTTCAGTCAGGATTGCAGTTCCTCTGCCCTGAATTCCTCAAGGTACCAAACTTTTCGTGTCCCACCTCCAACACTGAGTCTGGTACAGAGCAGTTGCTCACCAAGTGTGGTTTATGAAATGAAAGCACAAACCTGCTGACACACGCCAGAATAAAGCATTCAGGGAGGTGATCCTGGCATCATCACCTCCACTGTGAGGCAAGAAGACAGAGGCTGATAGAGTTGAGATTTATCCAAGGTTGTAGAGTTACGGACAGAGCCAGGACCTGAATTCACATCTCCTGGTCCTAGAATTATGTTCTTTCAAGTGCAAAAGAAAACCAGCGTATGCATTTTTAAGCCTCTAGTCAGTATCATAAAAGTAGATTTATTAATATTATAAAGGTTATTTTTCCATTCTGTATTTATTTATAACTTCTCTCATTTCCCAGATAATTCAAAGCAACCGATGAATGTACAATGAGAGAGACAGAAAAGATTATGTACTGGGAAAATATACACCAGAATTATAATAGCTAACATTTCATGAGTACTATGTGCCAGGAATTGTTCTGAGTGCTTTACATAGGTTGATTCATTTAATACACACAATGACTCTGTGAGGTAGGTACGACTGTTTTACAATTTTACAATCGTAGGAAATGAAACACAGAGAATTCCAGTAACTTTCTCAGGTCACAAAGCTAGTATGTGGTGAAGCCTGGCTATAAACCTACGTAGTCGTGGCCTTCAGAGCCCTGCTCAAGGGACCGAGCTAGCCCGCCTTCTAGGTATCCTTGGGGTCTATACTTCTCCGACTTCTATCTTCAGATCCTTGCCCTGGGAAACCATGCCCCTACATCTACCCTCACACATGGTTCTGAGAACCAAACTCTAGGGCCCTCTCTCAGACTTATTACACTTCTACTTTGATATGTACACATTTATTGAGATCAGCATTTGATAAGATTTTTTTAGTTCTCAGGAGGCGGCTTGATCCATTGTAAGTCTAGGCTCAAATTTTGAGCTCCCTTATTTACTGGTCGTGTGATCTTGGGCAAGGCACCTATCTTCTTTGTGCCTCAGTTTCCTCATCTGTTGAATTTTGACAATACTAGTAACTATCATATGTTTAGTGTGAGCATTAAATCTGACTATGGATGAAAAGCACTTAACACAGTACTTGGCACATAGTAATAATTGATACTAGCTATTATAATTAATTATAAGAAAATATAACATTTTTAGATCTTTATAGTTAGGCCCCAGTGTGGTCACTTTCTCAGAGAAGAATTGGAATCATCAGGATTAAGAAAATAAAATCAGGTCTACATAATGTAACCACTAACTGCAGGTTACTGTTAATTAAACCCAAGCTTTTGGTTCAATTGCCTGACTTACATTTGGTAATTCTAGCTCATCCAGCCTCAGGTATAATTTGTCTTTTGAATTTTTATATCTACAGGCTTTCTAGATTTGTTTATTGTGTTTTAAAGTTTAAAGTATAGTGCTAATGATAGAAATTGTAGAAATGTATAAAGGGAAAAAAGTCATTTATAATCTCATCTTCTAACAAAGTTAAGAAATGAGTAAATCATAATTCTCAGTTGTAGCACACTGTTGTCATGGGCTCAGGCATGGACATCTTTTATTTTGCTTATTCATTACTATATAACATAATGAATAGCAAAAGACCCCATGCCCTGTCAGGAAGTAGAATGCTACCAGTAACTGACCTCTATCTGCTTGTTTTTTCCCTGTTCCTCCTAACCCTGTGCCTCCCTGCCAGAGATAACTACTGTCCCACATTTTTGTATTTATCACCACCCCTTTTCTTAATTTCGTAATGCACACACATGCACATGTATACATATGTGTATCTAAATAATGTAATATTTTGTTTAGTTTGTTTTGGTATATTTATTAAGATTCATCCATGTTGGCTTATATGACTCAAGTCCACTCATTTAACAATTTTATAATATTTTATCATGTGCCTATACCACAACTTATTTATCCTTTCTTTTGTAATGGACATTGGGAGATATATTTCTTTCAGTCTTTAAAATAATATGATTTTTAATGTTGTTATGATCAAATGCTGAACACAATTTTGCTTCTGCCTTCTGCCCACCTCTGTACTTGTCATTATATTTAAGAATTTTCTCATTTTATTATAAATTTTAGAGACAGTAACATCCTTCAGTGGATATATCATAATTTACTTAACCATCTTGCTATTATCAGGCATTTAGGTTGTATCTCATCTTGGCTAACATAATTACCATGTAAACAAATATTATTGAACATAAATATGTTTTGTGAATTTTGTGTTATTTCCTGAAAATGATTTCCAGAAGCAGAACCCCTGAGTCAAATACCCAAACATTGTAGGACTCTTGTATATACTGCCAAATTAGTTTCCAATGCATTGGACTAATTAAAACTCTACCAGCAATGATTCAGAGTACCATAGAAATACCAAATTAAAATCTGGGTATTCAGAGGATAGAACCTGTCCAGACATGCTTGGCAACAATAAATTGGTCTAAATGAAAAAGAGAAATACACTTAACAATCATCAATGAAGTCTTTACATTGACTCCTTTTAGGAAATGTTGAAACAAGAACAATTTTAGATGTCAAGTATTAAAACAAGAAAACCTGGATCATTACTATTTTAGTTCTACTATGTCAAATATATGACTGTTGAGAATCATCCAGATAAATGAACAACATTTTCTATTTTTCTTTCTGGATGTTTGATCAGTTTAAGTAGAACCAGAATTAAATCAACATACTGCCACAATGCAAATTGTTTCGGGAATTTTTGAGTTTCATGCTTTGCATTTACCATAAATTAGCCTCCTACTTCCCTTTATGTATTTCAGGATTTTGTGTTCTTGAAGGCATTCTTCCGTTTACTTTGCGTCATGAAATCTACAATGTCCTATCTTTAAATAACTACCTAACTTCAGTGAAACCCTGTCACCTCTAAAAGGATTCAGATGAGGTAATTTTTGTTCCCTTGGTGTAAAAATGCCTACTGTTCTATAGATTATTGAAAAAACATCTCAGTCTCCATTGCAGTGCCAACCAACAAAGCACAGTGGAATTTGCAGGCATCATCTCTCTTGAAGGGAATCCTAACATTTAACATGAAGTTTAGTACTGACTATATCTGTATGCAAGAACTGATGGAATCATTTTGTTCCATTATATCCAAAATCCATAACAACAAAGTGAGTGAATAGTGATTAGAAAAGCCCAATAGCCAAAACATAATATATGCCTTTTTGTCTAGAATGGTTGTAACGCAGTGTCCCATACGTGTTTTTAAAAGAAGGTGTTAGTTCAGAGAAAGGTCAAAATAATTATAGAAACAGATAAAAGCCATTCAAAATATTGGTCTCCAGCTAGGGGAAGCCAAAAGATCTTGCTTCCAAATCAACTCTTTGAAATCCCAAGTTTTTTCACTAGTTCATGACTGTTGGATCATAATTTATAATGTTTTTATTTTTTCTTTTGGTATCTTTCCCACAGACAGACACACTTTTCACTTTGCGCTGTGTTTTCATCCACCCCTTGGTATAGGTTTGAATGCTGCTTGTGTCATTTAATTTTACATCAAAAAAAATGTTTTTGAAATATAAAATTCTCCTGTAGTTTATATCAATGGATCAGGCCACTTGTCCGAAATTGTTTTTATTTCCTTTTAAAATATCATTAGACGACCAGTCTTTGCCATTGCTTAACCTTTTCCTCAGAGGAATTTATGGATTAGCAATGGTTTTTCTCTCTGTGTTTGAATTTCTTCATCGATAAAATGGAGATTAAAAACAGTACCACTTCATATAGCTAAGGTTGAATGAGTTACGTCAAGTCCTTAGTGTAATGACAGGCTCAGAGAAAATGTTATATGAGTTAGTATTTTTATTTTTATTCCACCTAATACAAATATCTATGCTAACGAAATCTCCAGTAGGTTCTAAATACCTCCCGACTGTTGAGAAACAAACAATCAGAAAATAATACCACTAGAGGCACAAAATAACAATTATTGACCCTTGATTCATAAACATTTATTTAGTAGTTACTCTGAGCAAAGAAAAATATTAAATAAATGAATGTGCTTCCAGGTCAGAAGATTTTGAGCAGAGGGTGAGGGTTACAGACATTAGCACACTTCACCGGAAGGACAGCCTTCCTCTATTTTGGAAGGTTTTTCTCTCTGATGCAGTTGTCTGCTCAAAGGGGACCTATGGGGAGGGAATGTAGGATGTGTATGTTTGCTACACACATCACCTACCATCCCTCTTCTCCTTACTAATACAACCTAGAAAGTAGGCTGCCAAGTACTTTCAGGAGGGGCTGGCCCTTCTGCTATACCAGAGCTGAATGTTAATTCCATTCTCCTCAGTGACTGATTTAGAAATAGAGGAATCATTCAATTCTTGCTAATGCCACTAGAGGCAAAGTTTACTTGGGAAGTTCTGGGAAATTATTCCTGGTACCTAAAAAGGGACACATGAAAGAAGTGACTTTATCTTCCAACCTTTGGACATTAATGTGGAGGGGTATAGTGATTTGAAGCACAGCCACCATTTTTGACCATGAGTGGACCAACCTGAAGAGATAAACCTTCATGCTGAGGATGGCAGAGCAGGAATCTGGAAAAACAAAACACTTGATCTCTAATGAGGTCTCTGAGCTGCCGAATTAGCCAACCTATAACACCTTGGCTCTGTTACTCTGATTTTAATATGTAAGATAACAGATCCCTTAAGCCATTTTGGGTTGAGACTTCTGTTACTTGCAGCAGGAATATCTAAACGAAGACAAGGAGGTAGGGGGCATGTCTCACCTGGTTAGCCAGAAATACTAGTTTCTTATTTCTGGCGCAACACATTTCTACAAACTTTGGCTTAGAATAGCACAATTTTTTTACTCTTACAATTCAGGACTTCAAAAGTCTAAATTCAAGCTGCTGGCAGGGCTGAGTTCCTTCTGGAAGTTTAGGAGAGAATCAGATTCCTTGCCTCTTCCGGCTTCTAAAGGCTGCCTGTATTCCTTGGCTGTGGCCCCTTCCTCCCATCACTGCGGGCTCTTGTTCCCATCAGCACCCTCCCATTGCTGACTCTGATCTCCTTTGCCCTCTTATAAGGGCATTGGGCCTCCCTGGATAGTTCAGGGCAGCGATCCCCATCCTGTTAGCACCAGGGACCAGTTTTGTGGAAGACAGTTTTTTTCCACAGACCTGGAGGGTGTAATACAAGCGATGGGGATCCTGCTGTGCAGGCCGGTTCCTAACAGGAGGGCTGGGGACCCCTGGTCCAGGGTAGCCTCCCCATCTCCAGATGCAAAGTCCTTCTTGTCATGTGAGGTAACACAGTCACCGGTTCCGGGGATTAGGGCATGGCCATCTTTGGGGACATCTTTCAGTCTACCACTTCAAGTAAACTGAGCCAACCCTGGACACGAAAGGGGCAAGAACTGCTGTCACAGCCAGGTCACCTGTATACTCTTGTGGAGAGAATGAGTGTGAGGAAGACATTGTTAAACTGCAATTTTTGTCTCCTTTATCTTACCAGTGTCTGCTGGAATCTTCTCTTGGTTTCTCGTTGGTAGCCCTAATTTAGCCCAGGATGGTCAGTCCTCTTTGCCTCCTCTCCATAATAATGACATTTGACATTTAGATTGAGTCTCTACTCTGTGCTCTGTTTTAAGAACTTTATCCGCACTAACTAAATTAATCATCATAAGCCTCTGAAGTTGTTGCTGCTCCTAAAACCATTTTACAGATGAGCAAATTCAGCTGCAATTGCCTCGATTCACGCAGCTTACCACGAGTGAGTGCTTATTTTCTCTGCTTATGTAGGAGCTGGTAGCCTGTGGCTTGTAGCACTCTTCCAGAGATGGAAAGTAACTTCAGGTTCCTACCACTGAGAACCAGTAAGGCCAGTAAGGATGCCTTTCATTGCAATTTTCACCATATCCAATGGGGTTTAAACAATAGGAATTATATCCTCTCCCTAAACAAGAAGTTCAGAGGTAGGGTTGCGGGAAGGGTTAATTCAGCTGCTCAGTCCTGTCAAGGTTCCTTTTATTAGGGAGGAAAGCCTTTCCCAAAGCCTGTAAGCTGTGTGTTTTTTTTTTGTTTGTTTGTTTTGTTTTGTTTTTCTTTTGGACTTGATCCCTACACCCATCACTGGCCAAGGGGAATGGCCAGTCATGAGTCATCCCTGGGCCTGAGCCTAACTACTGTGAGCACATTGCTGCCTGAGCCCTGAATGAGGCCACGGGTCTGTCAGCACAGGGGATTGAGAGGGAGACAAGGGGGCATGCTTCCTGGGACACGTACCCTCACAGAGTGCAGAAGGGAAAGCTGCCCAACACACTCATGACAAACGACTCTCCAGCTGATCCCAGGGTATCTCCTACCACGTGGAAATAATAGGCCCCGGGCCCATTCGCTGCTGTGATGAGAACAGACTTCATAGCTGCTCCTCAGCTGGGACAGGGGTGGTAGCACGTGCTGCAGGGCAGGGGGCGTGCTGCCCTCACAGCCTGCAGAGTATCACTGGAAGTGGGGTTTGCCTCCCTCCTTATCAGCCCAACTCAAAGGGCCCATGCAGTAAACAGTTGTCAACAACTTGGAGGATACTATTTTTTCACAAGGAAGGAAGAAGTTCTTGTCATGGCCCCAATATGCACCTTTTCTGATAGGGGACCTTTCATATTGACTGGAATCTTTTCGAAGTCTTTTTATATTTTTCCCTGAATAACCTATTTTACCTAGAGTAAAGCACATGGCACCTAATTTATCTTCCCAGAGCAGAAGCAGAGCTGAGTCACCGACACAGGGACTCAAACCTTCACTGCCTTGTGGCCTTGGGGGCCAAGGCGGAGCCTCTGTGCGCGGAGAGCTCAGTTCTCCTGCTCCCACAGTATCGGCTTAGGTCAGAATCCAACTCCGGACGTTTGACTCATGTGTCATAGAGGTGTGTCAGAGTTATTGAACAGATCATTCCAGGATCAGTGTTCCTGTTGCCAATGGACCATTTCCATGTTCATTTCTTAAGAAAAGTAGGATTGTTTAGCCTGGAGGTTCAATCAACTAGATGAGCATATTGAAGCCGTGTCCCTTCTGACCGTCTGAATATCCAAACAAGGCTCAGAGCAGCCTCCTTGCCATTGATCAGTAAGCAGATAAAGGGCTGTCTTCTGGGGAGCACTGCTCCTGCTGTGATGGCCTAGCCCACACCTCTGGTACATCCAGGGACAGGAGGGCTGGAACTGGTTGGCACATTCAAAATCCGAAAGGAGGCAAGTGGCAGGGGCCACCTCTGGTTCTGACCTCAGCTTGTGTCACTGCGTCTCTTTCCTCCACTACCGTTCTGCTTTTCTCTTGTTGATCAAAGTCCTGGGAGTGATTACCCCTCAGCAAGCTCAGTAGTGCCCTTTGTATAGGTGGGCTCCTCCTTGAAGTTTGAGCCAGCGGGTGTTTTATGTGCAAATACGACCTTAAGAGTCCAAGTGGTTTCTGGTAACTCCTAATAAACGGTCTTGTGGGTCAGCAGAGTCAAGGATGAGGTTAGATGGGGAAGTTTGGGTTTGGGGAATTATTAAGAGCTTTTTGGCCCATTCGGTCACAGGGGTGCTCCCACAGTCACCGCTCTGTGGAGTCGCCTTCACTCTCTGGTCATTTTCACAGGCCTCGACCAGGACTTGGCCAAAGCACGCAGGTGCTGGAGCATCTGAGAAAGTCCGCCTGCGTGTTGGTCACCCATGGAGAAAGCTAAGGGGAAGTACTGGCCAGAGTCTGTTTTTCTCTCCCTCACCCCTCCCCTCCCCTTACAAGTATTGCTTTGCACTTGTCCTTGCTGCCTTGTAAATCCACACATGCTGGCGGGTCTAAGATAATTCCTCTAATTGAAAGTGAGAGGTTATCTCCTTTGCTTAGTTTAGCGTGAGTCACTGGTATGTCTGAGAAGTGAAGTCCTAGCCTGTTATTGACACTGGAAACTGCACAAAAGGAATGAATCTCTGAAGTTTAGAACACACATCGTGACTCTCACACCAGTGGCACCCTGGCTGCTCGGAGGGATGGAAAGAAAGTCAAGTCCCTAAGGTGGAGGTTATTGTGAAAATCCCAGGTTTTATTAGAGAGGTCTTTTGAGTACATAACATAGTGAACTTTAATATTATGGATTTGAAGGAAAATATTTCCTTTGTAGTAGGAAGCCTCTGTTATGTTTTGGAGGAATTTTCCAGTAAATCATCTAACAGCTGCTTTACTGTACAGGCCTTGAAATTTTATCCTTTCATTGGTTACATACTCCCTTGCTTTTGGAAACTTCACATGCTTCTCTTTACCAGTAATATTTTGTTCCCAAAATATCAGCTCCTGGGGAGGATTTAATAAAGGCTGACCCAACAAGGAATGTTTTTGAGCAAACCTTCTGGATATCTTTGGCTAAGTACCATGTCCTATTCAAGTACATCTCTATGTAAGATTATTATTAAAACCAAAAAGCCAACCTATAGAGATAATGATATTGTGACAAAATGATCAGCTTCTTGTAACAGAAAAGGATTTTGTATCTGTATGGAAACAGTGACTATAGTGGGTGCTTAGAAGTGGTATACTCTGTGTGTGTGTGTGTGTGTGTATGTGTTGGAGGAGTGGAAAGGTGTGATGGGACAGAGCCTTGGCAGAAACATGACCAGTGGAAACTCTCTTCTTCAGATTGCAGATGGAAGATTCCCTTCACCCAGGAGAGCCACTAAGTAAACCCCTCCAATGGGGATAGAAACGGATAGCTTGGTCAATGCCATGTTACTGAAATGAGTCTGTGATTCTCCAAGTTTGTTCCACATGAAGGTCACCTGGAAGGTACATGTTACAGAACAGTCATGATGTTTTGATTTCTAGAAGGGGGCTTCTGGCCAATGGGGATTGAAAAATAGAAAAAGAAAATGAGGCTAGAAACTCACCAAGCATGACTTCAGTTCCTGGGGCTGAGTTATTGTTGAAATCCTTTAAGAGAGGAAGATTCCTCACTGACAGTACGAGAAGGAAGTGGAAGGGAAGAGGGAAGAGCAAAAGGCTTTGCTCTAAGAGGCCCATCGGATGCTGGTTACAGTGTGTTATTAGGCAGAAATATAGAAGGGCAGGTGGCTTAGAGAGGAGCTGGTCCATGAAAACATCTTCAAGGAGGTTTTTTCAGTGATAAATTAGAAAGATTAAGAGCAGGAGAAAAGAAAAAAAGACTTGAAGACGGGGCACAGGAACTATCAAAACTGAAGCACAGAAAGCAAAAACTGGAGGGAAAAAAGTGGATGGAGCCTCAGGGACCCATGGAACAGGTCAAGCAATCAGTGTGTGTGTGTGTGTGTGTGTGTGTGTGTGTGTGTGTGCGCGTGTGTATGTGTATGTACACAGGGTTCACTCTTTGTGTTGTACATTCTATAACAAATGTATAATTACATATATTCACCATTATGGTATCAATTTGTTAATGTTGTAACTAGAGAAAATGTTATAAAAACAAAAATAATGATTTTATATACACTATAGTGATAAGTATTTCATAGACTGTAGTGAAAAGCTTTTGCTTAATTTCACTGAAAGTAGAATAGCTCAGAGTTCATTTCTATTTATTGCTTCTACTAATAATACCAATCTTAACCTAGAAAAATATCCTCTTTCCCTGTTAATTTATGTATGCATCCTTTGGGTCTGAGAAGACAATGAATTTCGTCAAGGTCATTCTTCTCCAAAATACAGAACAACTGGAATATTTTTGCATCTGTTCAATTTCACGCCTATAACTATGCCAGGTATCTTTGGGGGATACCAGGCCTGGGAGGGTCAGGGAATGCTGTAGAGGAAGTGATCTTTGAACTGGGACTTAAACATAGTAAAAGAGAGAATAGCATTCATGCAAACAATAATGGTTAATACATTAGAAGATGATACCATGTGAATTCTTGTTTTAAAAAAGAATAGACCATTTTAGATGTTTGAGCAAAAGCTTAATTGATATAATGCCTTTGAGTTTGGCTGGAATAAAGTTAGATAAAGAAAAATACAAAGGAAAAGTAAACACAGTCAAAATGTGTAGGATCACAATCTGAGTAGAAGTTCTATGTTGCACAATATAGAGACTGCATAGGGAAGAGAATGGTGGGAGATAAGTGTGGATTGGTAAGGAGGAGGGAGTTGAAAGATACTCTTCTGAAATAGAATTGGATGACACCAAACCCAAGATGGAGTCATTCTGCATTATTTTAGTGTTTTTTTTTTGTTTGTTTGTTTTGTTTTTTTGCGGTACGCGGGCCTCTCACTGTTGCGGCCTCTCCCATTGCAGAACGCAGGCTCCGGACGTGCAGGCCCAGTGGCCATGGCTCACGGGCCCAGCTACTCTGCGGCATGTGGGATCCTCCCAGACCGGGACACAAACCCGTGTCCCCTGCATCGGCAGGAGGACTCTCAACCACTGCACCACCAGGGAAGCCCTCGGCATCTATTTTTTAAAAACTGTCACCATTACCTGAATATTCTTTTTTTTTTTTTTACCTGAATATTCTTTAAAAAAATGCATCACCATACAACTCTTTTGAAAGTAATGCTGCTTCAGTTCTATTTATTCGTATTTGAAGGTACGTTCCTGTACTGTTTTCTTGAAGAACATGGAACCTTGTCTAGGTGCTTAGAGGAAAGGTGGGGCCCACCTAAAGCAGAGTCACACTTCAAGAGGGTCACATCACAGAGCTGCTAAGTAAAGATTTAGGATTATGACTTTCCTGTGTTACAGTTTGACACTTGGGGACGAGGTGATGCATTTCATGGGTGAGCCTTTACCCACCATGACCTTGAAGAGCATCCTAATTCCAGCTTCAGCACCCTTTCATTCTCCAGTTTGAATAATAAACAATGATAAAATTTCATTGTCTATTTCCATTCTATGTATGTAAAGTTGGAGTCATGAATGCCAACTCTTAGAGTTTTACAGGTGTCACATTACCACTCATACATCTTATGACCAATGATAAGATCTGACTAAGAGGTTTAAAAAGAAAAAAAGTGGCTTGCTGGTGAGGAAAATGTTTATCACACACTCTCTGCTGTATTTTATCTGTGAGTGATGATCATTATGTCATGGAAACAAAACTGTTCCAACTGAAAGTGAATACTCATCAAAATCATGGCAGAGGGGCTTCCCTGGTGGCGCGGTGGTTGAGAGTCCGCCTGCCGATGCAGGGGACACGGGTTCGTGCCCCAGTCCGGGAAGATCCCACGTGCCGCGGAGCGGCTGGGCCCGTGAGCCATGGCCACTGAGCCTGCACGTCCGGAGCCTGTGCTCCACAACGGGAGAGGCCACAACAGTGAGAGGCTCGCGTACCGCAAAAAAAAAAAAATCATGGCAGAGGTAGCAGAGTAAATGGCACAATGCACGTCCGGAGCCTGTGCTCCACAACGGGAGAGGCCACAACAGTGAGAGGCTCGCGTACCGCAAAAAAAAAAAAATCATGGCAGAGGTAGCAGAGTAAATGGCACAAATGTAAGGCTAATATGTTATACTTTTTGGTTCTTTCTTTTTAACAATCTATAGTTTAAAGGAAAGAGATAACTTTCAGATGTTTTCAGCAGAATGATCTAAGCTGTACCTACACAGTTACTCTGGATGAGTTCCATTGTCAAACTGCATGCCACAAAGTAAGTTGAAGGAAAACTGACATGGAAATACATCCAAATACAGCCTGCCTCATGTAGAGCACTGTGATATGTGTTAAAGTGAAGCACTACGAAATATGACATAGTAGCAATGGTGCCTTATAAGAACCTACCTGGTTGGGGAGACATATGTAAATGAAATGGTTAAGTGGGAATGCCAGGCATGAATTGCCAGGTGATTGAATCGGATCAATGTTACAGATGGTTTGAGAGATGAGTTCATTTAGGCTGAGAAGTCTCTTGGAAAAAGGAGGATTTGAACTGGACCTTTATGGGGCTGGGGAGGTGGAAATCACATTTGTGGAGGGAAAGGGGAAGTCATTCATTTCAGGGATAACAGTCCTCACTAGATTTCCAGTGCCACCCCTCCCCTCTCGCCACTCACAAACGCATATTTATGAGTGGTTGGTCACTTGGAAAGGTCCTATATCTGTCCTTGTCCTATAGAGCACAGGGCAGTACAGCTGCAATGTGGCCCAGGTCACATTCCGTACGTAACACCAACACTTGACAAATACGTCATAGCACATAATCTATGAACATGTGATTTATAGGGTTATTTTATAAAGCATTTCACATGGAAGGAAAAGAGGAAGGCCCAGGGAACTTGGAATGCGTGCTTTTTACTAGGAGCTAAGCTAGCTGCTTTTCCTTTAGTATCTGAATCAGTCTACACAACAATTCTGAAAGATTGTGATTCCGATTTAGAAAAAGAAAATAGTTCAGAAATGCAAAGTAACTTGTTTGCCTTCACCAGCCAGTAGAGACAAAGTCAGGACTTTTTTTTTTTTTTTTGAGATATAATTGTCACATAACATTGTATGAGTTTAAGTTGTACAACATAATGATTTGATATACATTGTGAAATGATCACCATAATATGTTTAGTTAACATCCACCAAAAGTCAGGATTCATACCAGCTTTGATTCCAGAAAATAGCCTCTTTTCCTACACTATACTCCTTCCCTAGGGATAGAAAAGACATTTTTCTCCCTTCAATTACCAGAAGCATTTCAGTGTTGAAGTTACAGAAAAGAGGGCTTATTAAATTAGTTACAAGGTCAAAGAAAGTATTTGGTAGGCTAAGAGCTGTTGGATCAGGCTCATATTCAACCTTTGATCAGGAAAAGAGGACACTGTACAGTGTGTTCCTTGGAAAGATTACCAAAGTAAATAAAAAGTTTTCTAGCTGCGTCGAGCAATCATGAAAATACTACATATCTATGTGATTACCTAGCAAAGTCGAAGAGCATTTTATTGGGCAAATAAAAAGCCCAGAATTAAGTCAGTGCTAATGACCTTTAAGCCACCTGAAAAACACTGAACGTGATGAAGTACAGCACATTCCCAGTGTCCACAGACATAAGGTCAAGAGTCAAAGCTTTTGACAATTTGGCTTACAATGAGCATGTTACCAGAATTCCTGGGGAGGAAACACTGATGTTTCCCCAAATAAAAATGGACTGTAATCTAAAAAAAAAAAAAAAAAAGGACTGATTTTTATATTATTGCTTCACATTGCCCAAGAGAAAAATGACTAAGACGTCACCTGACAGTATAGCATATCATAAGCATATACGAAATAGCCATTTAGTAAAACCTGGTTTAACAAAGAAAATGGGTTACTTTCCAAACATGTGTAAGTTATTTTAGAATTAGCCCATGACTAATTTCTTGATGATTGCAAGAATATCAAAATTTTAAATATTCTATGATTCTGTGGTAAAAGTAGTTGTATAGGAAAAAATGTTTCCTTAATTTGCAGGTGTATATATCTCCCTCTAGTGTTCAAAGAAACCAAGTGCAATCTTGTGTTTTTCCAGATCTGGTTGTGATTAGTCAAAGGTCAATGTGTGGTAATAAGCCAGCATCATTATTTGTTTTTATGGGAATTGGTCCATATATAGCTCAATATTTTCACAAACAAATACCACATGCATGAATTGTCAACCAAATGTCATAGGATTCTTTTGTATCTAAGATATCTGTTGTAACTCTAACTTTGTACTGCATAAACTCTCTGTTAAAGGATGACAAAGTACGTAATTTTTAAATTTCTAGTTTCCAGAAAGGGAATATGAGAGCCTTGGGGCTTGATCCTTGGACCACCTTTCTTTTTGTTTCTACTTACTCTGTCTTACTTGATTTCATCTAACCTCATGGCTTCAGTTACCGTCTGTCTACGGCTGAACTTCTAATCTGTTCCTTGACCAGAGTTATAGCCAGGGTTGTATAGCTTTCAGTCTCCTCAACATCTCACTTGGACATCTAACAGGCATCTCAAACTTAACATGTTTGAAAACCAAGTTTTTTTATTTTCTTGCACCTTCCAGCATGTGCCCCAAACCCCGCTTTGCGTTTCAGTTAAAAGTACTACCACCTACCAAGTAGCTCAGACAAAAAACCCTAACAGTCATTTTACCCTATTCTCATTCCTTACATTTAGTCCATCAGCAAGTCCTATTGGGTTTTTTCTCCAAAATAATCCCTGATTTGTCCCCTTCTCTCCATCTCCATTACTTTCCCAAGTTCAAGCCAACTGTTGTTACTCCCTGACCTACCCCAAGAGGCTCCTAACTGGCCTTTCCTGCTTCCACTCCCACTCCATTCAGTTCATAGTTTCTCCGCCCAATTAAAATAAGATCCTTCCTCACTGTGTTCCTGGCTCTTCAGGCCCTTGAATGTGCCGAGTTCATTCTCACATTGGGCTTGGCCATTTCCTGGGAAACTCATCTTTGAACGGCTGGTCCTTTTTGTCATCAAGTCTCAGCTCAGATGTTTCCTCCTCAGCAAGAATTTCCTTGACTGCCAGTCTCCATTACCCTGTTTCATTTTCTTCTTGCATTTTCATCATCTGAAATAAAAATTGATTAATATACTTATTTTTTTTTCTTGCTAGTTTTCTCTTTCTCTTTACTAGAACAAGAGCTGAGGTCTTGGCTGCCCCCTGTCTCTCCATGCCTAGAACTGTGCCTGGCCCCACAGCTGGTGTTCAAGAAATATTGTTGACTGAGCAAGATGAGGAAGATGTGGATGAGTACAGGTTCACAAAGAGAGAAAGGCATGGGCAGAGAAAAGAACACGGTGTCCTGGACTCTGCTTTAAGTTGTACACTAATTTTCTCAGCCTCATACCATGCCCCGCATCATAAAAGCTACCACACTGCCTCAAAAGGAACATGTGTAACTCACAGTCCTTCCTTTCACACATGCTACAGTTTCAAAAGCTGAAGCTAAAATAATGAGTAGTAACAAATAACAACATAAGTCGGAACTCAGCAGCATAAGCTTATATATTTTAAAAGGAAAAACAAATATCTTCCATAAAAGATTCCCATAGGCTCAGCACAAATTTGGGCATACAGTCCTTAAGGAAGCATTTGGTTCGTGTCTAATAAAATAAATTTTAGCAAACACACCCAAACCATCAAAGAAAATACACGATCATAAATGCAACTGACCTTGACACTCGGGGAACCAAAATATCAACAAGTCATTCTGTTCTCCATGTGGTCTTTCCATATTTGGTTAACTGAGGTAACCAGTTTTCTGTTCCCAGGTGGTTCTCCTAAAATGGATTTCCATATTTGTAGATAGTAAGTCCAAAGCATATAGATAACGTTACCCAAACTAAGCCCTGAGTAATTGCATGATGCAGTCTTTAAGGAGACAGATAACAGGAGACAGTAAGTGTCTTTCATAACTTGAGCAATCCAGTGATCCAACATGTCTAATCAAAAATTCATTTCTGGGACTTCCCTGGTGGCACAGTGGTTGGGAGTCCGCCCCCTGCCGATGCAGGGGACGGCGGGTTCGTGCCCCGGTCAGGGAGGATCCCACATGCCGCTCGGAAGCGGCTGGGCCCGTGAGCCATTGGCCGCTGGGCCTGCGTGTCTGGAGCCTGTGCTCCGCAACGGGAAAGGCCACAACAGTGAGAGGCCCGCGTACCGCAAAAAAAAAAAAAAAAAAAAAAAATTCATTCCTAATATATTGATTCGTTGTCAGGTTTTCTGAGCCTGCCTTAACCTCGAGTGGTGAGGACAGGGATTATATATCAGCCGCAGTATGGTTGGTGACATTAACTGACTGCTATGAGAATTGCAATGGGAATTCAACCCCTGGAGCCATATTCCTCTTGCTGACAGGGATCACAGTAACTGACAAATACAAAAGAACTGTCTTTGCCAATTTTTATAAAATTATTTTTCCTTCCATAATGCTGGCAAGGTGCACTACAGAAGACAAATTTAGAAACAGGATTCTGCAAATGAGAAATTGACCCCAAGGGGAGCTAGAAATGGAGACAATGTAGAAAGTCAGAGTACCCTGCTGCTTGTTTATTTCAATTAATGGCTTTTGAGGTTGTGGTGAGCAGAGAGCGGGACGCAGAATACTGAAGAAGGAAAGTTCGCAGATGGGGAAAGGGTGAATGGCGGACTGTTTCAGGCTCATCTCTGTCTAGACCTGTTGCTGTGACTCCTTCTGTTTCTCCGCTGGCCTGCTCATATGGACTGTACCCTTCCTGAAGCAATCCAGTTGTGCTGGGTTTCTACCAAGAGCCCTAATTTCTTCTAACACCTGGGAGCTGTTGGGACTAGTTCTTTTTGGCAGCATGTAGGGCAGTCACTAAACCAATCACCGCTTTTATCTCTCCTGGTTATTGCCAGTGGTGTGAGCCCTTAAAGGTCATTTTTTTGCTTCTCGGAGTCTTACTTTCTAGGTGCTTTTTGCTTCTCTTTGGTTGACTCAACCTTCCAGCACTCTGCTGGCTTTTCAGATCTTTTCACTGTGCCCTGGGGCTGTGAAAGCACTCTACCTCTTCCCCTCAGTCTCTGAACCTTACCCCTAGCTCCAGGTTTTGACTGAAGGTTTGTCTCTCCCTGAAGGGTCTGTTTCTATGTGGGATTTTCAATTCTTCCACATTCCAAGTTCAGGAGATGGGGTCTTCAGCATTTATTCTCTGTTTTCTAGTAAAAATTCTTACTAATTTTAGGCTCATAGCATCTTCTCTCCTTTTCTCCTGCTTCATTCATTGAGGACTTTAGCCCATGGCTGTCCTCTCCACTCCACTACTTCAGCATACACGGGAACAGCCATAGCCTTAGCAACTTAGTTCCTTGAATTTCCATGGGCAAAGTCCTTTACTTTAGTCACCCATGTCCACAGCTAGTTGTGTGCCTTGTCAACATCTGGAATTGCTCCACTTCTGAAATCACAGAGTCAATACGCTCACTCTTATCCTTTCTGCTTTAATAGTTAGAGCCTCCACGAAGACCCCACCCACCCCATTCAACAGCCCTTTCTTCCTCTACTGATTTTAGGTTCTGAGATTCTTTATTTCAATTTCACTCCTACCAGATGCCCCATTCTCTTGCTCTGTTGTTGTTGGAGGTCATCGAGAGGATGTGACTGCTGGTGGATCCACAAGGTGGACCCGGGCAATCAGAGGCTCCCCATTCCCTCCCCGGTCCTTGGAGTATACACTCCTCTGTTCTCACAGTGGGAGCTGTTTCCAGAGAGACAAACTTATAGAGCAATGTGTTGTTGAGACCATCTGGACCATATATGTGACTGAACTCCATTAATGCCTCCATAATAAACTTTGAAGATTCTGGCAGGTGGGGTGCAGAGATGTATGCATCTTGCAGGTACCCAAGACAAGTCTTGTATGTAAGTTCCCTGGCTTATTAAACCTGGCACCTGCCAATCTGAAGTGGTCTGTCTGCCTCTTTCTCTAGTCTATCTGTGAGCCACCAGTTATCCTGCTGTCATACCGGCCTGGGGAATGTGCTGTGTGTTGGTCTTCTCTGAACCTGAGCCTGGTCTGTTGAACATGTTTGGAGTGTAGATTTCTGTCACCACTAATTCAGAGGCTTCAACTTCATCTAGGCCTTTCCTAAATTTCCTTGATCACTTCTGTTCTCTCTCCTTTTCTGCCAAGTAGTCATTTCAAAACTTCTTGGTTCTGCTCAAATTTTCCTTTAACCCCTGACTCCTACCTTCCCTCTAGTTCTTAGTAGGTGATTTTGCTTTCTACATCACAGAGAAAATGATACTCAATTTTTGGAAATGCCCCCAACTACACACCAGCAAACTTCTCAACACCCACATCTCCATGCATCTTTCTTCCTCCTTTTGTGAGTGTCCCTACAGGGTGTCTCTTCATCTGGAAGTAATCCTATCTCCTTTTAACTTTTCCCTTCATCTTTATCCTCCCCCTTACTATTTGCATGTAAACATAAGCAAAACTCTCTTGTTTGAAAAATAAGGTCTTTGTATCCATGACTCCCCTCAATCCCCACTCCATCCCTCTTGTCCATAACCCATACTTTTGAAGATTTGCCTACACTGGCAGTCTCCCTCCCTTCATTCTCCAGCCTCTGGTATCTGGGCCCACATCCTCCTACCTCATTGTACTGAAATCCCTTTGCCACGTTCACCAGTGACTTCCTTATTGCTCTATCCAATGGATACTTTTGAATCTCAGTTCCGAAGCATTTGACCGTGTTGACCAAATTCTCCTTCTTGAAATATTCTTTTCTTTGGTTTCCATGGGTCTATACTCTCAGTTCCCAATTGTCTCTGGCCACTTTTCAGTTCTCCTTCCAGGGTTCCCTTCTGTCTAACTTTCAAATATTGTTTGTTTTTTATACTAGATTCTCTTCTTGTTCTACATACTCCCTGAGCCATCTCATCTATGCTTATGGATTGTATGTCACTTATATGTTAGTGAGTCTCAAATCCATGTCCTTAGCTCAGAATTTATCTTCTGAGCTTTGACTGCTATGTACAATACCTACTGGCCATATATGCACTTACATGTGTTGTAGTTATCTCACAGTCGCCATGTCCCACACTCATTGCTTTCTCTTTAAAGCCCACTCCTCTTCCTCTTTTCTCTATCTCATCATTCATACAGGTATCCAAAGCAGTAAAATGATCCCCAACCTTATTTCTCCATTTTAAACATCCACATTCTAGTGGAACCACCTCCTAAATATCTCTTGAATCTCTATTACCTCCATCACTACCCCAGTTCCAGCCACCATCATCTCTTGTGGAACTCTCATAATAGTCCCATGGTTAAGACTTTCACTGCAGGGGGCGCGGGTTTGATCCCTGGTCAGGGAACTAAGATCCTGCGTGCCATACGGCGTGGCCAAAAAAAAAAGAAAGAAAGAAGAAAAGAAACTTCTCAGTAATTAAGTTTATATAACAAATATTTCTGTCAAATCATTGTTTAATAAAGCATCATTAAAAAAATGAAATATCCTGTCATTCTTCCTCTTCCTCCTCATGATTTGGCTTTAGTTTTCCTCTTTTAAAAAAAGAATTAAAAATTTTTTAATTGTAAAATATACATAACATAAAGTTTACAGTTTTAACCATGTTTAAGTGTACAGTTCAGTGGCATTAAGTACATTCACACTGTTGGGCACCTACCACTGCCATTCATCTTTGGAATTTTTTCACCTTGCAAAAACTGAAACTCTGTACCCTTTGAAAAATAATATCTCATTCCTCCCTACCCACAACCCCTGACAACCACCGTTCTGTTTATATGAATTTGACTATGTACCTCATGTGAGTAGAGTCATACAGTATTTGTTCCTCTGTGACTAATTTTAGTTAGCATAATGCCTTTATGGTTCATCCATGGTGCAGCGTGTGTCAGAACTTCCTTTCTTTTTAAGGCTGAATAATATTCCCATTGTACCCATCAGTAATGAACTGGTTAAGAAATTGTGGAGAATCTGCCGTGGAACACTGTCCAGTGTCAAAAAGAATGAGCGCACGATATGGATCCATCTCTGAGATATACTGTGAATAGGAAAAGCACATTACGGAATAGATTGTGTAGTATGCAAACATTTATATAAATAAGATAGCTATATATGTCTATTTATGTGTGGAAATTTCTAGAGTCTACCAAAGAAAGTAGTAACACTGGTTGTCTCTGAGGAGGTGAAAAATGGATCAGGTGTGGGAGACTTATTTCTTGTAAAATTTTGTTCTATTTTGAGCGTTTTTCATACGCCTATATAACTTTAAAAAATAAATAAATACCAGTAGGCACACTATGAAAGAAATTCCCATTGTATTACCGTATTTTATTCATCCCTTCATCCTTAGGTGGGTGCTTGGGTTTCTTCTAGCTTTTGGTTGTTGCACATAATGCTGCTATAACATGGATGTACAAATATGTTTGTGTTCCTGCCTTCAGTTCTTTGGGCAAATACCAGCAATAGAATTGCTGGATCATATGGTAATTCTATTTTTAAGTTTTTAAGGACTGCAATATGTTTTCCATAAGGGCTGCACCATTTTGCATTCCTATCAGTAGTGTATGAGGGCTCCAATTTTTCCATGTCCTCATCAACACTTTTTATTGCTTCTCTTTTTAATAATAACCACTCTCGTGGATGTGAAATGGTATCTTGTGGTTTTGATTTGCATATCCCTGATGATTAGTGATGTAGAGCATCTTTCATATGCTCATAGGCCATTTGTATATCTTTTTTGGGAAAATGTCTTATTGAGTCCTTTTGCCATTTTTTAAAAATGAGATTGTTTGTTACGGTTGAGTTTTAGGAAGTCTCGATATATCCTGGATATTAATCCCTATCAGATATGTAATTTGCAAAACACTTGCTCCCATTCTGTGGGCTACCTTTTCACTGTTCTTTGATGAACAAAGGTTTTAAATTTTGATGAAGTCCAATTTGTCTATTTTTTCTTTTGTTGCTTATGCAATTGGTGTCATATCCAAGAAATCATTGCCAAATCCAATGTTACGAAGCTTTTCCCTTATGTTTTCTTCTAAAAGTTTCATAGTTTTAGCTCTTACGTTTAGGACTTAATCCATTTTTAGTTAATTTTTGTATATGGTGTTAGGCCAATTTCATTCTTTTACATGTGGATCTCCAGTTTTCCCAGCTCCATTTGTTGAAAAGACAGTTTTTAATTCTGCAGCTTTGTATTAAGTTTTGATATCAGGAATTGTGAGTCCTTCAACTTTGTTCTTTTTCAAGAGTGTTTTGCCTCTTCTAGGTCCCTTGAAATTCCCTGTGAATTTTAGGATGGGCTCTTATAATTTCTGAACAAAACACTTTTCAGTGGAGATCATTTTCCCTTTAAGTCTAAACTCCATACCATTGTTACCGAGTCCAAGCTCATACTGCTCGCAGAACAACAGGCCAATAAATAGAGAGACGAGTTGTTGGGGCAAGGAATAGTGACTTTATTTGGAAAGCCAGCAGACTGAGAAGATGGTGGACTAGTGTCCCAAAGAACGGTCTTACCTAACTTAGAATTCAGGCTTCTTTTATAGTAAAAGGGGAGGGGGTGTAGTTGGTTGTTGCCAACTTCTTGGTGTTGGAATCCTTTGTTCTTGCAGCTGTCCAGGTAGGTCAGGTCATGCTGTTCCTGTAAACCTCTGACAAGACAAATGTTATTCTCTGCTCTTCAACTTTTTATCTATGAATGGAAAAGTGTTATACCTTTAAAGGTCAGAGCCTTGAGAATGGGCTGTCCTGTATATTTCAGGCCCTAGGCAACATTCTTAACTTGTAGTGAAAACAATAGAATACTAAGGTTAAAGTAAAAGAAACAGATCCAAAATGGAGTCAGATTTGTTCTTCCCTATTACACCGTGTTTTAAAGGGTCCTTTAAGATATAGCACCTGCATGTCACCTCAGCTTCATCTCTAGATTTTCTTTAACTCCCTTTACGTAAATCAACTCTTCAAACTTTCAGAACTACTTTTAATCCTTGCATCAGCCATCCATTCTTGTCTAGGGCCTTTATATATATAATCTGCTTGCTTTCAACATTGTCCAGCCATGTCTTCTTCCTTCAGATCTCACATCACTTCCACATCTTCCAGGAGAAATTAAGTTCCTGCTTTGTGTTCTTCCTGAGGATCCTCCTTCCCATGTTGCCTGCACCGCATTTTAACTGCTTATTTGAATACTCTCTTAGCCGGTGCTGAAGGGATGGCATCTTGGTCAGGTTTGTATGCCTAGCCCTTAGCACAGCACCCTTCATGCAGTAGACCATCCGGGAATGTTGGTTTAAATGAATTCTTGAAGTTTCTTTTTCCGGTATTCTTCTAAAGGATAGTTTTGTAGTGTGTGGGAAAAGTCAAGAAAAGAACGTGAGTTGGAAACCCACGGAAAATAGAAGAAAGGTGCTTACTGGTTCCAAGCTCTGCATGCTTTGTTCTCCTAATTCCACTTGCCCCCATAAGCTGTGAAATCTGCAATCATTTCATTCCACTAGTCCTCTGAGACCTCCTAGGCACAGATAAAGTTAAATAGGAAAATAGGAGTTAAGGCAGGGACCCGCAGCACCCAGCTAAGTTAGGAGGGTGCAAAAGTGACCGGTCAGTAATCCAAGGGTATTTACTCCTCGAGGCAGAAGGAAGAGCACCCACCGCCTTCAGCTATTTACTCGCCCGCTGCTAACGCACCACGCGGGCTCAGGCGCCACCCAGCGCCCTGGAAAGTGCCTCCCGCGGGAGTGCACTGCCAGTTCCCGGGCGCTGTCCCAGGAGCAACAGATGACCGGAAATGGAACCTGCGCGGGCCTGTTGCTTAGCAACGAACGCAGCCGGGAAGCTAGACAGCCCCGGCGCTGAGGGAGCATAGACTGCCTTGTCCCCGGGCGCCGCATCTCTCGTCCGAGCGGTTCCTCGGGGCTCCGGGCAGGAGCGATCCAGGGGCCACCGGGTGCCACCAGCGCGTCCTCACAGCCATGAGCAGCCGGCAGGTGAGAGGTTGGCTCCTCGCCAGGCTCGTCCGGCTGCGAAACTTCCCTTGTATTTCAAAAGTGATGGAAGCCTAGGTCTTCCGGACTCCGCAGTTGTGGCCTCGCGGGGTATAGCTTCTTTCATCCCACTTATGATCTGGGATACTGAGCGTTTTCGGTGAAAACTTTTGTATGTTCTCTTCCCAACCGTTCGTACTTGGTGTTGTCATAACAACCAAACACAGTGGAGCAGAGCGCCTGCAGTTTAAATTACAGCCCTAGAGTGTCCCCAGTGTGCTAACGGTGGCTGTGTTTGTCTGGGGGGAAGCTCGGTGGGGAGTTGCCTTGGATTTGGGCTCTAGGGTTGGAATATAAGCCCCTTCCTAGCGGTGCGACCTTGGGCAAATCACTTGGTTTTTCTAAACCTTCTCTCTCTTTTATGCAAAGGGGAGGAATCAGAACAAATTTTCCTCCTTTCTAAGGTTATTACAAAGTTGAAACAAGATGCCATGCCATACCATACCACACATGAAAGGGTTTGGTAAGTGGCGAGTGGAATTTCTTCTTAGGAAAACATCCCCATGGCATGTAACAAAAGATGCATATGAAACCGTGGGGAATCATCATTAGTCAAATCCATTTCACTGGCCTCCACTAATCAAGTTTGCTTTTAATTGTTGCTACAAAAGACTTGCAGGTCCTCCACTCCACATGGAGCCTAAACAATAAGATGTTTGCCGGAGTTGTTTTGCAGGAGCTTGGAGTCAGCTGTGTCTCTGGGGCTGAGCTAGTTAAGGTTGCATAGGCTCCCTGACCCTCCAACTGGGCATATGCAAGTATGGCTTGGTGACCTTTTGGCATCAGAGGGCTGAAAACTCCACCCTCAGATCCTGTTAAGCGCCTGCATTTTTGAAACTAGAGGCCTGTAGCTTAGTTACACCTGAGCAGAGGGGTGAGTACCACGCCTACCACACCTTTTTCCAATCACCTTTCCCCACGCTCCCCACGCTCCCCACGCTCCCCACGCTCCCCACGCTCCCCACGCTCCCCACGCTTCTCACGCTCCCTACGCCTCAGACGGCCTTGCTGCGTTACTCCTTATCCCATAAGTACCCCAGCCCCTTGGCTTCCGGGAGCCAGATTTGAGATTTGTTCGTCTGTCTTTGCCTTGGCTGCCTTGTGAATAAGCCCTGTCTTCGCTGCAAACCTCGGATGTCTCAGCGTTTTGGCTTGCTGTTTTTCTGACAAAGGGAACCGGTAACATATGTTGCAGTAGATACTTTTTAGAACTCTTTATTGAATTTAAGGGTAACTGTAAACAAAAGGAATGAACAGTGGTCAACCTTTTAAATGCCAGAACAGAATGGGAAGACGTTAAGTGTGGGCATTATTCTGGGCTAGCTAGAAAACAACTCTAACTCTCTAGATTTGTATGGAAAAGGCCCCCTAAGCATCCTGGTACTGAATGGAAAACAGTTGCTTTTAAGCCTGTAGATTTTGCTTAGCTTCTTGGTTTGACACTAAACTATAATCTTTTCTTTTTCAAGCTTCATAATTTCTTTGGTAGTGTTAGAGTTTACTGTGGGAAGATTAAAAGTAACACTGAGTTGTAGATTACTAACTGAAAATGTCAAAACCCTAATTCATTAATTAATCAAAAATAACTTATTTTCTTGATGCCCACATCAGTCTTTGACCTGCTTTTGAATCATGTGCTGTGGTGTTGAAATTTAAAATATGCCTTTACCATATTTGCAGTGGTATTTCTGAATAGCTGTTGTTTCACAAAGCCCAAATTGACCAATTTATAACTGAAAAGCATCCACTAAAAACCTATCGACAGTCAAGTTTTAAGTTTCACTTTATCTTAATAAAAGTGATGTTTGGAAATTACACGCCCCCACCCCAAAGGAACCTCTGTTACTAAAAAGGCAGTGGGATCTTGAAAGAATGGGCATGAGCCCATCTAGGACTATTTACATTTTCTACATACTATTTTTAAACAGTAGAGGTCTCTCTCTGGCTGCTTTTGTTGACTTGTACTTTTAAAACTCTTGATACTTTCATTTATGCTAATTTTGAGTGTAGTTTTCCTTTTGAAAGGGTGAAAGTTTTTATATTTTAACCTGAAACAAACAGAATGGATTAAACTTTTGGAAATAACATTTTGATGTGACATTTACTTACGTGTTCATTTAGTTTGAAAAAGTAAGCAGGTGGTAAAATCATATTTGCTGAAGGAGATTTTAATATATTCATCTCAATAGTGGAAGGTTTAGAGTGACATGGCATTTTTCAGGAATAGCAATTTGAACTCTTAAATTAGGTATTTAAAAGAAAAATCTCTTGGAACTGCTTCTTTCATTTTTAAAATTAGTTAAAACATAAGGCTTTTTGAGTTTCAGTTGAAGAACTTT